>NW_016818380.1:1659917-1665944 GCF_001698545.2 Rhinopithecus bieti
CGCTGTCTCTACTAAAAATACAAAAATTAGCCTGGCCTGGTGGCAGGCGCCTGTAATCCTAGCTACTCAGGAGGCTGAGGCAGGAGAATCTCTTGAAACCAGGAGGCAGAGGCTGCAGAGAGCTGAGATCCTACCACTGCATTCCAGCCTGGATGACAGAGCAAGACTCTATAATAAATAAATAAATAAATAAATAAATAAATAAATAAATAAATTTATCAAAAAATAAATGAGTAAATGCAATTTGGATGTACCCACTGCCATGCTGTACACATTTTAAATGAAAAAGATATTTTAGTAATATCTTTACGGCAAAACATAAATTATTTCAAACCACACCCACATTTAACTGTTTTCTGTTCTCTTTCTCTAGCACCCTTGAGTACTGCGAACTCAAGAGCACTAAGAATTGTCTCACTCACTCATAAAGATTGAGCACCTCTTGTCTTAAAATAACTGATTATCTGCCTATAAAGCCATATAACCCCACACACGTATCATCGCAGGTTACCGTGAGTTCATGAGATGAATCAAAGACCACCAGAGAAAGTTGCTAGCTGTCCGTTTTACAGTGTCTGCTTTGTTACGTGTGGACTTTGCTTTTTTCTTCTTTACTTAACGTTCAACGTAAATGTCTCATTCACTGGAAAATTATTCACAGCACATCAATAAAGGCAATGAGAGTCTTAGTGTTTTTATTTTGCAGGCATTACATAAGCCATCCGACGTACACCCCAAGGGACTGGAAAGTGGAAATTATTTTATCTCTATTTTAAGCAAAACAAAAGTTGGGTGGCGGGGGCAGGCATCTTTTGGTTGACTCTCCTTTCTGACCTCAGGTCAAGAGGCTGTCAGGCTAGAAAGACAGATCTCCCTGCTACCAGTATGTACCTTTGAAGTTGTTCCCCTTCTGACATGCAGTGCAAAAGGGTGCGCCAGCCAGTGTATGCCAACCTGCGTATCAGCTCCGAGGTGTGACACTACCTGTTCTTGTTTAATTCACCCACATCTGGAGGTTAACTAGCCTGATGGCGGCAGTGTGAGATCGTGAGAGCTGCAGACCACGCTGTCCGGACAGTTGCTCCCTGAAAGGAAGTGGTGGCCCTTCCTCTGGCTTCCTGCCATTCCCAGGGTGACCCGCGTGCAGCGGTGATGGTCTGCTGATGTTGCTGCCAGGCAGATTTAGGTGAATCAATCTCTCTGCATGGAGCTTTAAGCCAGCGTGTATGTGCTACACACCAAGCCCTTTCTTCCCCTGTCCCAGAAGAGGCTTCCCTGTTGGAACGAGGCTCTAAGCTTTGTACAATCAAAAGCCTTTGATTAAATCGGACCCAGTCCTTCTACTTGCCATGGCATTGTGTGACCCGGGAAAACAGCAGGGCTACAAAACAGCCCAATCTGTCCCTAGGTGGGCTGACCAAAGCAGGGCTAAACACACGGTTGATTTCAAGCTACGTTACATCTCCAAGTTGCAAAGCCAGCGATAAAGCAAGCCAGAAAAGCATACCCGTAGGTGAATATTTCTCACAGACAGAGGCCACTCTGCCTCTGAGAGGCTGTTGTCCTTCCCACTGGGAGTTTTTAAGCCACTTAGGGACAGCAACCATTTGAACAGAAAATTGTTCCTGTTTCTAAATGATTTAGAAAGAAAGAAACGAAAAGAAAAGAAAGAAAGAAAGAAAGAAAGAAAGAAAGAAAGAAAGAAAGAAAGAAAGAAAGAAAGAAGGAAAGAAGGAAAGAAGGAAAGAAGGAAAGAAGGAAAGAAGGAAAGAAGGAAAGAAGGAAAGAAAGAAAAGAAAGAGTCTCTCAGGAAATATATTGCTTTTCTGACATCTAATCAATAATATACACATATGGTGACACACACAAAAAAGGCCAGTTTATAAGATTAACTTAAAGAGGTATCTGCTCACTCTGCTCTTCACTGGCCACTGGCATCACCCCACACACTGTTTTTGTCCAACAGTTGTATTGCGTTCGCTGCCCTGGCCTCTCAGCCCTCCAGACAGAACTCAGGGGAGCTCCAGCTTACACCTCTGTTTGCCAGAACCCCCCCAACCCACCTCCGCAGAGCCAGAATGAGACATGTGGGTTTCCTGTGTCATGATTTGATACCACTTTAAGTCAATGTCCTTTAAAGAATCACTCAGCATTCATATAGTGAAAAAAAGAGAGTGCTGCATAGGAGAAGAGCATAAGAGGACACCGTGACAGTCCTTTGCATAATACCAAAGCCCTGAACTTAGCTGGCTCTCCCCTTCTCGGGAGCACTTTGTTCACCACTTGTGGTTAACTCAAGTATGCTCCTCGCACCAGAGAGTTCTCTAAACCTTTCCCCTACCCTAAAGGATATATCAACAGATTCATTCCAACAGGACACATTATTCTCCCTGAAATGCATCCTAAATACAGTTTTCTCCATCCCTTCCGTGTCTACTCTGTTTAAAAGTCCTTAAAAGTGGATGTCTCCAGTACCACCTGCCCAGTTCAACCCTCATTCCAATTCTAATGTTCTATCCTACCTCAGCTCTGAATGGATCTGAGATCTGACCCAGGGGTTGATTCCATGGGGAAGAACTGAGGGATCCAAGCAGTAACAATTGAGGAGCAAGTGAGGAGAGGGCACTAGTATCAGAAGCAAAGAGCATTAACAAGGTGAGCACCCACCTAAACCCTGCACCTCTCTTGAGGCTGGGATAAGGGTTACAGTCACTGGAGGGCTCTGAGGTAGTCTTGCTCCCTAAGACTCCCTGAATCACCTCTGCCACACAGACAGCCCCACTCCCTCCCCAGGATGAGAGTCACCCACCCACCCATGTAAGTCTGGTCTTTGCAACAAATGAAAGGATGTATATTCACTTGAGCTCAAGTTTCATCATTTCTTGAACGCTTTGGTTTGAGTTCCATCTTTTTTAAATGTCGACATTTGAGTATTAGAATGTATTATCGAGAGCTATAAAATCAGGAAGGATAATAGGACATCCTTATTGACACCGGGTGTGTCTGAGGGCGTATTTGCAGTGAAGATTAATTTCCAACACATTTTCTTATAGGCAGTTGCTCAGCGTCACCAACCACTGGCTAATTCATTAATATTATTTAGCAAAAAAACATTTCTTCCATTTCATTTGTTAATAAATTTATTTTCATTTTCATGGAAATCAGTCCCTTTCAAGTCCCTTTAAGAGGAATATTTCATAACTTTATAGTGTGGGAAGTATTTTTATTTAAATATTTGCAACAACTAAATGGAGGACTTAAACCTTTCATCTTTAAAGGTATTTTCCTTGTGGTTCGTGAATGCTTTGTGTGTATAAAAGATTGTGAAACTATTAAACATGACACAGAGAATTAAACAAAAGGAAATTAATTTCAGCCCCATTGGCTCCATTGGTATTATTTATTATAAATCAATTAAATAGTAGGAATTTATTTTACATTTGAAAACATGTAAGCTTATCATCTGCCTCATACAGAAAGAAATAAATGTCTGGAATAATAACATCAGTAGGGGAAAGCGTGTTGCAAAATTTTTAATTCTATACAGCTATTACTGAGTTTTTCTTAGTGAAAATAAATAAAAGGTAGATTCCATAGCGTGCAATGCTTCTAAGAGAAGTATTTGATGGAGTGTTTCATGACATCTTAACTCCTCTGATAATGCAGCATTTGGGAACCATGGGTACTATGGAATTGTGTCATTTCTACTTTGTAGTTTTCATTCATTTTTATACCCAACGGAAGAAGCAACATTTATGTATGCCTGAGACTTGACACAGTCAAGTCTTTGTCTCATTTTTTAGAAAAGCAGTATTTTTTCCCTATCTATTTCTAATGTATTTTGTTTACTTGTTTTAGAGACAATATCTTGCTCTGTCACTCAGGCGGGAATGCAGTGGTGCTATCTTGGTTCACTACAGACTTGACCTCCTGGGCTCCTGCCTCGGCCTCCCAAGTAGCTGGGACTATAGGTGCACATCACCACGCCTGACCAATTTTTTAAAAATGTTTTGTAGAGACAGCGGGGTCTCGCTATATTGTCCAAGCTGTTTAGACTCCAGGCCTCAAGCAATCCTCCCACCTCAGCCTCTCAAAGTTCTGGGATGACAGGCTTGAGCCACTGCACCCAGCCCTAATGTATTTTGGATGTAAATCATTTTGTTATTACATATGAATTCATTTCATATGTACTCAAAGTATGTGAGAAAGGAAAAAGAAGCAATGCCTTACAATCAGCATGAGTCACTGTGCAGTGGCCACCTGCAGTGGTAAAGTAAAGGGGCATGCAAGAAGCTGAATCCCAGGTCAAAACCAAGCCTTGGTCCAGACTGAACAGAATCACTTTCAGAATGCCTTGGCATTAGTCAACCTGGCTTCTAGAAATACTTGTATATAATAATGAGAAAATGTTCGTCGTGAATATTTTCAGTAGCATAGTACAGCCAAGCCTTCAAAAAGAGGAAGTTTTCATTGGTAAGGCATTTCATTTAAACATTGAAATCTGGTGTAATGTGAAGTATGAAATAAGTTTTGAAAGGAAGCTGATGATTAAGAAGAAATGCAGTGGGCATTTAATAAGTGGAGGAACCGCAAGATAATTAACTGGCATGCATAAAGATTCATGCTTTATACCAAAATTTTAATTTTGCACATAAATGTGCCTGATGTAGGCAGCATTTAATCACCTAGCTGACAGGAGTAACTACTTTCATTTAACCTTGACTGAAGATCATGAATTCTAACAGGTTTAATTGGATACATCATTTAACAGAATGAACAGAGCAAATTTTTCTCAATTCATAGGTTCTGATTGACATGCACCAGCAATAAGGCGTTGCACAATTACAGCTGCTCTGCATTCCTGCCCTGGGCAGCAATTGCCATAGTGATGTGACACCACTGGATCACTGTGGCACGGGAACGATACTGAATCTCCCCTTGTTTTGAAAAGGGCAATGCTTTAAAAAAAAAAAAAAAAAAAAAAAAAAAAAAAAAAGGAAAGGAAAGAAAGAAGGAAGGAAAAAAAAAAGAGAAGGGAGCTGGAAAAAGGGGCTTAGACTCTTAATTTTTTTTCATATTAATCACATTGATATGCACATCCTGTAAGGGAAGGGGTATGTCTTGTTATCAGCCACATGGAAAATGGGGAATAATGGCATTATCTTTTATCTGTTTAGCACAGCTTTTTTCAGAGTGTCAAAAAAGACTATAGTCACACGAAACAGACTCCAGAAAGAGAGCCTAAAAGCAAATCATGCCAGCTTGAAATCTCCAATCCTTCTAAAGAAACTGCAGTGTGATGTGGGCTCGCGGCGCTATTCCCTATGCTGGGAAAGCTGCTGCCGCTGCCTTTACTGGGAGAGTGGGTATCTCTGCCCCAGAGTTCAGCTCTCCCCAGGGGACACAGACCCTGCGCGTGAGGGTAGAAGATGGGATTCAAAATGATTATATTTCTCTCTCTTCCTTTGCTTCACTTACAAAACCCAAATTAATTGAGGAGGATGAAAACAAAAGAAAGTGAGTTTCCAAAATAAAATTATAAACCTTTTCTGTAAAAGGTTTATAACCGATAAAATGAACGCTATCCAACCTTAGGAAATTGCTCATGGGCCTAATTCCTATATTTCTTGGCCAATCTCAAATACCTCAACTATCTTTATAAATATTCTAGAAAGAATCAGAAAATTTATATCTCAAGAAACACTCTGCAAGTTCTGTTAGTTTCAGATATAGAGAAAATTGCTAAAATACTTATTTTAAAAGACTTTCCTCTACAAATCAAACATGAATAGCTACTAGAATTCTAGCACTCTGAATTAAAATTTTAAAAAATTAACAGTTACTATTATTTCTTCTTTTTTTAATTTTGTTTTATTTTTTTGTGGAGGTGGGGGTCTCTACACATTGCCTCGCCTCAGCCCCTGAAGTGCTGAGATTTCACTTCAGGGGCTGAGGTATGAGCCACCGCGCGTGGCCTACCGTTGTTTCTTTTTTTTTCTTTCTTTTTTTTTTTTTTTTTTTTTTTTT
>NW_016818380.1:1669010-1695244 GCF_001698545.2 Rhinopithecus bieti
GAAGGAAGGAAAAAAAAAAGAGAAGGGAGCTGGAAAAAGGGGCTTAGACTCTTAATTTTTTTTCATATTAATCACATTGATATGCACATCCTGTAAGGGAAGGGGTATGTCTTGTTATCAGCCACATGGAAAAATGGGGAATAATGGCATTATCTTTTATCTGTTTAGCACAGCTTTTTTCAGAGTGTCAAAAAAGACTATAGTCACACGAAACAGACTCCAGAAAGAGAGCCTAAAAGCAAATCATGCCAGCTTGAAATCTCCAATCCTTCTAAAGAAACTGCAGTGTGATGTGGGCTCGCGGCGCTATTCCCTATGCTGGGAAAGCTGCTGCCGCTGCCTTTACTGGGAGAGTGGGTATCTCTGCCCCAGAGTTCAGCTCTCCCCCAGGGGACACAGACCCTGCGCGTGAGGGTAGAAGATGGGATTCAAAATGATTATATTTCTCTCTCTTCCTTTGCTTCACTTACAAAAACCCAAATTAATTGAGGAGGATGAAAAACAAAAGAAAGTGAGTTTCCAAAATAAAATTATAAACCTTTTCTGTAAAAGGTTTATAACCGATAAAATGAACGCTATCCAACCTTAGGAAATTGCTCATGGGCCTAATTCCTATATTTCTTGGCCAATCTCAAATACCTCAACTATCTTTATAAATATTCTAGAAAGAATCAGAAAATTTATATCTCAAGAAACACTCTGCAAGTTCTGTTAGTTTCAGATATAGAGAAAAATTGCTAAAATACTTATTTTAAAAGACTTTCCTCTACAAATCAAACATGAATAGCTACTAGAATTCTAGCACTCTGAATTAAAATTTTAAAAAATTAACAGTTACTATTATTTCTTCTTTTTTTAATTTTGTTTTATTTTTTTGTGGAGGTGGGGTCTCTACACATTGCCTCGCCTCAGCCCCTGAAGTGCTGAGATTTCACTTCAGGGGCTGAGGTATGAGCCACCGCGCGTGGCCTACCGTTGTTTCTTTTTTTTTTTTTTTTTTTTTTTTTTTCTTTTTTTTTTTTTTTTTTTTTTTTTTTGAGACAGAGTCTCGCTCTGTCACCCAGGCTGGAGTGCAGTGGTGCAATCTCGGCTCACTGCAAGCTCCACCTCCTGGGTTCATGCCATTCTCCTGCCTCGTCCTCCCAAGTAGCTGGGACTACAGGCGCCTGCCACCACACCAGGCTGATTTTTTGCATTTTTCGTAGAGACGAGGTTTCACCATGTTAGCCAGGATGGTCTTGATCTCCTGACCTCGTGATCCACCCGCCTCGGCCTCCCAAAGTGCTGGGATTACAGGCATGAGCCACTGCGCCCAGCCATACTGTTGTTTCTTTGCTTTCTACTCCTTATCCTTGGTCAACAAACCTGTTCAATTATCAAAATATCTCCACTCCTGCAGGCTTGGTGTTTGCACCCTCTGCCTCTCTCCCCATGTGCCTGATTTGCTCATTGGTTGCCCTTTTACTCATCATCTCCTCCTCACGTCACCCCTGCAATACCACCCAGACTGGGGGCCCCTTTACCACGGACACTACATCCTATGTGTCCATATCCCCCCTTCCCAGAGGGGTGCCTCATGGCTAAGAGGGCCACAGATATTCAGTGAGTGGGGGTGGGGGGAGGGCAGACACTCAGAGTGGAGAATTAGAAGCTCCTGCTCTTCCTCACCTGTCTTTCCCTTCCCCTCACCTAGTCTTTCTGCCTTCTCTCTCAGTTTTTTCTTTCTTTCCCTCTCTCTTCTAAGCCTTGCAAATATTCATTCAGTCAGCATTGGTTTACTCTGCATCTGCTATGTGGCCAGGCCTGGTGCTGGGCACAGGGGCCTCCAAGATGCCTAAGACAGCTTCCCTCCCACAGGAGTCCCACGGGGGACACAGGGGAGAAGTATGTCATGACAGCATAATGCTGTTTGTACTGTACTGATTGATGAGCAACAAGGCTGTGCCACTCAGTGGAGGGTAGAGATGTGACGACCTCTGCCTGGGGTTCTGAGAAGCATTTGCGAAGGAGGTGGCATGCTCAAATGAGGAGCTACTTTGGAAGCCTGGAAAGTTACATAGAGAAAACGGCATTTGCAAGATTCTCGGGTGTGAACTAGCATGACATAGGTTCGGTATGGGAAGTAATTCTGTGAAGCAGGGATAGAGGCAGGGTAGGGAAGACGGGGAGCAAAGCTGGAGGGATAGACAGGAGCCAGCCTGCAGAGGTTCCAGGGTGGCCAGCCAAGACGTCCGAGTGCTCTCCCAGAGAGGCCGGGGAGGGTGGAAGGGGACTGGCTGGAGGATCGGCCTGTGTTTTGGAAGTGTAATCCCGATCACTGGTGTGAGGAACGGATTTGAATGAGAAAAGAATAGCGGAAGTCTAGAAAGGGATTTCAGATTTCAGAGGCTCTTGCACAAGCTCCTCTTCCACCTCCCCTCTCTTCTGTGGCCATCCCACCCCCTTGCATTCCTGAATTCCTGTGTTCTTTCTTTCCTTTATCTTTTCCATTCCCACCTTTTCCCTTTCCCTCCGAAATAAACTCAAATAATCTTCCAAAGAATTTTTGAACAAAAATCTTTGAAATTTGGTAATAGTCGGTAAAGAGGTTCAAGTCTCCAGAGCATCCTGCAGTTCCAGTGAGTTCCCTGCTCTTCTCCATTTGCACCGGGGAGAGGGTAGGAGGGAATGGCCCAGCAGGAAGGACTTTGGTTAGAGAGTAGGAAGACAGTTGAAGAAACATCTGGGCCATGCCGGGTGCTGTGGCTCACGCCTGTAATCCCAGCACTTTGGGAGGCTGAGGCAAGTGGATCACGAGGTCAAGAGATCAAGACCATCCTGGGCAACATGGTGAAACCCCATCTCTACTAAAAATACAAAAAATTAGCTGGGCGTGGTGGCCGACACCTGTAGTCCCAGCTACTCAGGAGGCTCACTTGAACCTAGGAGGTGGAGGTTGCAGTGAGGTGAGATCACACCACTACACTCCAGCCTGGGCAACAGTGCAAAGACTCCCAAAGAAAGAAAGAAAGAAAGAAAGAAAGAAAGAAAGAAAGGAAGGAAGGAAGGAAGGAAGGAAGGAAGGAAGGAAGGAACATCTGGGCCCAGTCTTCCCCAAGGGCTACAGAGCCATGGAGACTGCTGAGGAGACCCCTGTCCCCTGTCCCCAGCATGGGTTCCTCATGGGCTCCCAGGGCACCTGGGCTGAATCCAGGACCCTCATCCACATAGTGCTTGCCCTTGGTGCCCTCCCTTCCTTCTGACCCCAAATATCAGGTGCCCTGTACACCGGCCCACCTTAGTTGCCAAATCAGGTGTCACTCTGGTAAGATTTGGATCTGGGTCCCCACCCAAATCTCATGTTCAATTGTAATTCCCAGTGTTGGAGCTGAGGCCTGATGGGAGGTGATTGGATCACGGGATGGATCCTTCATAATGGTTAAGCACCATCCCCTCTTGGTACTACTGTCTAGTGAGTGAGTTCTCACGAGATCCGGTTATGTAAAAGTAAATGGCACCTCTCTCCCCACACCTCTTCCTCTGGTCACGTAAGATGTGCCTGCTTCTCCTTTGCCTTCTGCCATGATTGAAAGTTTCCCATGGCCTCCCCAGAAGGCATCATGCCTCCTGTACAGCCTGTGGAACCGTGAGCCACCTAAACCTCTTTTCTTTATAAATTACCCGGTCTCAGGTATTTCTTTACAGCAATGCAAGAACAGACGAATACACACCCCCCACTGGCTGACAGTGAGGCATTAAGAATCGAAGCCCCGTTCTCTGGCAGGGCACCCCCAGAAACAACTTCCAGGAGGAATGGGGACCACTGTCCCTTCAGGTCCATTATTCCAGGAAGGATTGAAATAAAGGCCTGGCTCACTACACTCTCCTCCCCTCTTCCTAGGAACAAATTATCTAGGCTTCTCGGTCCCTCAGGCTCAGTACAGCCCCAGTGAACCATGATACTGATATTCTTTGCCCTCATGTACACATCAACCCACCTCTTCACTGAATTGTGAGGGTGTGAGATCAGGGGCCATCTTATCCATCTTTTTACCACCCTCCCCTTCAGGTTTCTAGTACTGTGTCCAGCTCTTGGTAGCTGTTAGGAGTTGAATTGTGTTCCCTCAAAATTCTGTGTTGAAGTCCTAACCCCCAGTACCTCAAAATATAACAGTATTTGTAGGCAGGGTTTATATAGACCTTTACATTTTAGCAGAAGTTAAAATGAGGTCCTTAGGATGAACCCTGATCCAATATGACTCGTGTCCTTATGAAAAGGGGGAATTTTGAGACAGACGCGCACTGTCTCTCTAGGGAGAACGCCTCCTGAAGATGAAGGCAGAGGTCAGGGTGATGCTTCTACAAGTTAAGGAACAGCAGTGCTTGTCAGCAAACCCCCAGCAGCTCAGGAGAGGCCCTGAGCAGATTCTCCCTTACGGGCCTCAAAAGGAACCAGCCCTGCCAACACCCTGATCTTGGACTTGTAACCTTCCAGAACCGTGAGACAATTAGGTCTCTGCTGTTGAAGTTGCCCAGTTTGTGGTACTTTGTTATGCAGCCTTGCAGAGGAATACAGCAGCCTATAGAAGGTTCTAGAAGGAGAAGGATGTTCTTCTTAGTGAAAGATTGCCCACCTTGCCAGACGTGCTGTCATCAATGCAGTTTGAAGACATATTAGATAGACTTTGCAGTATCTTGTCCTTCATCCTAATTTGGTTTAATGGTCTAGGTCAGCTCTGCGGGGGCATAACTAAGAACCAGCTGTCTGGAGAGAAGGGAGGGGTGTAGAAACTGTGGAGGGTTGAAGGGGGCCTGGTTAACTGCTTGAGGAATTTTAAGTGGTGGCTAGATCAGGGCCAGCCTGAAAAATAATTCTACACGCCCAAGGAATACTGACTTAATTTCTTTCCTCAGTTCCATAAACAATTATTTCCCATTTCCTGTCAGGTACTTGGCCTCAGTTTCCCTAGATATAAAACAGACTGATGGGGCCCAGGTGTGGCCACTCACACCTGTAATCCCAGCACTTTGGGAGGCCAAGGCAAGAGGATCGCTAGAGCCCAGGAGTTTGAGACTAGCCTGGGTAACATAGGAAGGATTCATCTCTACAAGAAAAAAAAAAAAAATTAGCCAGCCATGGTGGCATGTGCCTGTAGTCTCAGCTACTCTGGAGGCTGAGGTGGGAGGATCACTTGAGCCTGGGAGGTTGAGGCTGTGGTAAGCTGAGATTGTGCCATTGTACTCCAGCCTGGGTGACACAGTGAGACCCCATCTCAAAAAATAATAAATAAATGATAAAAAACAGTCTGTTTTATCTATTATGACAATTCAGTAGTCCCCAAAGGGACTTTGAGGTGCTCATATTAAGTTGCATATCTGGGGAGAGTTATCATCATTTTTACTATTATTTCCAGTGTTAAATGTTTTTCATTAAAATATCATGAGCAAAATTATACATAATGCTATGTCTACAAATGCCTTCCCAATATGCTGTGTGAGCATAAACAGCTTCCTTTCTTCATGGAAGTTCTTTATAAATGTTAAATGAGCAGATGATTTGTTGAAAGAGAGCAGCAAGTTAGAAACAAGCACACGCAGAAAAATAAATTTTTTTTTTTTTTTTTTTTTTTTTTGAGCGAGTCTCGCCCTGTCGGTACCAGGCTGGAGTGCAGTGCCCGGATCTCAGCTCACTGCAAGCTCCGGGCCTCCCGACGTTTAACGCCTTCTCCTTGCCTCAAGCCTCCCGAATAGCTGGGGGCCTACAGGCGCCGCCACTCGGCACCGGCTAGCTTTTTGTATTTTAGTTAGAGACGAGGTTTCACCGTGTTAGCCTAGGATTGGCTCTCCAATCTCCTGACCCGTGATCGGCCCGTCTCGCGCTCTCCAAAGTGCTGCGGCATTACAGGCTTAAGCCACCGCGGCCCGGCTCTTTTTTTAATTTTTTTTTTTTTTTTTTTTTTTTTTTTTTTGTTCGTCAGGGTTTTAGCGCTATCACCCAGGCCTAGAGTGCAGTGGCTGTCGATCACAGCTCACTGCAACTGAGGGACTCCTGGCTCAAGCCTATCCTCGTCGCCTAGCTAAGACCTCAGGTGCCGACCACCATTTGCCAGCTAATTTTTTTTTTTTTGCTAGAGACAGGGTCTCCCTTTGGTTGCCCAGCCTGTCTTGAACTCCTCCGTCTCAAGCAATTCTCCACCTTGGCCTCCCAAAGAGCTGGGGATTTACAGGCATGGAGCCACCGTGCCCAGCCAAAAAAAAAAAAAAAAAAAAATTGTTCTTTTGCTATTTGAACAATGATTCTTCTTAAACACGGCTTTTCTTTTCCAAATCTCCCTCTTCTCACCATCCCCCTCTACCAAAGAAACAGCCAATTCTCGTGAACACATGTACACTCACAACCTTCATTTTCCTACCCATTCTTTCCACTTATCCCCAGTGAGTTCCATCGCCATTGCAACTGGCTCCATTAGAGCCCCATCTCCTTGGCCCCCTTTCCCCATCACACCCCCAGCAGGAAGTTCTGCCGCCACTCGCTGCCCCAGCTCCCCAGCCCTGGCTCCCTCCCTCTGAGGAGCCGATACACCAATACACCGCAGCTCTTCAAATCTCACCTTAAAAGCTTCCCCTACATTTCATCTTGGCTGCAGCTCTCAATGCAAAATGTTTTGGGACATTTTGTATTAAGTGTGTTATTGGCACTAACGGTACACACGAATCAATTGTATTAAATCTTCATGACTTCAGGTAATTTGTCTGGGAAAATGACATTCTCCATTTCCCCCTAGGATTTTGAATTTGTCTGTATGTTCTTTTTCCCACCTCGGTGCTGTTTTGAACAAACAACAAAAATTACATAAACTGTCGAATATCCTTTTCTTCCATTTTCCCTACTGCACCTTCTCATTGTGTGAATTGGCACAGTCTCCTGAACGCAATTGTGTTTACTTCTGGGCATACTGTATAATTTAAGTTTCTGCAACATAAAATAAGTCCGCGGCGATATTTTTACTTGTTCCGACAATGTCCAAAGTTGTCTCTCACTGTTTTTATTTAAAGGAACTAGACACAAACCTGGCTGCTTTAACCACGGTCTCTGGGAGGGCTACAGCTGAGAAAATCCGCTGTCAGGAAGAAGTGAATAGAACTAACAAGACTATTGAGCACGCCAACAGATTAGTGAAAGGTCTGGAGGTGAGGTCCTACAGGGCAGACTAATGAAGCAGGCTGCAGAAAGCACTTCTTTGTTATACACTACTGATCTGGCAATAACAGCAGCACTTAGCAAAGAGCCTGATGAGCTGAAAAAATTATGTCATTATCATTCATTTTTTTCATAATAGAAACATGTTTTTGACCTTTACATTTTCTTACATTTTACCATGCTGTGGACTGTATTAACTGTAAGATTACCTAGTGACTAGCATATTCACAAAACCCTACAGGAAAGGGAACAGCCGCTCTTTCCTGAGTATTGACAAATAAAGTTGATGCAATAAAAAAAAAGCAAAGACTTTATTTGGAACAATTAGACAATGCTAATGACAGAACCCTAGGTTGGTTTTCCACGAAGCGCAATGCAATTTGTCCGACTTAGTTAAGGAATATGATAATGCCCTAATTATCTGTCTAAGATGTGCCCTGGATATTACAGAGGAGACAAAGGATAAAGAGTGGCAAACCATGAATTATCCGAAATAATCCATATTGTTAAAGGTTGGCTCCTGAGAAAGTCTGGTCACTGGCAGCTTTCTCATTTGCCATTCATCTATTGTTAATTTCATCTTTTGTATATATTCAAATTTTTTCCCTGGGTTAACATGTGTTGGGAGAATGTCTCTTCTTGTTCCCTGCCATTGTAGGAGGCATGTTTTTTGCAACCAGCAGCTTTCCATGCCTTTCTTTTATTTTGGTAACTGGACGTAGAGTGGGCCAAGAAAGCATCAACCCACTGCTAATTAAACAGATTTATCCAACTGGATATTGTCAGGAGAATTTAAAATATAAATTGATGAGTGCTTGTTTGGTGTCATTTGAAGTAAAAACTGAAAGGATTTATCGGCTGAGAAGAAAAAGTCTCAGTGTCTCAGATGAAAGCCAGAAAATTTAATGAATTTAAATGTATCCCACCAGGGTGGCCATATTTCTTCTCACTGTGAGACACTGATGTCGCTCAAATTAATGGAAGTAAATTACTATCTTAATCTGACAAATCTATCACTGTTTTATCAAATCGGTTTGCCAGCTCTCAAATAGATCAGGGGAAATAGTAGAGGAGTATCAATGGACTTCTTTCAAAAGAGTCGTGGGCACCCAATACTCTAAAAGACCGTCCATGCCTGAGCTCTGCTGTCTTAGACACTTCCTCAGACAGAGGTCTTTATGCAAAAATACCTGTAGGAACAAGCTCTAGGCAATATCACACTCGAAGCCCAGAGAGGGCTGGACCTCTGCCAGCATTTTCTGTCTGTTGCTCTACCTTTTCCAACATAATGAATCTTTGGCCTCCAGAGAACATTCTACGAGGACTGTGAATACAGAGCGCCTGTGGGGAGACCTGGCTCTCCCCATCAGCTTTCACATATGCGAGCTCCTTTGCAAGTCAGACCCCATGCAGCCTGTTGAGAAACCACATTGCCATAACTAACCCATCGAGTAAATTCTACCACTCCATGGTGGAAACGCTCAGTGTGTCTACTCCAAACCTTCTTTGTGGAAATACTGGTGACATTTATTTGGAGGCATCCTATAGCAAACCAAAGTGCTGGGGACACTGTAGCCATGTGGAAATGCATGTGCTTTTGTACTTCCTTCCATGATGACAGAAGCCAGCCACATAAGCGTCACAAAATCGCTGCCATCTCTGCTTCTCTGGCAAATTGGACAATTAGGGCTTATTTCCTACAAGTATGTCTTTCTTTCTTAGGTTGTGTGTTCTTAGTACTTAAAAATGTTTTGATAGCCCATTAAATATTACCATTCAGGAGGTGGGATTTGCTTTAAAATGTTTCTTTTCCCTTTTTTTTTTTTTTTTTTGCTTCTGTTCTATTCATATACTCTTTCATATTTTATTTCCTTCCAGTTTTTCTCCTTTTCTTCAATATGCTGTCCTTCCTGCTTCTTTCGGAAAAATCTTCCTGCCTTCTTGTCCTTCCTTCCTTCCCTCTTTTCCTTTCTCATTTCATTCCATTTTTCTTTCTAGTATTTTTTCTACTGCATTTTTTTTGAGTTAAGAGTAAATCTAATTACTACTGATTTTTTTAAAAGATAGCTATTTTGAAGCAAACTATTAAATTTTTGTCTCTGTAAAAAAATGGTCTGTTACGATAAGTTCTGTGTTTACAGTTTAAAATCTATTTTGGAATAATCAGGGTCTGCATTTGTAAGTTCCGTTCATTTCTCTCTCTTTGGTATTGTACTAATAGACACTTCATTATCATTTTAAATAATTCTTTGGTATAACTCATTATTAAATGTTGTTATAAGAATTGTTTTCTCCAAGACTATTTTATTATCATCATGAAATTCATCTCGTTAGTATGTTTATAAAATTAGTACAGATTTTTTTTTTTTTTTTTTTTTTTTTTTTTTTTTTTGAGACGGAGTCTCGCTCTGTGTGGCCCAGGCTGGAGTGCAGTGGCACGATCTCGGTTTACTGCAAGCTCCGCCTCCCGAGTTCACGCCATTCTCCTGCCTCAGCCTCCGGAGTAGCTGGGACTACAGGCGCCCGCCACCAGGCCTGGCTAATTATTTGTGTTTTTAGTAGAGACGGAGTTTCACTGTGTTAGCCAGGATGGTCTCGATCTCCTGACCTCGTGATCCGCCTGCCTCAGCCTCCCAAAGTGCTGGGATTACAGGCGTGAGCCACCGCGCCCGGCCTACAATATAATTTTTAACAGGTATACGATAATTTCTATAATGGATGACCCTAACTTTTTTCTTCAGTATTCAGTTTTGGGACATTGAGGTTATTTCGACTTTATAGCTATTATAAACAGTGCTGTAATAAATATTCTACTATGCAGTAGAAGAATATTTTTCATCATATGAGAAAATGTTTTTAGTATATTTTGAGGTAAACAAAGCAGGTTACAAAATAAGATACATGTTGTGATTTCGGTTTAGTAGTACGTTGCTTCTCACCTCCAAATCTACTTTCATGACCTGTTGTTCTGCCTTCGTAGGCTGGACCCTTCAAGCATTTTTTCTTTGCAGCGAGAATGAGGTTTAGCTTATCGGTAGAGGGCGCAGGAGAGACATTGCAGGAGGAAGAAGCTCGATCCCCGACCAGGGTTCCCGGACTTCCATTCTGTTTTTCTACTTGCTCCTCGTGCAGCACTGCCAGAAGCCTCTGCCCCTTCCACACACCCAGAGCATGCAGTTTCTCTGCAAGTTCTCAGAGATCCCCAGCCAGTGACCCCCAACAGGGACACCAGTCACCCCGGGCCTCTATCTGTCCTGCCAACAAGCTGACTCTCTGTGCCCCAGCTGTCTCTGAGCACCTGCCCTGCAGACATATGCTCCCCCCTTGCCCAGCAACCATGGACCAGTTCTGTCTCAGGCAGCCCGGAGAACTCCACCATTCAATGGAGCTGAAAATCTCTTTTCCCTCACTGTCTGAATCCGTCGTGGGTAAAAGGACCTCCTTCAAAGTGGTTGCTCCCCTGATTTTCATCCTCAGTCCTAGGATATTGTTTAGGGCATTGTTTTCACCTTCCTAGTTACGCCTACGTTATAGTTAACAGTTCTTTATAATAAATTTTCCCTGTTCAAATTACTGTGTGGTTTCTGTCTCCTGATTGGCCTGTGACTAATAAACATGTTTATGTAGAGGAAGAGAGAAAAAAAAAGACTGAAACCAAAAGCCAAAACATTAGCAGTGGTTAACTCTGGGTAGTATAATTAGAGGTTGTTTTTATTCTGATCTTTGTGATTTGCAATATTTTCCAAAATATTTTGTAAGGAGCTTTTATTTCATTTATTTATTTGAATTTCTATTTGAGACTATTGTGCTACATTTTTACCTGTGTAACAAACCTGCATGTTCTACACATGTGTCCCGGAACTTAAAGTAAAATA
Organism: Rhinopithecus bieti; assembly: GCF_001698545.2. Lineage (NCBI taxonomy): Eukaryota > Metazoa > Chordata > Mammalia > Primates > Cercopithecidae > Rhinopithecus > Rhinopithecus bieti. The sequence continues at coordinate 1,680,066 of NW_016818380.1, forward strand.
AAGGATTATTGTGCTAGTGAAAGTTGAGTCTTGATAGTATATGTTGTTGCCACAAAATTCAGATTCAAAACCAAAGTGATCGTGTTAGTGTGTCTTTTCAGTAAGCAAATTGGGTGAAGCTTGTCCGACAGTGGGACCACACAGAGCCATGTAATTCCTACTAAGAACTGGCCTCTTTACAGGGATCACCCACTCTCAGCTCCCTGAACCTTGGGTTTCAATGTCTGAACTCTGGTTTTAAAGTCAGCCTTTTTAAAAAAAAAAAATTCTTCTTATTTAACTGAAATTGCTGATCTCTGTATTACTCCAATTTTAGTATATGTGCTGCCAAAGTGAGCACTAAAGTCACCCTTTTAATGCAAAAAGTATTAAGAACTGTTTTTGTAAATAGTACGACAATTTTTTAATTTTTTTTTATTTTTGAGACAGTGTCTCACTCTGTCACCCAGGCTAGAGTACAGTGGCATGATCACAGCTCACAGCAGCCTCAACTTCCCAGGCTCAGGTGATCCTCCCACCTCAGCCTTCCTAGTAGCTGGGACTACAGCCACACACCACCACGCCCAGCTAATTTGTGTGTGTGTGTGTGTGTGTGTGTGTGTGTGTGTGTGTGTGTGTGGAGATGGAGTTCTGCCATGTTGCCCAGGCTGATCTCAAACTCTTGGGCTCAAGTGATCCACCTGCCTTGGCCTCTCAAAGTCCTAGGATTACAGGTGTTAGCCACAATACCCAGACCAATGATTTTTAAGAGTACTATATTCATCTTGAAAAATGCATCATGTAATGTTATTGCAGTCTTCTGCTTTTTAGAGAGATGTTTCTATACAAATAGCAAATTGGCTTGTTGCTGTTTCAGCAGAAGTACCACTAATATAAGAAGGAAGCCATGGTAGGCAGAATTCTAAGATAGCCTTCTAGATACTCAGCCTGCAGTACACACTTCTTCTCCCAGTTATTCAACCAAACACTGCCATGAAAGGATTTTGCAAATGTAATTAAGGTCCCAAGCCAGTTGACCTTAAGATAGGAAGATTATCCCGGCGGGCCTGACATAATTATATGAACCCTTTTAAAGTAGAGGATTTTCTCTGACTAGTTGCAAAAGAGGATCGAGTCAGATTGAGAGCACAAGGGGGATTCAACATCACCACATGTGAATTTTGAAGATGCAGGAAGCCAAGTGGTGGGGAATGTGGGCAGTCTCCAGGAGGTGAAAGCAGCCCCAAGCTGACAGCCAGAAAGGGAACAGAGACCTCAGTCCTGCAGCCACAAGGAACAGAATTCTGCCAACAATCTGAAAGAGACTGGAAGCCCAGGCCTCCAGATTAGAATACAGTAACTAGAAAGCAAACAGATTGGATCTAGCTGGATGCCATTTATTTTTCAGGGTTCAATGACACAGACTATAAGCCCCTTGAAGGTACAACATATTCCTTGGAATTATGACCCTTAATTCCCATTCATCCATGTGGTTGTCCTTGTTGAATAACCTTTCCCCACTACCAACACACACAGTGTTCCGGATTAGGGATTAATATTCTGGGTTACAGAGTCTGGATTAGTGGTTGGCCATCTTAGATTGCTTTTCCTTCTTTGTATCCCTTGAGGATATGACTTCATGGTGAGCAAAGACTTGGGAAATGAATACTACTTCTTACGTTTTGGTTCTTGTTTTGAAATGGAATCATCTCTTATTCAGTAATAGGTTTCTGTTTTCTAACACTCTTTTACTCCTATTTCCTGCTCGCCTCCCACTTCCACCTTTCTCATAGTCCTTTTTGCCCTTATCTTCCTAATATAATCTCTCTAATTTGGTTGCTTTTTGCCTTTATTATCATTATTTTTTGATGTGTGTAGTCATTTTTTCCACTTTCTTTTTTATTTTTGGTCAGTTGTGCAAGGGTATAAGGAAATAAGAGATACATATGTGTTATTGGAAACTTTAAGTGATTTTTCTTATCAGCTTTCAAGTCCTCAATAACAGTTTGAAATCTGGTTTGAGATCACTTTAAATGATTTCTATGAGTAATGAGAGGAGAGCTAAGCTCTTCATAGAGGGTAATGAATTTGGAAAATCCTTAAGATAAGTTTGTCACTTTGAATTTAGACGATGTCACCAAAGTAAAAAGCAAAATTGCTTCTCTGGGACTGGAGTTGCCATGGGACCTTCCACCCACCAGCCAGGCTTTCTCTACTCTCTGAGCGAGTTGTTTTTATGCCAGTTTCCTGATAGGTATTAATCCTGGTCCACTAATTCTAAATAACTCTGCAAACAGTTATTTCTCTCGTTTCCTATAGCCATGTCAACAATAAGGCAAAATAACACTTTATTTCCCTTTAGATAGCTGACTGGGAATTGAACTAAAGAAGCCGTGAAATCAGTGAAACTCTGTGAGATGATCAAGTTGGAAGGGCAGTGATGCATGCTTTCTCTGTTGACAAGCCTGACATTATATGTTTGAAAAGTCTTTATTGCTGTTTCAATCTGCACTCACCAAGAAGGAAAATGATTTGAAAATCGAGTTGAAAATTCAGCTAGGAGATGTGTTCTTCACCTGCCTTTCCTCTGCGCATGGTAATTTCCCTGGGAACACTTTCCCATTGGAGAAACTGGAAACAGCCCGGTGCAGTCATACAAGTCGGAATGAAGGTTAAGCCCACAGCACATCTACCTGATGAGTGCTATGGGTTGAACTGTGTTCCCAAAAAGGCGCACATTGAGGGAACTACCTGTACTTGAGAATGAGGTCATATTTGGATCTAAGGTCATTACTGATGGAATGAGTTAAGATGAGCTCACGTTGAAGGAAGGTGGGCCCCTAATCCAATATGACCAATAAGGTGTGCTTAGAAAAAGGGCAATTTTGGGCACAGAGACAGACACACAGAGAGAAGGCCATGTGAAGATTGAAGTCATGCTGCCAAGACAAGCGGCTACCAGAAGCTAGGACAGAGGCCCAAACGATCCTTCTCAGGACCTGCACAGGAAGCAAGGCTCTGCCCACAACTTGAATCCAGACTTCTGCTGATCTAAGCCACCCAGTTGGTGGCACTTTGTTATGGCATCTTGTTTCCTTGGAAGCGGATATGGTTATGATTCTCCCTTCCTTGCTCTTAACTGAGTGCTCTTAGCAAGCACTGCGTACCCATGACCCTTAGACCCATTGTGAAAATGACAGGGGGTTTGAAGCAGGGGCAATGAGCAGGGCTGCACAAGGCCTTTTGACCCAGGAGCAAACCAGAGATGTCTGCGTGGTGCTGCCTGAATTGACTCTGCAAAGTCCAGAAACGAGGTCCCTTCCCACTCCCATTTCACCATGGTAGCCAAACCAAAGAGCTGCTGCCCCCGACAATTATGATCTAATGTTCTGTTCTGCTGAACATGGACAGGGACGCAAAGAGGCCATAACAGAATTTGTCTGGGCGAGATTGTTAGTTCCTATAAGCGTAATGTGTGCACATCTTTTTAAATGATGAAACTGCCCACTGAAAAGTGAGGATTTCACTCTTCTCCAACATACAGTATAAAAGAGCAAACACCTTAACACTACTTTCCACACCATACATTTCTCACAGTTACCTAAATATAGCTTCTCTCCTGCATTTTGGAGAAATCTGTTATTTTTAGCAACCCACCATTTTGAGTCACTACCATGAAATTAGCCAGATTTCCTTTTTCTTTCTGCTCAAAGGTCTTTGTGGTGATATAATCAAATTAACTCATTTAAAAGTCTGCTGTGAGCCAGGCGCAGTGGCTTACACCTGTAATCCCAGCATTTTGGAAGGCCAAGGTGGGCAGATCACCTGAGGTCAGGAGTTTGAGACCAGCCTGGCCAGCATGCTGAAATCCCGTCTCTACCAAAAGTACAAAAATTAGCCGGGCATGGTGGTGGGTGCCTGTAATCCCAGCTACTCGGAAGGCTGAGGCAGGAGAATCTCTTGAACCCTGGAGGCAGAGGTTGCAGTGAGCTGAGATCATGCCACTGCACTCCAGCCATGGTGACAGAGTTAGACTCTGTCTCAAAAAAAAAAGTCTACTCTGTACTTTATATATATTTTTCCTGATATTGAAGCTGGTGGGTATTGTAGTTGGCTGCAGTATTAATTTGCTTAATTTTATTCTGTAAACATGGAATTAAAGTCACTTCATCTTAGCATGCAGTTTTATGCAAATATGTACAAAGTATATGCAAGTGATGCCCCTTGTAACTGCAGGGATCCCATCTTTACATTTTAAGACACAGGCTCTGTATTTTAGAGGGAAGTATGCTCCTTGGGAGATATAGATGGAAGTATAGCTTGCCTCTTCACAATTAACATCAGATTTAAACATGGAAACAAATTAGCTTCTGATATTATTCTGCCCTGTTTTTCATGGAACATTCTCCATACTTCAGACTCCCAAAGGAAAGAGTGGGTGGAGCAGAGATGGAAGGGGTCTTGTGTTTATGTTGAGATTTCAGGTTTCTCCGACTCTTGTCCTCCCTGAGTTCATTTCACCTCATCCTCCAGTTTCCAGTGGGAAGGAGTAACAAATATATGAAGTAAAATCAGAGTACCTTTAGTAAAATGCAAAATGGACTCTTCATAGGAACCAAAGATAAAATTCCTAATAAAGTAGTATATGTTTAAGATTTATGATAATCTCTAATACTTGCCATGAGGAAAGAAAAAAATTTCAACATGATTGTGGGCTGGGCACAGTGGCTCATGCCTGTAATCCTAACACTTTGAGAGGCCGAGGTAGGAGGATCACTTGAGCCCAGAAGTTCAAGACCAGCCTGGGAAACAAAGTGAGACCCTGTCTCTACAAAAAATCAAAAAGTTAGCCAGGTGTGCTGGTGCGTGCATGTGCAGGTAGTCCCAGCTGCTGGGAGACTGAGGAGGAAGGATTACCTGAGCCCAGAAGTCAAAGGCTGCAGTGAGTTGATATTGCACCACTGCATTCCTGCCTGAGAGACAGAACAAGACACTGTTTCTAAAATACAAAAACAAAACCAAAAACATATAAACATGATTGTGCAACTTCTTACCTATCCCAGTTTCTCTGGATTTTTCTTCCTTGAACATTCTGCTATTTCTCGAGAGCCACCCAAATCTCTGTCCCAGGAACCTCTCCAAGGAGTTGCAGCCTTATTTTGTGTTCCCCAGTCTTCACTAGGGGCCTCCACAGGCCTAGAGACAATAGAAGAGAATGTGTGGATGAATTAGAGAAACTCCTTTTCCCGTTGCAGCAAAAGCAATTCAAAGAGCATGCCCTTCTGACAGTGGGGCACAAACTCTCTAGAAAACAGACAGCACGTTATGCTTTCAAAACCATCCCAGCTAGAATACCTGAGTCTGTTTAAAAAAAAAAAAAAAAAAAAAAAAAAAAAAGATCTGTGGAAAATGGAAGTACCTTTGCAAAATGTGAGTGAGGGGGCATCCTAGTTTGAATGCAGGATTCTCTTCTTGACTCAAACCTTGGCTGGGAATATTTGATCGGGAAGGAGTTTTGTTTCCAGCTGGATGTGGTTGATGGAAGATTTGTCTGGAACCTATTGGCTACTGTCACCTAGGCGTGATTTCACCTTGTCATCTGGTGATTTCTGAATACATAAAGGCCCCTAGAGACTCAAGCAGTGGGTCCTAATGTGTATGTAAAAATCCAGAAAAATACAGTGCTGTGTATTTCCTTGCTGTATGATTCATCAGGGCAGATTGAAATAGTTAATGCTCCCCTAAAACTGAGCAAAATATACTCTGGCCTCACAAGTAGAATCAAGGCCAATAAACTGTAACAAAGCATAATATTCAGGACATACATATAGCTCCACTCAAGGATAATGTTCTACACATAACTCATGCAGTTAGCTCCAATCAATCCTCCTCCTGTGAGCATACAGTGCTAATAGGTCTACTGTGGCCTTTAAATTTCCACCCACATTTTGATGCATACATTCTTTAGTAGGCACAAATTATTAACCAGAGTAGCCTCTTTTGTGCTTCTGTTATTTGTACCCAGAAGCATCTGGAATACAAAATAAGAGAAATAAAAGTCAGTGGTCAAATGATACCCAGTTTGCCATATAAAATTGAGAGTAAAGAGGGAAAGTTGTTTTTTGTTTTGTTTTGTTTTGTTTTGTTTTAAAGCAACATAAAACTTTTCTCTCTATTCCTAGCACTCTGTTCTGGTTTCTACCTTACGGCTGCCTGTTGCTAGCATATTGCATGAAATTAGCTATCAGGCATTTGAAGGTGAAGAGCTGATTTTACAGCTCATTGAAGTTCTAAAGGATGCATTGCACTTAATTAAGATAGTTCTTTACATGGGGTTTAAAAATATTTACAAATGTTTCCCAGGCTATCAACAGGTAAAGTTAACCAAGTAACTGGAAAAAGAACTCTTGCCTCGACATAATAATGGACCAGCCAAAATTTTACAGACTGTTTTTACTCTAACACACACACACACATACTACACATACAAATTCTTCTGCTTAAAAAAAAAAAAGAGATAGCTTGGAAAGAAATGTACATAGAAAAGGAAGAGTAATATTTTTAAAGCACAGCAAGTGCCCAATTAAAGTTGATTTAAGATACACCATCAAATGAATTTAATTGCAGGGAAGAGATTACCAAGTAGGAACGGAGGCTGCACACTCTGGAAGGTGGAACTTGGTATGGGACTCAGGTGGCTTTTGGCATTATCTGGACACCTCTCTGCCATGGGATGGCCTCCTCAGTACGTGCTTCGGGCCCTAATTCACCCATCTGACCAACTGGAACAATGGTTCCCATACATCCTTTAGCTTTCACATTGAAGAATTTTGAGACTATTCTATAAGTGAAAACATGAATAAGAAATTTGCTGTGACTCTCTGAAAAGGAAGGAAAAATGTTAGTGGCTGTGGTTTTAGAAAGATTTGAGAGAAGTCCTACTTCATGGCAGGGAAATAATAGTGATATCTAGAAATAAAGACCCACAGCCTCTTATCTGAATTCCTTTGCACCAGATGGGTTTCAGAATTCAGAAATGTCAGGATTTTAGAATCATAACCCAGTACGTATGTCATATATTACATAATGTCCCCTTTGGAGTCTGGGCAGCAATCCACAAACATTCACATTTCTGCAGCTAAATATATAAATGTTCATTTTAAACAGGATAAAGAAAAATGATCAGCGGCCTCATATTAGGTCATGCCTTGTTTGGCTGCCAAGGGAGTTATGCAATAGCTTTCAGTTTTTAGAATTTTTTTTGTTTCAGAATAGTGGCTAAGAGGTTGTAGAGGTTGTACATCTGTTCTACCCTTTTCAATGCAGCATCGCACACAAATTTCATGAATATCTGTCAGTGATGCACTAAAATTAGTAAAAAGCAGGCGATAACATCCCTATATGACCAACTGTCTTACAGTTGGTTCTTGGCAAAGTGGGTACCAAAGGTGGGTTTACAGAGGTGGTCAAATAGTGAAAATGTGCAGCAAAATATCACTCCAACACTGTCTTCAAGGTGCAGCTTTGTAGGGAGAGGTAATAACTTCATCACCCCCTTAGCCCCTGTTCATTGCCATTCCCATTAATACCTACCCTCATGATGATCCAATTATCAGTCGTATAGTAAATTCCATGTATCTTCTTGCATGTGCAGAAAAGACTTATTAAATGCTTCTTTTAGAAAGTACAAATTGTTTCAATTACCTTTTAGATAATCTTTCTCTTTTTTATAATTTCTAAGTTGAAGACCGTAGAAGGCAGACATTTCCCTTATTCTTGCACTGAATGTCAGGTTCCTACTTCAGCTAGACTGCTAAATACTGAGAGGAAAGGAGACAGGATATAATGTGACAAGAATAAGACAAAACCTAGGAGAATAAATATCAAATATTTGTGGGACCCTCCTTCCCACAGAGTGCAGTATGCGAAGGGTAGGGGGTAGGGGGCCAGAGAGTCACTTCACAGTGTAGAAATCTGACCAAACACTTCCTCAGCCATATGGCCAAGGTCAGCATTAACAGTGACGGATTCCGTTGATAGGACGTGCCCTAGAAATGATGCGATGAGAATGCACATCACCTCTGTGGTGTCCCACTCCCCCACCAAAACCCACAATCCCAGTCTAATCATGAGGAAGTTTTTATTTTTTTGAGGAGCATTCTGCAAAATACCTCACCAGTGCTCCTTATAACTGTTCAGGTTATCAAGAAACAAAGAACATATGAGAAACCGTCATCATCTAGAGGAGCCTAAGGAGATATGGTGACTAGAGGTAACGTGGTATCCTGGATGAAATCCTGGAACAGAAAAAGGGCATTAAGTAAAAACTAAGGAAATCTGAAGAAAGTATGGACTTTAGTTAATAATAATGTACCTGGGCCAGGCATGATGGCTCATGTATATAATCCCAGCTCTTTGGGAGGCCAAGGCAGGAGGGTCACTTGAGCCCAGGAATTTGTGATCAGCCTGGGCAACACAGGGAGATCCTGTCTCTAAAAGAACAAAAAAAAACAAAAACAAAAAAACAAAAAAAAAAAATGAATTAGCTGCGCATGGTGGTGTGCACCTGTGGTCCTAGCTACTCAGGAGGCTGAGGTGGGAGGATAGCTTGAGCCCAGGAGGTTGAGGTTGCAATGAGTTATGACTGCACCACTGCACTCCAGTTAGGGTGACAGAGTGAAACCCTGCTTAAAAAGAAATCATAATAACAATAACATATCTGCGTTGGTTCATTCATTGTAATTAATGTACCATACTAATGTAAGAAGTTGTCAGTAGAGGAAAGTGGTGAGAGATATAAGAGAACTCTGTATTATTTTTGCAACTATTTTGCAAATCTAAAACTATTCCAAAATTTAAAACTTTATTTAAATAATCAATTTTCCTGATATGTCAAATGTATATAATTAAACAGTAAAATGTAAAATGGAAAGAAATATTTAGGGCATGAAATATCTTACACAAGTTACAACTTACACAAAATCAAAGTTGTGTTGTTGTTGCTGTTGCTGTTTTGAGACAGGGTCTTGCTTCATCACCCAGGCTGGAGTGCGCTATTTAGGTTCACTGCAGCCTCGACCCCTTGGGCTCAGGTGCTTCTCCTGCCTCAGCCTCCTGAGTAGCTGGCACAGGCATGCACCACCACAACCAGCTAATTGTTTTAATTATTTGCAGAGTCAAGGTCTCACTATGTTGCCCAAGCTGATCTCAAACTCCTGGGCTCAAGTGATCATCTCCCCTTGGGGATCCTCCCACCTCAGCCTTCCAAAGCACTGGGATTACAGGCATGAGACACCATGCCCAGCCAACAAGATGATTCTAGTAGAAGATGTTCTTCATGGTCTGTAATTTATCAATCTGGATTTCTAGAAATATTCATTCATTATTATTTTCCATTTTCCTATTTAAAATTTGGACAAATAAATCTGTTGAACTCAGAATGATACAGGATTTTGTTCATCTTTATGTATCCTGTTTGCAGATGTAATTCATGTAGTAGAGGGAAGAGTTGGTGCCTCTGAATTCTCAGCCCAGTAGGTTGCCAGGCATCTGGAACCTCTGCTGCTGAAGACATTACTGGTGCACTTGGCATCTCTTCTTTTAGATCAGACAGAGCAAGTGTGGAGCCTTAGTTTCAGCATTATCCTGGCAGGCTACAACATTGAGTATTTGATCCAATTTAAGACACACCTCCCCAAACCACAGTTAATTTACTTTTTAAAGGGATCAATAATATTTTTTAAGCCACAATATTTTTATGTCAAAATAAAGCCTCCGCAGATCATCTCTTCCTATCTCCCTAGACACATCCTAAGATAGTAGATCCCTCCCTCAATAGGGGATTGTGATTAGTCAGACCCAAAATAGAGTTATATAGGGTTGGATTATGTCATCTGGTTTCTCTAAGGTCAGATGTCATAACCCCCTGCTTTCTAAAGGGATTGCTGGGTATTGACTCATTGACTGATTCAGAAAGAACCCGGTGCTTCTGAAGCAGAGTGTCCTCAGATCCCTAATCACTGTGGACAGAAGGATTAGGTTTACAAAGAAGACCAACCCAGTCTTTTGTGGATTAGTAGCTTGGGGACCATGGAAGTCTTCCTTGTCTGGCATGTTTGGACTTCTCTAAAATGTAGACAGACCCTGGGCCCCTCCTCCTCTGAAGCCCCCTCATGAATGTGATGGGGAACATCAGGCTTTCCCAATTGGGAGCAATGGAGCTTACAGCTGGAAAGCTCTTTGGATGACCAGACGGCACTCCTGTATGCCTTGTCATGCCAATAAAGTTGCTAAAGTGAGGGTGACATGTTAGAAACATATCATGAATAATGAGGGGAATCGTGCCCCTTCCCCTCTGATGCTTTGAGAGGTTTGATCTTTCTGAGCCAAATGGACAACGTTAGCTCTCGTGTCTCTTAGTTTGGCAGGACTAGGGAAAGGACAAAGAGATTATAATTTTAATGGAAGACATTTTTGCCCAGAGAGCAGTGTCCAACGTAGAATCAGCCTTCCCTCTACTCTGCTTCACAGCCCTTCAGTCGGTGACATGAGAGGTCAACATACAGACAAGAGCAAATCACTGAATTCCATGGGGAAATAAATACTCCCAGCACCCCATGATAAACTGCAACTAGATCAGAGCCTCCTGAGTCCCTCACTGCCTCCCTTCTACCTTCAACCCATCTGTGCTCTGTGAAATCCCATTTCTCTCCAAGGGCCTGCTGTAATACCCTCTCTTCTATGCAGGCTTCTTTTATCTCAATCTACCCCATATTCTCTGGTTGAGAAATTCATAAGTACTTCTGGGCTTTTCTCCACTCCCAATATCACCTTACTACATCTTATCACATTGCTTTACAATGATTTGTTTGCATTGCTTTCATTCTCCAGCAGTCTGGGAACTCCTGGTCATATGCATCTTCCTATTCTCAGTGCCTAACTTGTACCTGGCAGACAGCAGGTGCTCAATAAACATTTGTTGAATAGATAAATAAATGAATGGGCAGTAGGGGTAGCAACTGCAGGTAAAGTCCAGGATTATGACTGTCGTATGTGTTTAGGGAAGGGTAGCCCCTCCCCCAGCCTCAGAAAATGAGTTATGATTGTTCTAAGGCTTCAATTTTCCAATTACCCTTTACCTGTGATTTAATTAGAAAGAGGCAGGTATGTATTTCTTGTCTATGAAACATAAAGGAAGCCTCTGGATGGTTCCAAAGAAGGCTTTTGCTTTCCTCATAGGAACAAAAACTTAAGATGTCCCCTTTTCTACTTCTTGGCTGGAACATCTTTCTATTCTCAGGACCTAGTTTATTATCTGGCACATAGCAGGTGCTCAGAAAATATTTGATGAAAGAAAAAATGAATGAATAAGTACCGGGGACAACTGCAGGTAAAGCCCTGGCACTACCTTGAATGTCGATGTGATGGCTGGTGTTGCAGGAGCCATCTTTCCACCATGAAGGAAATGCTGAGACTCCTAGATATATATGGGACTGCTGAACCAACATCCAGAACCTGTCTATCTCCAGACTTCTTGTTATATATGAAAAGCAAACACCTATGGATTTAAATCACCATTTTAAATCACCTCTATTGATTTAGAAACCAATACAGAGGTCATATTCTTTTCATTATTGCCTCCTTACTACCTACTGTGTTCAGTCACACCTCTCCTATGGGTATATCTTCATAGTACTATAAGAGTTCACAGTCCCATAGGGAAGAAAACTTGAGATTTTCTAGGCCTATAAATTTCTGCATTAAGTCTTTTGGTGTGACCTGATTGTTCACAAATGTATCTGAGGCTGGGTGCGACGGCTCACGCCTCTAATCCCAGCACTTCGGGAGGCTGAGGTGGGCAGATCACCCGAGGTCAGGAGTTCGAGACCAGCCTGGCCAACATGGTGAAACTCCATCTCTACTAAAAATATAAAAATTAGCCAGGCATAGTAGCGTGCACTTGTAATCCCAGCTACTCGGGAGGCTGAGACAGGAGAATCGCTTGAACCCAGGAATCAGAAGTTGCAGTGAGCCAAGATTGTGCCATTGCACTCCAGTCTGGGCAAGAAGAGCAAAACTCCATCTCAAAAAGAAATAAATAAATGTAACTGAGGAATGCAAGTAAAAAACTATAATGCAATGTGTTACGTGTTATATTAGAAATTTTAATAAGGTGCTCCAGGAGCACACACATACAAAATAACTACTACCAATACTGAGCAATCTGAAGTGTGTTGCATTCTCTCTTTTCAACAACTGGGAAATTCCCACCCTCTAATCTTCCGCCGCCTCCAGTTTCCTTCTGGCAATGGAATGTAAACTCCCTTGTTCTCACTAGGTCTCTGTCACTGGCAAGTTTTGGAAATAAAACCACTAAGAAAATGACAAGTAACTACAATAAAGTCTTTGTTGTTCTCTTTCCTCATGGATTAGTTTTGTACATTCAAGACAAAAAAAATATTAATTCTTCTTCAAGTTGACTATATAGGAGTAGATAAAAATGTTTGTGTGAACAATGAATTTACTCTAGGGGAAATCTATTCACTGACTGTCCCACAATCTTTCTGTCTCTTTCTTCCCCACAACAGTTCTTCTTCCTTAATCCCACCCCAAACAAGGCTGTAGATGGAACGCGTCAACATCGTTGACAGATAAGGTCAATAATCTGATTGATGAGTTATCAATTTGACTCTCAGTTTTGTCGATTGTGGTCTCCTGAGACAACTATAGCTCATCCAGCTTTTCTGGTAGCTGTCTTGTTTTCCCACATCTTAAAATAAAACACTTGTGTATGTATGTGTGTACATTTTGGGAGGACATGTATTAAACTGGGACACCACACCCTAACTTTTCAGTTAGGTTCTCTCACATGACTTCTGCATTCACATTTCTTGAAGATAAGTCATTGTACACGTCTCCAAAAGGTTAAGGAAAGGCATCTGTGTGGTTAGAAACAGCACTTTGGGTAGCATATGCCTTTTTTTTTTTCTTTTTTTTTTTCTTTCTTTTTCTTTTTTTTTTTTTTTGAGACAGAGTCTCGCTCTGTCGCCCAGGCTGGAGTGCAGTGACGTGATCTCAGCTCACTGCAAGCTCCGCCTCCTGGATTCACACCATTCTCCTGCTTCAGCCTCCCGAGTAGCTGGGACTACAGGCACCTGCTACCATGCCCGGTCAATTTTTTTGTATTTTTAGTAGAGATGGGATTTCACCATGTTAGCCAGGATGGTCTAAATCTCCTGACCTCGTGATCCACCTGCCTCATTCTCCCAAAGTGCTGGGATTACAGGCGTGAGCCACGGTGCTTGGCCTGCCTTCTTGATATAGAATTAACTTGAGCTATATGGCAAAACAAATACCTTTCACCAAGAAAGAAAGTTTATGGAAAAAATGGAAGATTCATCAACTAAGAATGATGGATGATTGCAGAAATACTGAAGCAGGTATTAAATATTAACATTTGTAACATGACAATGTCTGTATTTTTATATTTTGCATAAATGAATCATTGACTACTAATAAATTATTCTGTATGATTAATCCCAGAAACCAGACATCACACTATTGTTGCCTCACCAAAAAAACTCAGATCTTCTCAAGTCTGAATAGTGACAGAGTTGTCCCTCAAAAAGCTTCTGGAAAATCTATTTTTGAATGCAGTAAATGCAGAACACTTCCCACAGTCCCCCTGTGGAAGTAGAGAACAGGTTGTAACTTTTGAGGGCTTGGAAGTAGCAGAAGTGGATTAAACCCCAGGGACTGGAACTGCAGGCAGGACTGCTCTCAGCATCTGAAGTAATAGGTAAGAGAGGGAAAATCTCCTCAACGGACATGCACAGAAATTAAGGGATCGTGTCTGAACCTCTCAAGCTGAGAAAGAATGGAGTGAACAAAAGAACAAGGAAGGAAAGCAGAGACCATAGAGGATCCAGTGGGCCACGCCGCATGGGCTCACAGGGCAAAACCATCTGGAACAGAACACATTGTTTCAGGCTACAAATGCTGCCAGGTCACAGGATTTCTGGGATTCCTCTCTATCCCCTTGGGGAGGCTAGAAATATAATTCTAAGCATAGTCATAGTAATTATTTTTATCTTTGGGTTGTAAACTAAGTGTCCTTAAGCAAGGAAGGCAAATGGGTCTTTATCCATCCAATCTTGACTAGAATTTTAGAAGAGTAACTCTTTGTGGAGGAGAGAGAGAGTTAAATGGTCAGAAAGTTTGAGAAACCCATAATATCATCCCCTTCTCAGAGACATATAACGTACAGAGCAAAATAAAGGCCTTTAGACCTATCTGAGTTGAAAAACATCTTGTTATCCCAGTAGTTTTCATATTGATTTGAGTCACAGCACCTTTTTTGGCTTGCGTTTGGGAAACCGTTGCTATAGTGTAGTGGGAGATAAGCGTCTTGTCTAGCCCTGTTGGTATCTACTTCCAGATCCATCACTCAGAGATGTGAAAATGTATAGTATGTTCCCCTCTTTCTTGGGAAAGATCAGAATGCAAATGATTCTGACTCGGAAGTTAAGTGTCTTTTTCAGCAATGTCAGTTGGGTATGGCTTTTAATGGGACCTATGCTTCTGCAAATTAGGTTTTCCTTAAGAAAAATGTTCCCTTACTAAATCTGGATTTGGACAGCACAGACTCCAGACAGGTCCTGTTGTCCTCTCTGGAAGTGCCCTCATGCTGGAAGACTGGGACTGCCAAATCCCAACCTCGACGCTTAACAGAAAAGTCCCAACCTGCTCAACTAACCCAAATTTTGGGAAATATATGATATCAGACCATTGAATTCTAGCATCTTTTAGATGATAAAGAGGAAGGTTCCAGGGATGGGGCTCCGCTAAAAGAAATGAATGTACTCAAGTAACCGTAATCTTGGGAAGAGAGCAATTATTATGCAGGGAATGAGGAGGCAAATCTGGTTGAAGAATCTTTTTATTGCCCAAATGTCCATCAGTGACAGACTGGATTAAGAAAATGTGGCACCTATACACCATGGAATACTATGCAGCCATAAAAAAGGATGAGTTCTTGTCCTTTGTAGGGACATGGATGCAGCTGGAAACCATCATTCTCAGCAAACTATCACAAGAACATAAAACCAAACACCGCATGTTCTCACTCATAGGTGGGAATTGAACAATGACATCACTTGGACACAGGAAGGAGAACATCACACACCGGGGCCTATTGTGGG
>NW_016818380.1:1695518-1717208 GCF_001698545.2 Rhinopithecus bieti
GGGGAGGGGGGAGGGGGGAGGGATAGCATTAGGAGATATACTAATATAAGTGATGAGTTACAGGGTGCAGCACACCAACATGGCACATGTATACATTTGTAACAAATCTGTACATTGTGCACATGTACCCTAGAACTTAAAGTATAAATAACAAAAAAAAGAGAATCTTTTTATTTCTCTTGATCTGTAAGAGATGGGGTTTGCACCCCAGGGCGGGAAACATAACTGTGCTATGTGTGAGGGGAAGAATGGCTGCTGACAGTCTAGAAAGAAGGGTACTCAGGGGAGTATCCCTGTAATGATGGGGAGCCAGATGCTGAGAGCAGTCCTGCCTGCAGTTCCGGTCCCTGGGGTTTAACCCACTTCTGCTACTCCCAAACCCTCAAAAGTTACAGCCTGTTCTCAACTTCCACAGGGGGACTGTGGGAAGTGTTTGTGTCCACCACACTCAGGAGGAAGCAGAACAGAGAGTGACAGAGCCGGACATGGGTTGCGACAGGGGGGAAGAGCAGGGTGGTGGTCCAGGGCTGGACAACTGGATCAGGCAACAAACAAGCAAGAGACAGATGTGGAAATTACAAGGCTGGTGAACAACATGGGACCTCAGATGAGTGTGATATGAACACCAGAGTGACGAATCGGGAACCTTTGGGATATACCAACATTGCTCATCTATTTTTCTTTCCTTTTTTTTTTTTTTTTTTTGAGATGGAATTTTCCTCTTGTTGCCCAGGCTGGAGTGCAATGGTACGACCTTGGCTCACTGCAGCCTCTGCCTCCCAGGTTCAAGCAATTCTCCTGCCTCAGCCTCCAGAGTAGCTAGGATTACAGGCACCCACCCCTACACCTGGCTAATTTTTGTATTTTTAGTAGAGACGGGGTTTCTCCATGTTGGCCAGACTGGTCTCAAACTCCTGACCTCAGGTGATCCACCTGCCTTGGCCTCCCAAAGTGCTGAGATTATAGGCATGAGCCATCAGGCCCAGCCCCTCCTCTATTTTTCTGTTGAATAAGAAAACAGAAACGGCTCTAATGAAAATATCATCTTGATAGAAATTTCTATGAATATTCTTCATGGCCAAGAATGACAATACAAATGGCAATGATGAATGTACAAAGGACAGTCCTTTACCCCCACGTATACTTGGAGCTAACTGCCTTTATGATGTTAGTGTTGATAAGGAATCGTTGCCTTGTTTTTCAGAGCCGTTTTAAAGTAAGCATGCTGTACACCTTGTGATCGGCCCCCTCCACTTCAGTTGGCAGTCCTCTATGCCTTCTCAATCACAGGGGATTAAAGAAGCAAACATTTTTAAAAACCAACATGAAAGGTGTTCCCCAATAATTCCAGAGATTTATTTTATCTTCTTTACAAAAGAAGATATTCTAGAGGGTAAAGCCTAGAAGGTCCTCAGGTCTGGCAGAAAAGTGTTCTCCTGTTCAAACATAAACTTACTACAGATTCTCTGTCTTTTAAATTAACATTATAATTTAACTGTCCTATGTACAGAATAGTAGTGAAATAGCCGACCAAACTGAACTTGATACTAGATATTGTGACTCGTTGAAGAAAAAAATGCAAGTAACTCTGCAAAATTGTATAAACACAATTTAAAACTAGCTGCGGCCAAGGCAAAGGCAGCAAGGCAAAACCAAGTGGTGTTAACACTTAGAATACCGTGAATATTAGCTCAGAGTCTGCTACTCACTGGGGAGATCTGTGGGCCAATTTGCCTAAATTCAGAGCTAAAAACACCTTTTTAAAATGTCAAACATGCATAGGATATAAAGAAAAAGAACAAGGTGGAGGCAATTAGCAAAAACAGAAAATTGGGGAAGTGAAATTTTGGCATTTGTATTTTGATCTCACACAGGGATAAGTGGAGCTGTGAGTCAACTGGGCACAGGGGACTTCATGTCAAAGGCTTGCCTCACATGGTTCTGCTACAGAAGCTTCCATGGGGGGCACGTATGTGGTCAGCTTCTGATGGTATTGGCTGCCTGACTCACCAGCAAGGGACCTAACTGAATAGCCATGGTGTCCCTATTTCAAAAGCCGTACAGAAGGGATTATGTTCGAAGCCCACTAACCATGCCGTTTTTAACCTAGGATGAGTTATTTACATCTTAGGTAGTAATAAGTATCATTTCAAAAGAGCATTTAAAGAGGCATAACAACATACTCCAAATAGCATTTGAAAAGCTAACATGTGGGCAGGAGACTCCCCTGGCAGGGGCCACTCTGTGGGGTATGGAGCCTCCCTGTGCCCCTCGGTCCAACCCTGTCAGCATTCTGCTTCCATGTGCCATGACCACCACCACCACCTTCAAGGGTGTCGACCCCAACAGCAGTAATAGCTCCCAGGTTTTGCAGCTGCCAGGTGGTGGATCCAATTTTTCACTGGGTTTTGATGAACCAACAGAACAAACTGTGAGAAAGAACAAAATGATCTCTAATATCTTTGGGACATCTGAAGAAAATCCACCTTCTTGGGCCACGTTGGCAGGTGCCAAGTCTAGAGGTGGCGGGGAAGACTTGGAGTCATCTGGACTGCAGGGCAGGAACTCTTCTGAATCGAACTCTGCAGATTCTTAGATCTGAAGGGAGAAGATGACATTCATGAAAATGTGGACACAGACCTGCAAGGCAGCCTGGGGCAGAGGGAAGAGAAGCTTGCACCGGCCGCACCTGTGCTGAGCCCAGTGGTCCCGGCCTCAGCGCCATCCAGAGGAAATCCCCCTGGTAGCAAGTCCAGCCTTGTCCTGGGTTAACTCTGCTCTGACCATCCTGAACTTCGTTGTTTTGCTTGTTTCCTCCATGCTTGTGAACTGCACAACTTGAGCCTGACTGTACATCTTTTGGATTATTTCATTAAAAAAGAAGGACTTTTAAAAAATAAAGAGGCAAAATGCCAACTACATGGTTTCTATGGTATCCCTGTGAAGACCTCTAAAGGTTTTTCTACTTTTCCTCACTTTAAAAAACTTTTCCTGTGTCTTTGTTTCTCAATGATTTCAAGGTGGCCTTGAAACCACACAATATGTAACTCAGAGGAAGGATCAGGGTAAAGGGCTGGAGGATTCCATTCCCTGAAGTCTGTGGATGTTACCTATTGATGGAATAATGGCTATGAGGAAAGCTATAAAAGCAGCTCAGACTGAAGGCTATGGGGAAGGATGTTTGTCAGGACGTGTCAAAAGATTTTAAAATGTAGATTCCATTCTAAGAATTTATCCTAAGAAAGCAATGATGGATTACGCAAAGGTCTAGCAAGGAGGCTTGCAGCAGCACGGTTAATCATTATGAATGTTGGAGGCACCCAGAAGCTCCAACACTAGGGAACTGGGAAAATAAATGGAAGGACGTTCAGACCAGAAAACAATCTGTCAGCATGAAAAATAAATTCGGAGAAATGTCCATATCAGCAAAAGAGAGCTGTTCACAATATATTCTTAAGAGAATTCCTATGTAGAAACCTATGTAGATAACCTGAATTAAAGCAATTAGAGAAACCTAAATGTGAGAACAGAGAGTGTATTCAGAAACATCCAACTCCGCTTCTTTTGGGCACTGTGCTGAGCGCCCTAGGGGCTACAAAGATGAAGAAAATTGTCCTCAAAAAAGCACATAGTCTCCATGGAAAAGAATGACTAAAATGCCAGGTAGAAAGTAGCTAATGCCATAAATGGGGTGTGTGTGTGTGTGTGTGTGCACGCGCACGTGTGTGTGTGTGTGTCAGAGAGAGAGAGACATAGAGAGACAGAGACAGAGAGATTAAGATCAAGGAAGCCGTTTGGGGAAACACTTATACCAATAAGAATGACTCTGCTGAGAGAAAATGGCTAAGGAGAGGCAATGTGGCTATGAATGACCCCAGGGAATGGAGCCCCAGTCCCTTCTAGGAAGTTTGGAGGGAAAAGTGAGAACTCAAGAGCAAATCAGGGAGGCCCCAGTCTTCCCTGCTATGTCTAACTTGCCATGGCAAGGTTGGGTATCTCTGTGGAGTGAGGTACTTTGCCACCACATAATGCCCAAGTTTGGAGTTCCCCAAGCTGGCATCCTAAGCCTCAGAGGAAACACTACTCTTTTTTGTCGGGGGTGGGGGGCGGAGGGATGGAGTCTCACTCTGTCACCCAGGCTGGAGTGTGCGGTGGCTCAATCTCAGCTCACTGCAACCTCTGCCTCCCAACTCAAGAGATCCTCCTGCCTCAGCCTCCTGAATAGCTGGGATTATAGGCACACACCACCACGCCTGGCTAATTTTTGTATTTTTTAGTAGAAATGGGGTTTCACCATGTTGGCCAGGCTGGTCTTGAACTCCTGGCCTCAGGTGATCCGCCCGTCTCAGCCTCCAAAAGTGCTGGGTTTACAGGCCTGAGGCACCGCACTGGGCTGAAACACTACTCTCATGCATCCTGAACAAATCAGAGAAAGCTGATAGTCACCAAGTGTCCTGTGCAAACTTGAACCCACTCTGCATCACCCTGTGGTGACTCCAGAGTAGTTCCATGGGAAATCACTTTCCCCAGGCCTTTTCAGAACCCCTCCAAAGCCCCAGAATTAATTCAGTCCCCAGAGAGTCTCTGGACTTTTGACATCTTTATTAAAGGATTGGCATACAGAGGTACCCACTTAATGGTAATGATACTTATCCATCCATCTATCCATTTATGCTTTCATCCGGCAAACACATACCAAGCATCTACACGCCCAACTTAGAGAATACGAATAAGAATAAGAACCAATTTCTACCTTCTTGGTGAGGACAAATGGTTAAACCAGCAAGTACACTAAGGATTGCTATTACCATGAGAGAAGCAGAACTGAAGCACCATGTGGGAACGAAGGAAGGAAGGAGGAGGAGTCAGGTTGGTGGCTCATGCCTGTAATCCCAGCACTTTGGGAAGCCAAGAAAGGCAGCTCACTTGAGTTCCTGAGTTTGAGACCAGCCTGGCCAACATGGTGAAACCTTGTCTCTACTAAAATACAAAAATTAGCCGGGCTTGGTGGTGGGCGCGTGTAACCACAGCTACTCGGGAGACTGAGGCATGAGAATCACTTGAACCCAGGAACAGGAGGTTGCAATGAGCCAAGACTGCGCCACTGCATTACAGCATGGGTGACACAGACAGACCCTGTATCAAACAAGAAAAAAAAAAGAAAGAAAATGCTTCATGGAAGAAGTAATCTTCCAAAGATGGCAAAGATGGGCAGGTAGAAGACACGGGGATGCTCACTTGAACCCTCTGGGTTCCCAAATATCGTAGCCATGACTCAGTATCTAATAGTCACGACTGGAACCTAACCTGACCGCTTGACCTAGGTAAGAAAAAAATGGGAACTTACTGACCTAAGTCCCTGAAGAGCAGGAGTGTGACTGCAGACACCTGGAGTCAGGGACTCGGACTCTCTCCAACTCTCGTCTCTGTCTCTCTCTGTGGATCGCCTTTCTTCTCCCCTAACCACAGCTTGGTTTTCTCACAGAAGTCAGACATGGCTGCTACAGCTACAGGCTCACATCTGCCAGCTTTTCCTCAAGAGAAAAAAGTTTTCTCCCCACAGGTTTAGTTTTTAAAATCCCAGGGGTGTGATTGGTGTGTTCTGAGTCATGCATTAGACACATGTCACTGTGGCCAGAACAGTGGCTCCCATGATTAGCTCAGCTTGGCCAGGGACCTACCTTTGGACCAAACACTTTGTACAGACAAGTGGAGTGATGTAAAATATGAATTACCCATTTGGTTCACATTGGGTAGCAAGAACAGCTTCCCCAAATAAAGGGAGTATTATTCTCAGAAAGCACCAGAAACACAAAACAATAAATATCCACCACGTCAGGACACCGCCAAACCATTCCTAGTTTCCAGGTGTCAACAGAATCTTCTGGCCCAGGGTTCATATGACAGTAGCAAAGCTGAAACTACAAGCCTGGCTATGTGAGCCAGCTTCCAACCAGATTCAGGTGGTGCAAGTCCCTTCACGTCTGGTGGGGAGTCACAGCCAAGTGGACCAGCACTGAAGTAGGCCAAAGAGCAAAACTGTGGACAGAAAGGAATGCTGAACCCTGCCAGGGTGGAGCACCTGGAATGCCCATATCTTCAAGGCTGCAGTCAAGGTCATTAAGCCTGCAGAGGATGGGCTAGAGGGTTGCAGAGAGCTCAAGTTCACAAAAGCAATAAGGGTCTTGCGGGATTAGATGTAGGGGAGCTGTGAGAGAGAAGAGTGTTAGAAGTGTCAGCAGAAATGACAACTGAAATTGAAGCACAGTTTCAGTGGCAAATATTAACTCCCTATTCCCTATTCTACACAAACAGATAGAGGCTTTTATTGTGTCCCTTTTTGACGCCATTCCTCATAATTCCTCATTTCCTCTTCCCCACCTTGGGGTTGTTATAGATCACTGATAGCTATCCATCCCCCAACATATTTTACTTATTTTTCTCATTTACTCTCTGTGTTCCCCACTAGATTATAGCCTCCATGAGAGCAGGGATTTTGCCAGTTTTGTTCATTTCTGAATCCCCCAAAATAATGTCTGTCATTGAATAGGCACTTAATAATATCTGTGAAGTTAATTTGCTGAGGACTGAATTCCCAAGAAAGAGATACAATCTCCAAAGAGAACTGCTATGCGTCAGGGACAGAATGTCCCCCAACTCTTTATGCCGTCTTCCACATGTAGGAAGCTGCCAGCAGAATACTCCTGGGCTCCTCTCCACTTCATTTCCCCACCCCCAGCCCCACCACGGGAAGGTGCAGCAATGTACACAATGATGTGTTTAGGACAAAGAATCGGGCCTTCTTCGGTCATGCTCAGGCACAAGCTGCCCGCAGGAAGCCACCTCCACTCTGCTTCTGCCTTCCATGCTCTCCATGCCGAGGGCTATGGTCCGGCACTGCCATGGCGGGGGGCAGAGGTGCTTCCATCAAATTCCTGCAGATATAGGTCCTATTCCCAGGATCAGCTGGCTCACTAGCAAAGGTGATATTTCAATTCTACACTTGCCTAACTCTTTCTTTTTTTTTTTTTTTTTTTTTGAGACAGAAACTCACTCTGTTGCCCAGGCTGGAGTATACTGGTACAATCTTGGCTCACTCCAACCTCTGCCTCCCAGGTTCAAGTGATCCTCCCACCTCAACCTCCCTAGTAGCTGGGACTACAGGCATATGCCACCACGTCCAGCTAACTTTTGTATTTTTTATAGTGACATGGTTTCACCATGTTGTCCAAGCTGGTGTCGAACTCCTAACCTCAAGTGATCCACCTGCCTTGGCCTCCCAAAGTGCTGGAATTACAGGCATGAGCCACCACGCTCAGCCTGAATCAAGACTATTTATCGGTCCCTGCTGAGTTCAAGCACCACCTACTCATGCCACAATTAGTAAAAATGAGCTTGTTACAAAGTAGCATATGGCACTACCCAAATTACCTCCTGCTGCAGGTCAGCTTCCCTGGGAAACAGACACTAAGATGATGAGATTTGCATGTGGAAGGTTTTTGCGGGGAGTGGTTAGGAGGATCTTCTCAGAATCAGGCACCTGTGAGAGAGCTGGGGCAGGACAGACAGGCAGGGAGGAGGCGTTGAACTATGATGTAGGTGCAGCCTCAGCCAATTATACAGGGAGTTCTGAACGGCCTGGGGCTCCCTTTTATCCTTCTTCCTTCCAGGACCAGCCATTGACAGGAGCCGCCTCTAGAGAGGAGTGTGGCCTTGGCCAAGGGTGATGCCCCTTCCAGGTCCTGAAGGGGCATCTGTGAGGTCACCTCAGAGTGAATTCACACACCATCCTTCCATTATATGATGCTGGATATAACAGCAACAAAGCGCTTTTGCCTGTGAAATCACCTGTATAATAATAATGTGCCTGTATAATAACAACAAAAACCTTTTGCCTGTGTATTTTGCCTAGGGGAGAGGGGTTGGTAAAGGAATGTTTTGAGGTGAGGCCTGTAAAGGGAGAAGTGACAGCAAAGACACCACCCAAGTGAAATCATGTGCACTGGAATTCGAGTTAGGCAAGAGGAATGTCCCTTCTTTCTAACCTGGCTCAGTTGGTGCCAATCCCTTGAATCGGTTTCTAGATTCCCCCTCCCTATCTTTGAAGAAAAGTGGAGAAGGATTAACTGGCTAGTGGGCATTCCTTGCCCCAGTGAAGATTTGGCTGTCTTCACACATAACGTCAACTACAAAGGCTTATTTTCTCCAATGCATGTCATAAGAGTAATACTCTTCAGCTGGGCACGGTAGCTCACTCCTGTAATCGCAGCACTTTGGGAGGCTGAGGCTGGCAGATCACGAGGTCAAGAGATCAAGACCATCTTGGACAACATGGTGAAACCCCTTCTGTATTAAAAATACAAAATTAGCTGGACATGGTGGTGGGTGCCTGTAGTCCCAGCTACTCGGGAGGCTGAGGCAGGAGAACTGCTTGAACCAGAGAGTCAGAGGTTGCAGTGAGCCGAGATTATGCCACTGCACTCCAGCCTGGCAACAGAGTGAGACTCCATCTAAAAAAAAAGAGTAATACTTTTCATTCTGATTTTCCCCTCTCTGTGCCAATCTAAGATGCTATTTTCCAGACCTAATGTGCTCAAAGACCATGGACTCATGCCTAGGGAGAAAGCTGCTATATATCATGGTACATTTGGAAGAGCAGCACATTGGAGCCAGGCCCCACCACCCACCTTCACAAACTCTATAACCTCAAGCAAGCTCAATGGAGCCCCAGTTGCCTGACCTGCCCAATGGGCTTTAACACACTACCTGCCTCCAAGAAGGAGCGTCTCAAGTTCTGCCATTTTTATTGATCACTTCTTCAAGCAGTAAATTAACTGCATCCTGCCAAAAATGACTTCCCAGTGGTGAGGATGCTTGGGTCTCTCTTTCTTTCTCACCCACAAAGTACTTGGCAGTCACCATCAGACCAGAAGTTTCTTTGCTTTCCTTGCAGGCTTTCAAAAGAAGGAAATAATTTCACCCCCATCAAAATGAGACCCTGTAGACAGGTCACTTAGAGACAACTATATACTGGCTGGCTGCCATGCCACTCTCTGGCACAAAATGCAGTGAGCCTGTTATATATTTGCATCCTTGTGGCTTTTCTGGTGTGTGCATGCCTAGGGCACAATCTATGGCCTCAGTGAATATATGGGATGTGTATGAGAGAGAGACATCTCAGTTTTTGTTTGGCTCTCTCATTCTTGCCCAGAGTGTGACTCTATGAATCTCTTTGTTTTTTCAGATAGAATCTCACTCTGTTGCCCAGGCTGGAGTGCAGTGGCACAGTCTCAGCTCACTGCAACCTCTGCTTCCCAGGTTCAAGTGATTCTCCTGCCTCAGCCTCCTGAGTAACTGGGGCTACAGGCATGTGCCATCATGCTCTGCTGGTTTTCGTATTCTTAGTAAAGACAGGATTTCACCATGTTGGCCAGATTGGTCTTGAACTCCTGATGTCAGGTGATCTGCCCGCCTCGGCCCCCCAAAGTGCTGGGATTACAGGTATGAGCCACTGTGCGTGGCGACTCTATGACTCTCTTACTCACAGCTTCATATCATCTTTGTACCTTTCTGGCTTAAGTTGTCAAAATCAAAGGTAATGGGTGCACAAGAAGAAAATGAAAAATGTGGATATGTAAAACATTACAGGGAACATCAACAATATATTAATTTGATGATTTCTTGTGATTTAACTACTTAAAGATATTGGTATAAACAAACCATGAGCCAGCTTTATTGTGGTTCTATTTTTTTTTTCTGATAGTAAAGGCTATTGATGTAAAATAACCAGATTTACAATATTAAATTTTTAAAAAGACATTTGGAAGATTTAGAGGGTTCTCTTAGAAGTGTATTTACAAAACAATACAAAAGAAAAAAAAAACTAAGCCAGAGTAAACCTATCAAAATGAACTATCTGGGAAAAGAAAGAAAAAAAGTGAAATTAATTGAACTTACATATTTTCTGACTTTATGCTTGATACTTTATATTTTATCTTATTTAATCCTCACAATAATCCAGTTTAGGTAGGTATTATTATCCCCATAAGAAAGATGAAGCCTATATTAGAAACTAAATAATTCATTCATAATCCCCCTATTAAAAAAAAGAAGAACTGACCAGGCGCAGTGGTTCACAACTGTAATCCCAGCACTTTGGGAGGCAGAGGCAGGTGGATCACCTGAGGTCAAGAGATAGAGACCACCCTGGCCAACATGAAGAAACCCCATCTCTACTAAAAATACAAAAATTAGCTGGGCATGGTGGTGTGTGCCTGTAATCCCAGCTACTCGAGAGGCTGAGGCAAAATAATCACTTGAACCAGTGAGTCAGGTTTTGCAGTGAACCAAGATCGGACCACTGCACTCCAGCCTGGTGACACAGTAAGACTGTCTCAAAAATAAATAAAATAAAAACAGAAGAACTGGAATTCAATGTCTTTAAGTTCAATATCCATCTCTTCTTAGATTTTGAACAAATGGCCATATAATTATTGTAGTAAAAACAAAGATTATGATCTTAACCTCAAAGAATTTGTGACCACAGGTAACCAAACAAATCATTAACTCAAGTAACACTCTAAGACAGTATTTCCCAGATAGCTGATAGAACAAAAGACTTTGTGAATGCTCTATGTTTTAAAAAATGCTTCTATGGACAAATGTGATTTGGGAAATGCCTCTTTTTACAGCCCCCTCTTGAAGATTCATGATGTTCACCACCTACTTAAAGCCTCGGAGAAAGAGCTCTCTTGCATCCAGTGGCACTAGCATTCCCAGGAGCAATACTTTGGGACACCCTGCTCTAAGGCACTGTCTGATCAAGTCCAGTTGCAGAAATAAAATGGATAGCTCTGCTGGCGTTTAGAAGAGGGTTTAACAGCACTGTGAGCTCATGGGATGGGGAGAGAAGTTTTCTGTTGGAACTGAAAGTTTATCTAGGCCTGAGGGCCTAGAGAGGAAGAGGATACATGAGGTGAAAGGTCTGCTCGTGGCACAGAAGGGCATCAGCGTGGCCGGAGCCAAGGATGATTTGTGGGAGACAGTTGGAGGAAATGAGGCGAGGTGATTGGAGTTAGAGCCTGGATGGCTTGGCATGCAGATCAGAGAAGATGGAATACAACCTTTGACAGCTACCAACAATACTGGACAAGGACATGAGGCTCCACAGCTTTCATCTCCTGTGCTATCTCACATTATCACAACAATGGGCCAACCAGAAAGGAGGGAACTGAGGGATTCGAGCTTTGTACCTAGGCTCCCTCCTTCCTGTCTCCCTTGTGTGATGGCTGACACCCATAATCCCAGCACTTTAGGAGGCCAAGGAGGGCGGATCTCCTGAGGTCAGAAGTTCAAGACCAGCCTGGCCAACATGGCCAACATGATAAAACCCATCTCTACTAAAAATACAAAAATTAGCCAGGTGTGGTGGTGCACTCTTGTAGTCCCAGCTACTCAGGAGGCTGAGGCATGAGAAACGCTTGAATGCTGGAGGTGGATATTGCAGTGAGCCAAGATAGAGCCATTGCACTCCACCCTGGGCAACAGAATGAGACTCCGTCTAAAAAAAAAAAAAAAAAAAAAAAAAAGGCGTTTTGTAGGGAGATTAATATGGTTGTCATGCCAAGGATGGAACCAAACGTGGAGACAGGAAGGAGGAAAAGTGGTGGGAACCCTCTGACAGTCTGACAGTTAGATAGGAAGTGACAACAGCCCGGAAGCAACTCTGGGGAAGGAAAGGAAAGAGCGGGTGCACGTGAGAGTTGCAACTAACAACCCATACAATTCAGCAAATGCCCAGAAATGGTGAAAGAATCAATGATAATTCATATGCTTTGAAACTGGGAATTCAGATAATGGCATTCCCATGAATGTGAAGAATTGCTGATAATATTATTGATCATTAACAGTTGCTGAGGTCTTACTATTGTCAGCACCATTCTAACTGCTTACATTAATCACTTATTTAAAATTCCCAAACCCATACATGAGAACTTTCATTACTTCCATTTTCTAGATGAAGAAACCAAGGCACAAAGGAATGGGTTACTTTCCCAGGGTCACAAACCTAACAAATACCGAAAGTGAGAAGGATGGATCCAGTTCAGAAAGGAAAAAAGAGACCATGGGTTTGATCTTCGACTCTTTGGCTTAATGCAATGACAGGTGATCCAAATGGCCATGTACTATAGAGAGTTAGAGACCTCACAAAACAGGTAGAAGCTGAGGACTAGGCTGACCAATGTTCTGGTTTGCTAGGGACTGTGGGTTTGAGTCCTGAAAGCCCTGCACTGGGAAATGCCTCAGTCCCAGGAAAATTGGGACAGTTGGTCATCCTAGGCAAGTGAGAAGGTAGATTGTAAATCATTTGCACAGAAACTAGAGCATCAGCCAGGGAGCACATTGATTCTTCCAAGATGGGTAGGAAGAAGGGTGGAAATTGTCCCTTGGGAAACTCCCACAACCAGGAAACCAGCTGAGGAAAGCAGCACTCAAGGCTGCAGGAAGAGACTCCAGACCATGCAGTGCCTAAATCCAGGATAGAAAAGAGTCTCAGGAAGAACTTGTGTCAGCAAGATGTCAAACGCTGCAGATGTCAGAGGAAAAAAAAACAACAAAAAAGAAGGCATTTACCGTTGGCCACTACGAGAACATTCTAGGACTTCAAGAATAAAAGATAGGTAAATAACACATTATCTAATGATCTCATTTAATTAGTATTTCCGTATCTCTTCACTATAGTGCTGTGGACATCTGCATTTTACATACAAGGAAACTGGGATTCAGAGAGCTGAATGAGCAGGAGGCTCTCCTCCACTGTCTGTTGTGGCAGAGCTGGGAACCACGAGGACGAGGAGAGTGGACACAGGCAGCGGAATGCCTGCTAAGGATTTGAAGTCAAGGGAAGGAAGCCAGGAAAGAGAAAAAGAGGGAAAAGGCCAAGGGGAAGACGCATTAGTTGAGAAGGAAAGGGCTTCCGAGAGGTGGAGGGAGGCTGTGAGGTGGGAGGAAATAGATTGGTTTGCCCTGATGACACGAATGGGCAGCTCTTCGTCTGAGACTGGACAAAAATGAGGGCTAATCAGAGGGAAAGAACACCCCCGATGGAGGACAGGGTAAAGGTGGAAACTTATTCTGGTTGGCCTCAATCTAATTGTCAAAGGAGGAGGTGATAGGGTTTGGCTGTGCCTCCACCCAAATCTTATCTTGAATTGTAGCTCTCATAATTCCCACATGTTGTGGGAGGGATCTGGTGGGAGATACATGAATCATGGGGGTGGTTTCCCCCATACTGTTCTCATGGTAGTGAATAAGTCTCACAAGATCTGATGGTTTGATAAGGGGAAACCTCTTCCACTTGACTCTCATTCTTTCTTGCTGCGGCCATGTAAGATGTGCCTTTTGCCTTCCACCATGATTGTGAGGCCTCCCTAGCCATGTGGAACTGTGAGTCCATGAATCCTCTTTTTCTTTGTAAATTACCCAGTCTCAGGTATGTCTTTATCAGCAGTGTGAAAATGGACTAATACAAGAAGTGAAATAGTCCCCTGGGATGTCAGCGACTGGGGCAGCAGGCAGCTACCGAAGTCAGGAATACCTTCTGTGAGATACAGCAAGAGTAACACAGACATTGCCCCTCTGAAGATGAATGGCAAGAGCTCCCCTCACTAGCAATGCTCCTCAGGCCAACTTGGGTGGAGTGAGTGATGGAATCTGCTTTTCTAAACTTCCAGAAAAGGAAAAGAAGTCTGGGGATATGTGAATCACCCCAAGAGGTGGCCCTAGGCTCCTAAAGCACCCTTAGCCCGACTGTACCTCTCACTTATACTCTAAATTGGTAACCCTGGCTAGCCTGATAACTAATCTGTGTCCCCACTACATGATAAACTCCTGGAGGAAGGGACCTTGTCTTAATTGACCTGGTAGCCACAATGTGCTGTGCTGTGTCTGCAATTTGGTAATTATGCAATAAATATCTGATATGGAGAAGAGGCTAAGATGGTGAGATGAGCTGACCATGAAGTCAAGATTGGATAGAGAATCTGAGATGACCAGGAGAAGATTCATGAGCTGGATGAAAGGAGAGGATTCATGGTCCTGTGGAAGTTAAAACTGTACTGGAACCAGCTCACATCAGCTCACAGGAGTCAATTTTGCACATTTCTTCCCAACTTCATGTCAGTGAAATCACACTGGTAGCTGAAAATCAGAAATGGTGGGAATATTTACACTATGGGAATCGACAAATGCTACATATCAGAGCTTCTTTTTTCTGAAGAGGAGGTTGATAAATTACCAACACACCATTGAATAACAGCCAGATTTCATACAGGTAGGAGAAGTGATGATTCAGAGGTTGTGTACAATGAACGAGACCGCTGCATAAGATAATAGCTACAGGTTTCCTCTGCAGAGGCCATATTTCCCAAAAAAGACACCCAGAGCCAAAGCACGTGCCTCCTTCATTTTTAAGAGCAAGGAGTTCCTGTTTCACTGTCAGAGGAGTTCTGGTTTTACTATTTTTTCCCCTTCTGTTTATCATTATGACGCCTGGAATACACACAGATGAGGAATAAAAGCAGGCAATATAAAGATGAATTGGTTTAGGATCACTTGCAATTATCTGAGGAATTGGTTTTGGCCTTAACTTTTGCAAGGGAAGAAAAATGAGAGAATAGTGTTCTGCTCTAAATAATGTGCATGCCCACGGATCAGAGGAAAAAGAGATGACTGCTCATCTCCTGTTGTCCCCGTAGAGCATGAGATAAAATATTAATACTTTAAAGAGAAACATCTGATCCCTGTCTGTGTTTAAGCGCTGTAACCTGTTACCAGGAACAGCTGAAGACTATCGACACTTCTTTACCCAAAATGGACAATACTCCAAGGTTTTTTGCCCCACAGCCTACCTCGCTCTATATAACTCTATCTCAGTCATGCACACTAGCATGGACTCAGAATTCAAAAGAACTCAAAGCAGATCTAGAAAAAGTCAACATGTGGAAAATGCAGGGTTTAGTGAAAATTCACAACCTTTCCCAGGGACCATCTTTAGTCTAATAAATGAAGGCTATTCCATTAGTGAGTGTAAGCTTTACACTGGCGAGGCCAAAGGCATTTTGTGGGAAGTTACAGGAGTTTTACGCTTACAGATTTTTTGTGTTGGGATATCCAACAACAACAACAAAAAAGTTTGTATTGGGATTTTTTTGTGTTGTGTTATTCTGTGTGTTGGGATAGCAGCACACTGAGGAATGCAGGTCCAGGGGTTCAGCCATGTGTTTGCATCAGGCCAGGCTATTGTAATTTTCCACTAAAGTGATTCTGTACACATTTTTCATATGCAGATAATTTTGGGTGAAAAAAAAAAACTCCATTCAACAAAAGAATGTTTATGCTCAAGAGTGTAAGAGAAATTATCAATCAAGAGGTATACACTATCAAAACAAGGCAACTTGGTGCATTAATCAAAGAAAAAGTTTGAGTATGACAAATAGTTCAACTTCTAATATTTCTTAAAGTCTACGCAGCCATTTCAATTTAAAACAAACATTCTGATGCCATGTATGGTGGCTCATGCCTACAATCTTAGCACCTGGGGAGGTCAAGGCAAGAGGATTGCTTAAGTACAGGGATTCAAGACCAACCAAGGCAACATAGTGAGACTATCTCTAGAAAAAAATTAAAAAATTAGCCAGGCGTGGTGGTGCCCACCTGCAGTCCCAGCTAGTTGGAAGGCTGAGGTGGGAGGATAGCTTAAGTCCAGAAGGCCAACCATGCAGTGAGCTGTGATCATACCACTGCACTCCATTCTGGATGACAGAGCAAGATCCTGTTTCAGTAAAACATAAAATAAACAAAATAAAATAGACATTCGGAAATTTTTCCCTCCACTAATTTAGTTCAATTTTAAACACATAGTAAAAATTTCCAAGGAAAATATGAAATGGGATAAAATAATTATATCGGATTTAAATTTAGCTCTTTTAAAAAACCATTGTCTAGCATCAATCCATGACATTTGAAGTTTCTTTACTGTACTTCTGTAATTTGATGCCTCAGCAATTTATAGCATGCATAGAATGTATTATAATGGAATAGTACAACCAAGTTGTACTAATTTAGTCATTCATATTCTCTACTAAGGTGTTTAAATGTTCAATGAGCCCTTAGAGAAAATAACGAATAAGTTTAACAGCAACTTATATTCCAAGATATTAAGGGTATTTCAGGTAAATAAATATTAAATTTGCTGTCTGATAGGTGAAGACTGTAGTTAAGCGATGTGCCAAGACTCTCCAATAAAGTTTGGGTGAAAACATGTACATGCAATGATGAATTAGTGCTCCCAACTTTTGTATACCTACTCAAAACAGTGAACTTTTCTTAAATGGTGGTTTGAAGATGAAATTCAAAATGTCCCTAACTTTATTTTGTAATTCCACTTTTCACAATGTAGTCTAAGAAAATAATTATAAAAACAGAAAAAGCTTCATGCTTAAAGATGTTGACCTCAGCATTATTTATCATTGGAATGTTATAGTAACTAAAATGTCCAACAATAGCAGAATGAGAATGTAAAGTATATCAGCTCCACACAATAATATGTGACCCTTTCTGCATTTCAGAGTCTCGTCACTGGAAGGCACCACAGCCTAGTGTGAAGATCACAGTGTCCGGATCACATCTTCCAGAAATTGTTTTTTTTCTTTCCTTTTTTTTTTTCAGGATAAAGTTTCACTCTTGTCACCCAGGCTGGAGTGCAATGTCACGATATTGGCTCACTGCAACCTCCGCCTTCCAGGGTCAAGCAATTCTCCTGCCTCAGTCTCCTGAGTAGTTGGGATTACAGGCATACGCCAACATGCCCAGCTAATTTTTGTATTTTTAGTAGAGACGGGGTTTCACCATGTTGCCCAGGCTGGTCTCGAACTCCTGACCTCAGGTGATCCACCCACCTCCGCTTCCCAAAGTGCTGGGATTACAGGTGTGAGCCACTCGCCCTGCCCGGAATTTTTTTGTTTTTGTTTTTGTTTTGTTTTGTTTTGTTTTGTTTTTTTGAGACGGAGTCTAGTTCTGTGGCCAGGCTGGAGTGCAGTGGCGCAATCTCAACTCACTGCAACCTCCGCCTCCCAGGGTCAAGCGATTCTCCTGCCTCAGCCTCCTGAGTAGCTGGCATTACAGGCGCCTGCCACCATGCCCGGCTAATTTTTTGTATTTTAGTACAAAATACACCGTGTTGCCCAGGCTGGTCTTGATCTCCTGAGCTCAGGCAGCCCACCCGCCTCGGCCTCCCAAAGTGGTAGGATTACAGGCATGACTCCCACTCCCGGCCCAGAATATTTTTAAAAGCTGAAGATGGGATTTTCTTTTTTGAGATAGCAAAAGGTGACATTTTGATGTTTACAACAGATCTCCTATGATTCATCCCCACCTTGTTAGTTTTGGAAGTATGATCAAATAAGTCTACATAGTTAAGAGAATGCCTGGAAATTTTGCCAAAATGTCAATATATTATAAAGTTGTCTGTATGGCTGACTAGAGAAAAGAGAATATGGCAAGAAATAGTAAATTCCCTGTTCTTGAATTGTTTATGCTCTCGTTAGGCTTGCACACTAGAAAAAATTTTGAAAACATAATTTAAGGGTACTTTAAAATACAGTATAAATGAAGTGCATAAACACTGAGAGGCTGGAGCACAAGGGATAATCGAAGTCAGGTGGCCCTAATCAAGACGCGCGCGCTGGCGCTGGGGACTGGTCCAGCCCCGTGTGCACGGGCCGCAGGGTTTCTGTAAAGTTTTAAGGGGCGAACAAAATACAGTTGCTGATCCAGTCGGTGACATATTTGCTCACTTCATAATCTGCTTCCTACATAAGCTGTTGCTGAATGGAAAACAAATGCAAGCACATCAAGTCTGGGAACAGATGGTGCTTCTGTAAGACGAAGAAAACAGGAGGGCCGGGGGACAGCAAGTTTTAAAAGCTCGCTTTCTTCCCCTTCCCCTCGGCTGCCTGGCTTCCTCCGCAGCCCCCTCCTGTTAGCCCCATCTTTCTCTTCAGCTCCTCCCACCTTTGTTAGGATGAAAGATGCTGTAGGTTAGAGAGATAGAAGACGATGCTTAATCCCAAATCCCCTTTGTGCGTTTTAGTAGAGCTCTTGTCTCCCAAAGTAAAATAAAGAGGCCAAGGCCCCTGTAAAATGGCAGTGAGGCCGCGCACAAAGAGTGCGGGGCATATGGTGACCTTCCTTTCTCAGAGATGGGTTGAGCCTCAGTTGTCATGCTGGGGGGTTGTTCTTAAATATCATTTGGATGCTATTGTTTGTCTGAGGCCCGGAAAAAAATGTGACTGTCTTGCTGAGCTGGAGGGAAGAAGAATCTAAAAAGGATTTATGGAAATGTCTGGAAATTTTGCCAAAATGTCAGTGTGCTAATTGTCTGCTGAATTACATCCGAGGCAGCTCTATCTCTATGCACGGGTTTGGACGTGTACACGTACTCTCTTATTATTCTTTGGTCCTTCTTGCCTTGTTTTGAATCGGGATTCTATGGCACTACAGTAAAAGTGGTGTGGTACACGTTACAGCGAAAGTAGCAAGCTATGATGACAATAACCACATAAATCAGATTTTCCCGGGTAGTTCCCATTTCAAACATTCTGCTTCTGTAGGTCTATTAGTGCACTCCTACTCATCAGACCATATGTCACCCAGGTTTCCAATTCTGAAAACAAATGACTTATTTATGATGAAACAAGTGCATAGTGGGCATGAATAAATGTTGGGAAAGAAAGAAAAAAAGGAAGGAAGGAAGGAAGGAGGGAAGGAAGGAAGGAAAGGAAGGAAGGAAGGAAGGAAGGAAGGAAGGAAGGAAGGAAGGAAGGAAGGAAGGAAGGAAGGAAAGAAGGAAGGGAAAGAGACAAGGAGGGAAGAAGGGAGGAAGAAAGGAAAAACAAAGAAAGCCATGAATGAATGAATGAATGAATGAATGAATGAATGAATGTTGGTACTCTACAGATGATGTAAGAAAGCTTAGACTTTTGTTCTGACTTTGCCATTTGCCATTAGTCATGTGGCACCTGACCAAAAAAGTAACCTCTGGGTCTTTGGTTTCTTCATCTAGAAAGTGTTGAGACAAATCTAATTTCTTTCTGAGATCCATCCAGATCCAACAAATCTATATTCTAATGAAAGAGGGCTTTATCCAAGACTTAAGTTTTTTTCTTGGTTCCCGGTCTGATGACTAATCAAATTTACCAGTCCTCTAAGCAAACATGGACAATGGCATGTAAGTTTCTTTATCCCATGGTAGGGGAAAGCCCATGACTAGAAGTTACTGAAAGCACAATCTTTAAGGGGTATGAAGGAGGGGAGTATATGCATAAAGGCAATTGTTTAGGTTTACTGCATCTTTTTTTTTTTTTAGAAGGAGTCTCATTCTGTTGCCCAGACTGGAGTGCAGTGGCGTGATCTCAACTCACTGCAACCTCCACCTCCTGGGTTCAAGCAATTCTTCTGCCTCAGTCTCCCCAGTAGCTGGGATTACAGGCGTGTGCCACCACACCTGGTGAATTTTTGTATTTTTAGTAGAGACAGTGTTTCACCACATTGGCCAGGCTGGTTTCAAACTGCTGACCTGGTGCTCCACCCACCTCGGCCTCCCAAAGTGCTGGGATTACAGGTGTGAGCCACCTCGCCCAGCCTACTCCATCTCTTTAAGGCAAATAAGAGTATTTGCTTTAGGGTTGAGGGGATACCAAGGTGCAAAGGCAAAAATTAAAGACAACTTAGTTAAGAATTGGAAAAAGTGATTTGAGAATAATATAGTAAGTGAATCAAAAGATATAAAAGTGAAATATGAGCAATTTGGGGCTTGCACAGTGCTGTTTTCTAATAAAGACAAGACATCTGAACTCATAGCCAAAGAAAGAATGCCTTGTAGTTAACTACATGCACTCAAAATGTGGTCCAAGTTACAAGAGAAGACATGAGGAGCACTTTCGCAAATAATTTTTATTCTAATATTTAATTTTGCTGGAAAGTCTTGTATCTAATGCAATAGTTAAGTAAAAGCTGGTCGAAATAATGAAATGCATTTCTTCCAAGCCCATGGGCTCCAAGGAGCCCTCACAGCGGAGATAGGGGTGACAAATCTCAGGCAAAAGCCCTGGGTCAACGCACCCCAGCTGTGTCAGAGCCAGCAGCTCCTGCCCTCAGCATAAAATTGGTCTCCAGAGCAGGCTGTAGGAGAGTTCCCTTAGGTGGAAGGAGGAAGAGAAAAGGAGACTCAGGGAATGAGCTCTGTGTATGAGCATGTTCAGGGGATGGGAGTGAGAGAGGGGTTTACATCTCCCGGGAAGGCCCAGGTACTAGGATACTGCAGCAAAACACCAACAATGGGCAAGTCATGTGTGCTGTTAACTACATTAGCAACATAATTAACTTTTTCATTGCATTTTAGTTAACTTATTCTATTTTTAGTCAATGCCTTTTATTGATCAGTTGGCAAACAAGTTTTATAAGTGATTGTTTTAAAAGAATTGGTCATAAAGGAAAGAAAAGAATGAGAAAGAAAATGAAGGAAGGACGGCTATGTGCTGCAACACTTAGGTACCCTCATGTTAAAAAAAAAAAAAAAAAAAAAAAAAGTCTTTTAATTTCCTAAGTCCAGGCTCAGAGGATGGTCTCTTGCTAAAATTCTAGCCTGTGGTTCTGGCCAAGAGAGTAAACTGCTAGTCACCAGGACGTAATTCTGCACCTGTCTTTTGTATCTGTTGAAGTTCCTGGAGCAGCATCCGGGGATAAAACAAATGACTAAGTTTTGTATGGCACTGAAGCAAGGATACCAAATAGTCACTCTGATACCCTCCACTCTCCAATCCCTGCCTCTCACGAGGCGCCTCCTTGCAAAGAACAGCTCAATAAAAGGAAATAGGATGCTTTTTAAAAATACAAGCTGCCCACGTTGGACTTTGCACAGTTTTACTAGCTCTGCCACTGACCTACAGATCTAACAACAGCAATAGCACCTGTCACCTATTGAGCACTTCCAGGTAGTGTTCTAAGTGTTCACATACAGTTATGCATTTAATCCTCACAGCAACTCTATCAGGAAGCTGCTCAATATTAGTCCCCATTTTGCAGATGAAATTGAGGAAAATGAGGTTAAGTGAGGTGCCCAGGTCACGTGACCAGGATCACCCCCACAGGCCTCTGCTTCCAGCATCTGCCATCTCAATCTGTACACTGTGTGATGTTGAAAGCTTTGGCTGGAATTAAGCCTCCTTATTTTAGTTTATCTTCTTCCTTGTTAAACCACACACAATACTT
Organism: Rhinopithecus bieti; assembly: GCF_001698545.2. Classification (NCBI taxonomy): domain Eukaryota; kingdom Metazoa; phylum Chordata; class Mammalia; order Primates; family Cercopithecidae; genus Rhinopithecus; species Rhinopithecus bieti. The sequence goes on from NW_016818380.1 coordinate 1,716,849, forward strand.
CTCCTTTCATTTCTTCAATAAAATCTGGAATCAGAATCAGGTAAAAAAAAAAAAACACATATATAGAGAGAAACAGAGTAGTTCAAAGAAATTCAAGTCTGAGAAAGCTTTGGAAACATTTGCTCATGTTAAACGATTTTGGCAAAATGTGTTTTAATCTCTTCTACCATATGTTTAAAATAAAAGGCTTTTATTAGAGCAAGTCCTTGCACTAAGATGCACACAGTTTAAAAAAAAAGTGAAAATGACCCAGAGCCATTGCCTTGGAAAGAATAATAAGTAGGGGTCGGCCGGGCGCGGTGGCTCAAGCCTGTAATCCCAGCACTTTGGGAGGCCGAGATGGGTGGATCACGAGGTCAG
>NW_016818380.1:1719903-1730192 GCF_001698545.2 Rhinopithecus bieti
ATAAATAAATAAATAAATAAATAAATAAATAAATAAACAAATAAAAATAAGTAGGGGTCAGGCATGATGGCTCATGCCTGTAATCCCAGCACTTTGGGAGGTGGAGGCAGGCAGATCACAAGGTCAAGGGTTCGAGACCATCCTGTCCAACATGGTGAAACCCAGTCTCTATTAAAAATACAAAAATTAGCTGGGTGTGGTGGCAGGCGTCTGTAGTGCCTGTCATCCCAGCTACTCCAGAGGCTGAGGCAGGAGAAGCTTTTGAACCCAGGAGGCGGAGGTTGCAGTGAGCCAAGATCACACCACTGTACTCCAGCCTGGCAGCAGAGCAAGACTCCGTCTCAAAAAAAAAGAATGATAAGGAGGACCACTGATGTAAGCAGATTTAGGAATCTCAAACAAGTTTTGGGGTTTAGTTAGAGGTATATGTATATTTTCTACATATACCTCTAATCAACAGGGATAGCCATTGTTAGCATTTTGAAGCATTTCTTCCAAAAAGTGTTACTATTTCTAACCACAACCACAACAGTATTGCTTACATAATTTAACTCTTAGGCTATGAGTGTTTGTTTTTTGGAAGTTTGGTTTTGAGGATTTTTGTGCCTTATAAATAGCCCTCATAGGCTTGGGAGAAAGTGATGGCATTAATATGTAAAAAGAAAGTACCCACAACACCAAAACAGTGAAAACTTCCTTAATGATATTCGTTCTGATTTAAGTATAAGATCACCTTTAATGTCTCAGGTTTAGGTTTTACCATTTCTCATCCACAGAATGCGCTTCTGGAGCACCAGAAGAACTTGTCAGGCAAATAGCTAGATTCGAGTTAGAAACAAACCAAAAAGCCAATCAAATTAGTTTTGAGATCGTGATTGAGGTCATGATAATGAACAAAAGAAATTAACCATTGGCCAGTCATGGTGGCTGACGCCTGTAATTCCAGCACTTTAGGAGGCAGAGGCAGACAGACAGCTTGAGCCCAGGAGTTCGAGACCAGTCTGGGCAACATAGTGAAACCCTGTCTCTACTAAAAATACAAAAAATTAGCCAGGTGTGGTGGTGTACTACCCAATTACTCAGGAGGCTGAGGTGAGAGGATCTCTTAAGGAGTGAGACTCTCTAAAAATAAATAAATAAGAAAAGAAAGAAATTAACCATTGGAAATGTCTAAGTTTTAAGCTTTTAACTCAATTTTTGACCCTGTAGAGATACAGCTTAATTTGATTATTTCCTTTCCTGAGTTCATCTAATGGGCTTGGTATGATATAACCACTACCAGAATACAGCTCAATGAACTTGTTTAAAACATCTTAAGATGCTGAATTGCAGTGAGGAAAAAAAAGTGGCCAGTACAATCCACTGTGGAATGGTGAATGCATGAAGACTTCTTAGAAAGGATTGATAATGAGTTGTGTTCAAGGACACCCACATTTTATTGTATGCCCCACAGTATAGATGGCAGGGTATTCATTAGTTAGGACTTACGTGGTTCAAGTAAATGTATGTGACTTACAATGGGTTTGTAAACTTTGCAGGTGGTATGATATAATCAATGGTTCTTAATGTGGCTGTCCGTTAGAATCCCTGGGTGAGTTTCTAAAAAAATACTAATGCCCTGTCCCCAGCCCAGAACAATGACTTCAATGTCTCTGGCTGTGGCGCTGAGGCAATGATGTATTTTTAACTCCAGATGATACTATTGTGTAGTTTGAGATGCACCAGTACAAACAAACAGCACAAGTTTCCGAGTCAGCTGGGGCTGGGTTCAGATAGTGGCCCTGTCCCTGATTAATTGTGCAAATTTGAGTTTTGTTTCCTCATCTGGAAACGGGAGATGGTAATACCTACTTCACAATTGTAACTATTAAACGAAAAAATGTATGGAGAATGCTTGGGAAATAGTGGCCACTCGTTCATGCCAGGTCCTCCCCTTTTTATCTTTATATCTTTCATGCTCTAAAACAAATCTAATTTTGCTAAATTATTTCAAGAAAGTCACTCAGATACTCAATGTCTTTTCATTCTGCCCCAAGAAATTGACCTTTCGAAAACTGGGATTGCCGGCTAGGCAGCTGACAGGTAGCATTGTGAAGAACAAGCAAAGTCTGAGCATCGCTTTAGGGAGCAATGCATCCATCTTCAATAATACTGTCACATGCCACACCGTGAAAGGAATAGAAAGGTCTCGCTGTTGTATCTGATCAGACTTAACGTTTAGATTCCACCCTCGATGCAGCCAGAGCATGCCTGCAAATGTTCCTTATTCATGACTCACTAAATAATAAGGATGCTGATTTCCATTTGCAACAGTACCCTACAAAGTGGCGTGTAATGGGAATCTGATACAGGAATTTTCTTTGAAATAAGATATGTAATGTGATCTCAAGACCACAATAGATCTCATCTTAATGATGTTGAGAAACCCCATGAGCTTCATCAGGAGACGTAGAAGAAGTGAACATTTTGCAAGGTGGTATTGCTGGATTAATCAGAGGTGGTTGTTGCTGGCCTTGCAACAGCAGCCTATGCCCTTTCCTGCTAGCCTGGCCCAGTAGTGTGGGGAGTTAAGGACGGAGCCCTTCTTTAGATGTGCTCTTCTGCCATCTTCAATTCCAGTCTTAAGCCATAAGACTTCCTGGCCCATTCAGTATTCTGGAAAGAACCAGAAATTGTGTTGACTTCTATCTTCCCTCCAGGAAGAAAGAAAGAACTATTTTTACTTTTATTATCATATTTCAAAGGCTTAAGCTAAATGTAGTACTATTCTCTCTTTCTTCCTTCAAGTTCATTATTTTGTCATGAAATGATATATATGCTTTGGGGTTTCAGTTTGGAAAAAGTCAGTAAAAGCATACAATATATCTATCCTTGGGTCAAAGACAAGAAACTTTAGCACAAACAGCCATGGCAACTGCATCAAAAGAAATCCACTGGATTATACTTCAAATAAGTCCACATTTTTTCGTTACATCTGTGGTGCATTGCAGGACTGAAATCTGTAGCTTTTCAACATAATATGTGTCTAGATCAAACAGTATTAAATAATCATTAAAATCTGCTTTGTCCTTCTTGAAGAGCTGCTCACAGCTTCACATTGTGTTATGCGTATTAGTGGAACATTGGATATTATATAAAATGTGAATTGCAACTGTCTTGTGTGGTAGACAGTTTACTAAAGTATTATCCAGAACACATGCTATCTGATTTACTAACTTATTATCCATTAAAAAATCCCTGGGTAAATAAATGTGTAACTAAAAGAATTGTTACTCTGTATAATCAGATGAATAGATACAAACAGGGAAGATTGCTGTCATTATGTTGTATATTGTGCTAAACAGATGCACATGATTTTTTTCAAATAGTGCACATACCAAACTGCTTCCTTCCGTCTGGGCTTTGCTTTTATCAATAAGATGTTTCACATTCCAAATCAATCGTCGTTCTGAGAAGGCTATTCCTCTCCCCACTTCTCCTTCTCCCACCCTCTTGCACTCCCACTGCCCCAAATCTTTCAGTCCAGGGCCTTGGCCCAGAAGAGAAATGACTAGAAACACCAGGCCTATTCCATGTGGCTGAGCACTAGGTCTGCCCTTACTCTAAGAAACATACCCTGACCCAGGGCCCATTGGAAACTCAAGTCAAATTACAGTGAGTGGAAACTGAGTCCTTGGAAGGTTGCCAGCTGCCACAGATAAACTGTTCCCACAGCAGTGGGCCACACTCCATCAGTATCACTTGTGCTTTAGATTCTTCTGTAGATAACAAGTGTGGAACTGCACTAAGCCACCCATTCCTCATTCATTCTCCCATTGGCACACACACGTTTTATGGAATTGACAGAATTTCTAAGAGCAGGTAGCAGTCATGGGCAGCGTTGATAACCAAACTTTCCTTCCATCCATCCTTTCATCCCATCCCACCCAGCCAGTCAGCCATGGCAGAAATCTTGTTAGGTACCTATGGTGTCAGGCAGCATGCTAGAATAGGGAGAGGAAGGGCTTCCAAGCAGTTTGGAGTCCAGTAGCAGAGACTTGTCAGCAAGGCACCAATTATAACAGAGAATAATAAATGGTTCCAGGCTCGTGTATCAGATGCTTTTGGAGCACAAAAGAGGGCATCTGACCCAACTACTTCACTAATATAATCAAGGGCCGGGAGCTGTGGCTCATGCTTGTAATCCCAGCACTTTGGGAGGCCAAGGAAGGAGGATCACTTGAGCTCAGGAGTTCAAGCCCTGGGCAACATAGCAAGCCTCTCTCTCTATGTTTTAAAAAATAAAAACAAAAATAAAATAAAATAATAAAAAAACTAATAGCTGGAATCAAGGAAGGAGTTAACCACTGAACTGGAAAAGGAAGCAGGAGGTGTCAGATAAATTTCAGAGTTTTGGTTTGGCAAAATGGATTAAAAAGTGGTGGCATTTATAAAGATAAACAATTAGGGAGGATGTGGTATCTGCCATCTCCTCAGTCCTTCCTAAGAAATTTGCTTCTACAAAACTCTGTTTTCTAAAGAGCTTTATTGAGACATAATTCACTTACCACACATTGCATCTATGTTGGTGTACAAGTCAATGGCTTTTAGAATAGAGTTTTAGCATAGAGTTGTGCAACCTTCATCACAATCAATTTTAAAACATTTTCATCGCCCCAAATGGAAATTCCATACCCCTTAGCTGTCATGCTCCAATCCCCCTCCCCCACCCACAGCCCTAAGCAATCACTAATCTACTTTATATATAGATGTGCCTTTATATATAGTTCTGGGCAGTTCATATCAATGGAATCACACAGTATGTGGTCTTTTACGACTGGCTTGTTTCACTTAGCATAGGACAGTTGGGTGATTAAAACATTCTTGAAAAGGCAGCCAAGTGTCCTACCCTTGGCCACAGTGACAGATTGGATCAGTGGGCCCTTGAGGGTAGCCAGCCCACAGGCTGGTCAAGAACCCATGAGGTGGTATGGCATGAAAATATACGCCAGAAAATCATATTCTCTGCAACCGCAAACTCAGTCTGTTGAACCACAAACATACTGAGAGAATGAGGCAGTATTCAGTAGGATCTAAAACTGGCATGGAGATTCCACGAGCTAGAGTCGGCTTGTGAGGCATCAAGGCAAGTAGGGGTTATACAGAAGTGGAAACTACGAGCAAGATTAGAACGAGGAAACAAGTTAGCAGAGTTGTCAGGTAAAGAAACAATGCACACCCCAGGCATGGACCAGCCACTCAGAAGCAAGTGTCAAGTGGGATAGCTGAGTTAGGTTAGGGACACATGCAAAAGGCACCCTGATTCCTGTGTTAACATCCAAGAGTTGCTCTGGGCTCTCACTTTTCCTGACCCATTACAGTTTCTCTTCCCCTGGGGCCTGGTTTTAGTTTTTGCTTTTTCAGCTTTAACTAGGTTCTCCCAACTATGTGCCCTTACAATAAAAGCAACATTATTTGAAGTGATTCAAATGAGCTTAACATGAAAAGCAGCTAAGTGGGATGAGAGAATAATGAATTCAGTACAAGATGTGCTAAGTACGAGGTATGGGACTCCAGGCCGAGTAGGTGTTGGGATATACATGCACCTATAGCAAGGGAGTTGGTGCTGCGAATGGCATTTGCAAGACTTCAGTGTAGACAGAACTCATAGATACAGTAACATGAATGGGAAAGAGAGAAAGATGCTTGCAAAGGATATTTCCTTTGTAAGAGGGGCAGCCAGAGTGTTGGGTGAAGAACTAGGAGGTCGTGGTTAGGGACCAAAGCCACAACCCTGGTCTCATTATGCACCAACCTAGATCCCAACAGCTCTTGCAATGGAACTGCTTGGTCTTCATTATTTCCCCTACCTGCTGAGGAGAGCAGACTAATTTCCTCATTCTCAGCTTTAATTTCCATTTAACTCAATGAACATTCACCTAGGACTGACTTATGCAAAACACTATGCTACGAGGAATACCAAGGGGTGGGGTGGAGTGGTGATTACATCCCTAGACTCAAGGAAAAGGAGAGAAAGACCTACTGTTTATTGTAAGCTTAACTTGCATCAATCTGGCACCATGCGAGACACATGGTTATCTTGCTTAAACCTCTCAACAACCAAGGCAGAAACTGAATAATCATGGGCTTGAAACAGACAAAACTTGGCTTCAATCCGAACATCAGTTAGTGATGGTGAAACCTTGCTCTAAGCTCCGTTGCAGGGGGCTCTTTGAGTATTAAATGAGATAATATGAGTACAATTCCTCATACATAGTAAGTGATGCATACACTGGAGCTGTGATTTATTAAAACTATTAGTAGTAGTAGTATCCACTTGCTTATGAGGAGCAGACCTGGCTTTAGTTTCAAGTGTTCAGACTGACTACTTTTCCACTATATCATATTACAGTCTATAAGAATAAAGGATGTCTACTCCAGTAATCACAATTCAAGGCAAAACAGGGCAGGGAGAAGTCAGAAGAACTAGTGGGTTCCAGCCCTGCCACCTCTTCTGCACTCTCTGTGCAAGTCATCTGATCCCTGCCTCTCCACCACTCCCCCGACTTCACATGGTTGTTTTACAACTCGACTGACACTGTGCATGAAAGCATTTTGTAGACTGTGAAAATGTGTGCAAAGGTTACAATTTGTTGGGGAAAACCAGCTAAGTTAGGCTTTATGAAACACTTGTGGGTATTCCAGATGAATTTTTCATGTAAGTATGCTCTCAGGAGGGGGCCCACTGTAAACACTTACCAGCCCCAAGTTACTTAGGCAAAACGCTTGTCGCAGGGAATACCTAGATCAGACTCCAGCACAGGTGGAGGCAGAGCCTCAGATGGGGGAGGATGCCAGCAGGAGAGGCACAGGAAGGACAGATACAAAGCCCACACCCACATCGGTAATTTCCCTGCAGGCCTCTCTAAAAGAGCCCAGTCACCACAGCCCCACAAATCTTCCCCTGGGCCACCTAGGGTGTTAGTGTCATCTGTGGCTACATCAACTGACTGAAGCCCTCGTAATTAGCCACAAACTAGTAAAACAGAAAGCCAGGAAAAAAGACCACATCAGTGGAAGTTGCCTTTGGAGATGAATTCAGACCACCCAGAAAGGCACTCAATTCTGTTGAGTTTACCAAATTTTAATTCACAACATTATCAATAAGAAATAGTGAGAAGTAAACACCAAATCTGACCCTCTAATTCTGAAGCAAACAAACCAACTAGAACAAAGAGAGCAGACATTAGGGATAGTTGCCAGGGCACCTACAGCATAGCATACACTACTGGCTGGAAAACACATTGTATTACCTCAAGGTGCAGAGACCTGTAGTCTGAAGGATTCTCCAGAGTCTGTTGTCCGTTGATCTGATTTGGTGAATTGTGTTTATAGAAGCACCAACAGCAAGTAAAAGATTGTTAGGACGCAGCCCCTGCTCTCTTGAAGCTTACATCTTAGTTAGACATTCATTTGAAACCACAGCAACCAAGCAGTATATAATGACTGCTCAATTGTGTAACCCCAACTGTAACAATTTAGAATTTGGCAGATATTAGTGAAGCCTGGAAATATCAGGGAAGCCTCCAGAGAGGAGCCAGAACTTAGCTGCAGCTTAGAAAAGAGGACTTTCAACTTGATGGGAATAAATACCTGGCACATAGTAGGTGCTCAATCAATGTTTGTTGGATAAACATTGCTGGGAAAGTGCGTGCAGCTAGGCATGAGCAAGGCGGATGGATGGCCGGTCACACCATACTGCAAAGCCACACTGCCTTATCTTCCTTCCGATGCATCTGATCAACATCCCCAAGGAAAGGCAGTTAAGGTGACTCTGTTTCCTTTTGCCATTTCTACTTCCAAGTGAGGGAGAGGTAGAGATCTGGGGGAAAAGAAGAAATGCCTTTTTAGCACAGAGGACCTGATCACCCTCGCCACTGTCTTCTATAGCAATTTAGAAATAAACCATCAGGTGTACACTTTACAACCTGGAAGTGGAACAACCATTCCATTAATTTCAGTCCCAACTACAATACCACCGTCATGCACTCTGGCTCCTGCTATTCCTCAGAAAAGATTGTAAATCCTTGCAATCTGTAGAATCCCCATTAAAGCTCTGAATAAATATCCTCAACAATTAAAATTCATTCGTTACACGAATTTTTTTAAACTCGCAGTCTTGCATATAAAAAGCAAAGAGAATGCTGCATGCAGCTAGTCCATAGATTAAGCAAAGCAGACAGGTAAAGATATACAAGTAGCCACAGGACTGGTGTGAATTGTGATTTATAAGCCAAATAGGAAGAGAGGGGAATAGTGCCTCCTCTGGTCATAAGATTTTGTTCATTTTGTCCATTTGTAGACAAAAGTCTACAACCTACTTTCAACATAAATGTGTGATCCATTTCTGTCTCCAGGAGCACAAATTTTAAGTATATTCAGACATTTGTCCTTCCCCTTTCAGCCAGGAGCCATCCAGATGTGTAGGAATGGAGGAGTCACCATTTTACAGAAGAGGAAACTGAGGTTCAGAGAGGCTATGCGATGTCAAAAATCACAGCTGCAGGCTGGCACAGTGGCTCATGCTTATAATCCCAGCACTCTGGGAGACTGAGGGGGGTGGATCTCCCGAGGTCAGGAGTTCGGGACCAGCCTGGCCAACATAGTGAAACCCCATCTCTACTAAAAATACAAAAATTAGCCAGGTGTGGTGGTGGGTTCTTGTAATCCCAGCTACTCAGGAGGCTGAGGCAGGAGAATCGCTTGAACCTGGGAAGCAGATGCTGCAGTGAGCCAAGATTGCGCCACTGCACTCTAGCCTGGGCAACAAGAGCGAAATTCCATTAAAAAAAAAAAAATCATAGCATCAGTTAGGATCAGAACCAATCTACAGGAATGCAGAAGTTTCTTCACCCCTAGAACTTTGCTCTTTTATGCATACTCAGTATTTCTCAGAGCGTGTTCCACACAACACAAGTGCCTGGAACACAGGTGCTTTGTGGAAAGGAAAAGAAAAAATGCCATGGTCAGATAAGTTTTGGAAGTGCTGGATCAGACAAATTTAAGTGGGCTTTTTCCTTTGTTTGTTTGGACTGTAGAACTTCTAGGTCTTGTAACAAGGTTTCTTTCCACAAAAGTTGGGGGAGTGGGGAATGCACGGATAGTGCCTACAGCCTTTCTCAGACTCTTGACATCAGAACACTTTTTACCCCACGAAATACTTGGGAGCCCCTTAGGGTCCAGCAACCTTTCACATAATGCAGCTTAGAAAATGCTGTGCCGAGCGCCGCTCTTTCTCAGCTATTTCATGGGCTAGAGTGGTATTTGTCCACATTTTGTGGGGCTTCCTTGTCTCTCTGCAGATGCTTCTGAGCCAAGCCCAGAAGACATGTGAAGTGGGGTCTCTTGGCACAGCATAGAAGTCTTGTGTTTCTCCTTCCTAGGAACCCAAAGTGAGAGCAGCAGGGACCCAGCAGTGCCCAGAGCTGACTGAAAATCATCAGGAAATCTAGTTCATCCCAACAACAGGCAGTTTTAAAACGGGGCATGTGGCTCCCCCTGCTAAAGGTATCCTCACAGGATGTCATATCAGAGCAAAGCCCCCGAGCGAGAAACAGTTATGCCTAGGGGTATGGAAGAGAGAAAGAGGAGGAAAAGGGGGCTTTAATTTCCATCCCTGACTTTTTCCCTGCTGCCTTTGTAAGACTTTTGTCACTTGCTCCTAAAATGCCTCTTCAGCTGTGTTTCTAAAGAGGTGTTAACTGCTTTCCTCACCGGGGACTGTGCGAAGGGAGACCTCTGTTTCTGGTTCAGCGACATTACCCATAGACCTTGTTACCAACCTTGGCGACCAGAGAACGCTGATCTCCAAAGGTCTAGACCCGGTGAAACAGCGTTTGGTGGCCACTGACCAGTTTCCAGAGTCAGAGCTCCCCCTGCTGGAAACCAAAGCAAGTCGTAGCCCTGTCTGGATGTATTTTATTCCACAAGACCCTGCAGCCCTGATTGAGTGAACTTTCCATCAGCCACTTTATCCTCATACAGAGGCATTTTCCGAGGAAGACTTGAGCCGACATCAGTGTTTGGCCATTTGCGGTTCTTGCTTCCCCTTGGTTATTTCCCCTTCACTGAAAGATATTCTAGTTTTCCCAGCCCAGATCTAATTGGACTCCTCCAGGCTGGGAATTTAGGTTTGGGAGATTTCCCAAATTAAACCATGAAGTTTATCGCTAATATAATTACATTTCTCAAATATTAGACCTTTTGCATTGCTCATCTACATGGGGAAACGAAGAAAGGAGGGAGGGAGG
>NW_016818380.1:1732975-1756895 GCF_001698545.2 Rhinopithecus bieti
AAGAAAGGAGGGAGGGAGGGAAGGAGGGAGGGAGGGAGGGAGGGAGGGAAGGAGGGGACAGTGAGTCCTGCTTTTCTATCATGGGATAATGACATGTCTAAAAAAAACATGTTTCCCTTAATTGGGATCCAGGGGATGGAGGGTAGAAGAATACCTCCAGAAAGTCCCCGTTCGGAGTGGGGTCTAGAGCACAGATGTTGGGAATCTGGTTTCACTCTGCTCCAACAGCTCAGCCTTTCCTTGCCATAAGGACCCTGCGCTCTCTGCCGAGGAAAACAACGAACAGTAAACCTTTGCGCATTTCTAGCTTCATCTTCAGAGACCAGATTCTCCAGGTTTCCTGTGGCTGAGTAATTTTATGTCCCTTGATTTGGGAATCCCCCCTAGGTAAAGCTTTAATAGGCACTATTCTATTTGAAATCCCAAGTACTGTGCATCTTTTCATTTGCTAAAGGAGAAGGGAAAGAAGGAAGGAGTAGAACCCAGTCAGTCTGAAATTGTGTATCGCTCCTGTGGGACAGCGGCAAGGTTTTCTGCTGGTTTTCTAGATCAGACGAGGACTCCTTATGAGCTACTGGCACAGAATTTTGAGGCTCTTTATGACTTAGAATTAGGGAGCATGTTGGCTGTGTTTTCCTCCACTAAAGGTGGAATATGTGGCCATTTTGGGGCACCTTGAAAATAAAAAAATGGAAAGATACCAAATGCAAAAGCCTCAATAAAGGCATACCTCCTTCAACCCAGTGAATAATTATTCAGATTTACAAAAATGAATAAATAAGGGAGCACATCTTCATTTTACAGAAGGATGCACGCACCATGAGATTCCTTTACATTCCAAGTTCCCCTGATGCATAAAACATATGACTAGATTTACAAAAACTTGATTTATACAATTTTTTAGGAAAACAACTTTGCAGAAAGATTAGGTATGATTAGATGCTAGAAGAGCTCTTCTCTCAAGGGAAAACAAATGAGCTTAGCTAACGGGAGATGGTAGAGTTAATAACCAAAAAACTCTTCACCATTTCAAAGAGGTGATTTCAATATAGAGAGGTTCTTGAAAATTTCTTAGGCAACTCCAGATGACTGCTTACAGGCATGGGAACAGGGCTCCTGGAAGGGACTGCTGCAGGAAATGGGTGGTGTTCAATCTTTTCTGAACTCATGGGTTCCAGAAGAGAGCCCATGAGGCCGAATGTGTCACCAGGGAAATGATAGGGTCTGCCCCCTGTAGGGCAAAGGTAACCTGTACATCATTCTTGAAGGACTGACATGTTTCTCTCTCCTTGTAAAGGGCAGTCCTTCCACTGCTATGAGAATAAATACTGAAGAGAGGAAAGAAGAGGAGGGGAGAGGAAGGTGAAAGGGAAGAGAGGGAAACCTATGTGGCTTTGAGGGCGTTTGGCTCAGGCTAAAAGAAGAAATCTAATTCTAAATGAATACATTTGTTCCAGAGAGGTCTAAGAAGACTCTCAGAGCCTGCAGCCTGGAGCTGGATTTTCCTCTGAAGCCCTGCCATGTAAAGGGCAAACAAATGACCATGTAGATGATGCCGATGAGGGTCTCTCATGTATTTCTCCCTGAATGGTCAAAAACACTTCATTTTAAAATTCAAACTCAGAATAATTAGCCATTCTAACATTTAAAACAAAAAAAAGAGAGTTCACATACATACTCTTTTCTAATAAATCAATACTGCCCTGCACCATTTTGAAATGTCTAGGAATTTCCGTCATATTGTGGTCTAATCTCTGATTTGCTTTTAGCCTTCTGATCTGCAGGAGAAATGGAGCTGTGCGAATCCACATCCAGGTTCCTTTCTCACCCTTTTATTCTCCCACGGCAGCATTTGGAGATGGCTGGAGAAGGAGGTGTTCTCTTTCTCTCCCGTCTCTCATAGATGCAAAACCACAACAACCTTGAAAACCTATGCAGACGTCCACTTCTGTTAGCTTCCATTTCTGTGCATGCTACAGTATTTGTTTCTGATTTTGCACCCGTTTTGGTGATGCAGCACATTTACAGCTCATGAATATTTGATACTGAATTAAACAATTTGTCATTCTATTACATAAAGAGCACAATTTAGTTCAGAGCAAACCATTTGAAAGAGAACTCATTATTATGATACCACGATTTTATTTTATTTTATTGTAGTGTTTTGATTGTTAAATAGACAATACATGTCTTTCTCTCTCTTTTAATTTTTTTTGTCTAAAAGATGAAACCCTGCCTTTTACTTTGCAAACTACATTCCTTATTTTCATTTAAATAAGGGAAAGTATTTTCTAAAATATTAAATTGTTTAACATGCGCCCCTTTAGGAAAAAAAAAAAGGACCATGTTTGTATTTAATAACAATTCAGCTAAAAGACAGTTCAGAGACTCATCAGCAGCCCAGTTCGCTTGTTTGTCAATGAGGGATCTGTGATCATGTTCTGTGCAAGTTGGTTTAATAATATGGATTCATCTAAATGAATCTAAGCAGGCACGGACATGTTAGAAATGTTGCGTCTTTACCAACATAGTCATTGGTTTGTGCATCTGATCGGGGCACCTACTAGGAGCAATGATTAAAATAACTAGGGTTTTGTTAGGAGAGCTGGACAGGCTACTGGTTCTTCTCCTCCCCACTCTGTTTTGTGGTGCTCCCTATCCCAGATTTCCAGAGCTGACCTCAGGGCAAGGATGAAATACTGCCTCAGGAGGGCCTGGCCGCACATGCCCTGTACCCTAAGGAACAGACTGAATTCCTGCCAAGGACAAGGGGCAGCTTGTTCTCTACCCTGGGAAGCTTGTTCTATATCACTGGCGAGGAGACATCACCACATGGCCAGCAGTCAGTAAATACACGGAGGTGCTCAGAGGGTTCGTAAGTGTGCAGAGATGGCAAATTGTTCACAAGTGACAAAGTACATATGTTATTCTGTATGGTAATCACCTTCATTTAACATCTCTATTTTCTTGTTTGATTTTTCTTTTCCCTTTAATTTGACCAAAGCAAAGCAGAAAATGGCTTTAGAGCTTTAAAATAAAAATAAAATTAGCCAAGAAAACAAGTCAAAATACATAAACCACTCCTGGAAATTATAAAGATTTTTTCCTTCATTTTTGATAATTTATAAGACTTAGCCGTATAAGAAATTTTGTTTCAGGTAGACAACCAGTTCTCAATATATCATTATAAGCTGTAACTATCCCCAAATATTTTTATTTCTTCATTTTCTTTCCTATGAGAATGTATGTTGTTACTTTCCAAAAACCAAATTGCTTTATAAAGATCCAGTGTAATGTTCCTCACACCTAATATTTGCTGATTCACATTCTTTTTTTAAATTTATTTATTTTTATTTTATTTTATTTATTTATTTTATTTTATTTTTGTTTTTGAGACACAGCCTTGCTCTGTCACCCAGGCTGGAGTTCAGGGGCCTGATCTCAGTTCACTGGAACCTCTGCCTCCCGGGTTCAAGCGATTCTCCTGCCTCAGCCTCCCGAGTAGCTGGGATTACAGGTGCATGCCACCATGCCCGGCTAATTTTTGAATTTTTAGTCGAGATGGGGTTTCTCCACGTTGGCCAGGCTGGTCTCGAACTCCTGACCTCAGGTGATCTACCTGCCTTGGCCTCCCAAAGTGCTGGGATTACAGGCATGAGCCACTGCGCCCAGCTGATTCACATTCTTATACTGAGTGTGGAGTTTTTTAATATATATAATCCCAGTGCTTCCTTTGGTGTATAATTTAGATGAAACCATGTTAAGACTGAACCAGGGAAAATAGACCCCTGCATTCTACTTTACCATAAAAAACACCAAAAACATTTAGAATTCCTCTGCTGCCTCTGACTGCATGATATTCTTTAAAAACTGACAAAAAAAAGTATGTTCTGTATCTGATATTACTCCTAGAATGACAAATAGTTTGCTGTAAATTTTGTTAACCATTTAAAAATATGAAAGAAAGGCAATACTAGTCAAATTATGCTTTCTCTTCAATAATCAGTTTAAGTCAAAAGGTACTACACGTTTGTGATTATTTTCTCCATAATTAAGTTTATATCATAATCTCCTTGTGCATCTGAATCGATCAAATACAATGGTCACAATTTGTGTTTTAATATTAGTTGCCTTCTGGTCAATAATGGGCAACTAATAAAATAAGATATATTTTGTTTTTAAAGATTAAAAGCAACAAAAGCTAGAGTCACAGAGTTGGTTAAAATAAAGTGCTGTGTCTGCACTCTCAGATCATATTTTTTGTTTGTTCAGTTGATCAGTCAGTTTTGATAACTTGAGGACCTGGTGTCCTCAAATGTAGAGTAAAGGAGTTGGAATACATAATCTCCAGGTTTCTTTCCATTCTGTTTCCATTAAGGATGAGTTTATAAAACAAAGCTTGGCTTTTTAGGGTAAAGTGATTTAAGATAAGGCCTCTACATGGTGTCATCAGCCACCTGGTGTCACTGTCAGATCACCTGGTGGATGCTGCTAACCTTGGAAAATTTGGGAAGGACTCTGTTCTGTGGATTTTGTTTGTTTTGATGCTATTGTTTTGGGTTTTTGCTCAAGTAATCTGATTTCTGTCCTTGACCTTCTTATTGTTTGTTCTCACCCTCCCCACCCCACCCTCGCCCCAACACACACACACACACACACACACACACACACACACACACACACACACACACACATATTCTACCTCTCTTTTCCTTCCAGTGTCCCTGATTCCTCTATCTAGCTTGATTGCCTGCCTCTCATGTTCTCCCCACTCCTTGCAAAAGTTTTCTTCTTTGACTGGCTCCTCACTTTGCCATTCCCCTCAACTACTTGTTTCTAAATCACTTTAGATCTTACTTTCTGTTTACCAAGTCTGAAAATAATAAACAATAAATACGGGCCACTTTAGAGCTAGGCTTTCTTAAACATTTTTTGGTTTACCTCAATACTCCTAGGGGTTAGAGGGCCCCATAACCTGTAATGGAATCCGGACACTGTCTAGGGTAAAAAAAAAGAGTTGGATTTTATCCAAAAATTGTGGTTGTCTATAGGCATGAATTGAAAGAAGATCAGAAACAGCGTGAGGTAGGTTCTCTAGGGAATCCACGGATCCAGGAAGCCTTCAGAAGATAAATATTGGCTCCAGGGAGAAGGAGCCAGTTTCTCTCCTGGAGGTCACCTAAATGTGGAGGGGCACACCCCTGTATCTGGCCTCCTCCATAGGCCATGTGAAGGCTTCCCAATGTCTTGGAAAGCACCAAGTTGGTAACTGGCATAACCTGATCATGTCATTCCCACTGATCAGCAAAGACACGCTGTGGAATTTGTCACCAATTGGGAGTGAGTGGAAGAGTCACCTCAGCCTCCCATCCAGTCATCCTTAAGGGAACACAAATGAAATGCAAACAGGCCAGGCGCGGTGGCTCATGCCTATAATCCCAGCACTTTCAGAGGTTGAGGTGGAAGGATTTCCTGAGGTCAGGAGTTCAAGACCAGCCTGTCTAACATGGCGAAACCCATCTCAACTAAAAATACAAAATTAGCCAGACATGGTGGTGTATGCTTATAATCCCAGCTGCTCAGGAGGCTGAGGCAGGAGAATCGCTTGAATCTGGTAGGCGGAGGTTTCCGAGAGCCGAGATTACTCCATTGCACTCCAGACTGGGCAACAAGAGCGAAACTCCGTCTCAAAAAAAAAAAAAGAAAGAAAGAAAGAAAGAAAAAGAAAAAAACAAATGCAAACCACACAGGGATTAAAGGATAACCACCCCAAGATTCAAACTGCTTTAAGTCTCAGGAGAAAGAATGACATTGAAAAAATACAGAAAAGTAGGTCATGAAAAGCGTGTAATAGTAGAGGCCAGTATCCACAGAGTAGGACGAAACACTGAGAAATTAGAAAGTCTTCCCGGTGTTATTACTGGTTTTTTATATTGACCATGTTTTCTACCGACACCAACGTGTGGACAGAATGTGGTATCCGCCACCTAGTCAATGCTCTTATGGCTGACAGCGCACAAAGCTCAGAAGAGTCTTTCTTTTGCATCCCTGCCAACGCCTGGCTTTTCAGTACAACTCAGGCCAAAGGCGTGGTCCCTGCCTGCTAGGCAGGGTCTGGTTTGCCATGAGCCAGAGACCTCCCGATAGCACTGTGGGGGCTGGTTAAGAGGTGAAAATGCAGGGTCAGGCAGGAAAAGAGTAGGTGCTCCCTGTTAAAGCAAACTAAATGTGGCCTGAGAAGGACTCCGGACTTCTACATTTGAGCCCTTGTGGATGAACTGCAACCTAACTTAATAGGTAGATGAGATTGAAAACCTAATTGAGGCTCAAGCCTGTAATCCCAGCACTTTGGGAGGCCGAGACGGGCGGATCACGAGGTCAGGAGATCGAGACCATCCTGGCTAACACGGTGAAACCCCGTCTCTACTAAAAAATACAAAAAAATTAGCCGGGCGAGGTGGCGGGCGCCTGTAGTCCCAGCTACTCGGGAGGCTGAGGCAGGAGAATGGCGTGAACCTGGGAGGCGGAGCTTGCAGTGAGCTGAGATCCGGCCACTGCACTCCAGCCTGGGCGGCAGAGCGAGACTCCATCTCAAAAAGAAAAAAAAACCTAATTTAGCAATCTACGCCTGTTACAATCGCTAAGTCTTAGCCAATCCCAGCAGACATACCCAGTCACACACCGCTGTGTTCAAACTGTGTTCAAATAAGGCAAACGCCAGCCCGTAACCAGTCCCGCTGTCTCTTTACCTCACCTCCTATTTCTGTAAGTCACTTCCCGTTGTTTGCCTATAATTTTTTTCTGACCACGAAGCATCCCTGGAGTCTCTCTGAATCTCCTGTGATTCTGGGGGCTGCCTGATTCACAAATCGTTCGTTGCTCAATTAAACTCCTTTTAGCGTAATTCGGCCGAAGTTTTTCTTTTAACATTCTTGAAGACGCCAGTGGACTTGAGCAATCCGTCAGAGTACTTTTCATCTCCAAGTCCAACCTGTTCACAGCACGTCGACTTCCACAAGTATTAGCTTGCGAAGCAAACCTGCCAAGATGACCTGAACACACTTGAAATTGGTGCCGTCCCTGCAATTAATGAGGGGTGACATTTGCTGCAGTTGTGGGTAAAGCCTCTCTGGGGGACAATTTCCTATTTCGATACACTCAAGTTCACCCTGTTTGTTTCTGAATCATAATAAACGCCCTCTGTGAATTTCATATACAAACTCCTGTTCTTGGGGCCATGCCAGATTCAGAGCCCACTCTGGAGTTCGTGGAGGAGAAAGACGTACCTAAGGTTTGCTGCACATTATGGCGTGTCTTCTTTCGCATGCTCTCGGTGGTCGTATTAAAGCAACTAGAGGAAAGGGTAGGACATGGAGTATTCAAGATTTCCCTTGAAACTGTTAGCAACACTGGTTGGAGAACTTCTGCTATTCTCCAACCAGTGCTTATGCTGCAGGCAATTTTGTTGTTCAGAAGAGCTCACCTTTTTAAAATAAACAAGCCTCATCAATTGTGGGAGCGGAGGTTTTCTTTGCACTTCACGATTTAGCTACCTTATGTGTTTTTATGGCAACCTCCCTCCCACCCTCACCCCACCATTTATCACGTCATCTTATCACAGTCTCTTTGGGAGACGCAAATAGCACACTAATGTTTCCTTTTGTTAGGGTGAGTTGTCAATCTCCTCAGAAAGGGAACAACTACAGACAGCTCTTTCTTTTGATAATCTTCCTGACACTTGCCAGTGACTGGCTTATCCATCACACAGAACCTGGCTCCGTGGAGAGGCACATGCCAACAGTCAATCAGTATGGATGTCACTTTGTGTCCATCAAGAAAATATGTAATGTGAACTATCGTGTGTTTTGTTCTAGTAAATAGCCTTCCTTTCTTCCTAAATCTTCTGTTTTTTTGTGGGCTGACAGTACAAACACAACACACAGAGCTCTGCTCTTTGACTAAGCAAGTCTGAGAGCTGTCCTCTCTGCGCAGTTTTCAGTTTACTGACGTACTCTTATTTTTGCTGACAAAGGAAGGGGAGAAAGAACTTAGAGCCTCAAATGCCCTAAGTCTGGATCAAGAGCACCTTGTTAGAATTAGGAATGCTGGGTTTGGTGTGAACTTGGTGCTGAGTTACATCATCAGCCATAAGCTTTCAGCCACTGGAAATCTTCCCATAGACAACAGTCCTCACTTTCCAGATGCGGAGCAAGCCAGAGAACCTGTAAGAGAAAACCAGGAATATAGAGCCAGAAACATACAATGAAGTCATTTCTCCAAACAAGTTTGGGTAAATCAGCCAAGTCCGGGCCCCAAATCGTTCTTGGAACTTTTTCCTTTCCATTTGAAAGAAGAAGGAGATCCTGTAGGGAAAGAGGTTGGAAGAGGCTGGGGTGGAAAAAGGAAAGAGGTTTTATATGGACGTTTGTGTTCTGTTAGGCAGGCCATGCACTGGCTGTGGATTGCCGCCTTCCTTCTTTTCTGGGAATAGAAATGGGTAAAAGCCATCATCAACCACCAATTGTGATCTCCAAGATCTCTCTAAGTAAGATCTCTGGCTAGAATTATAACTGGATCTCAGACAAAATTAGATTCAATATCTAGGTTTTTAATAGAACAATCTGTAGAAAGCACAGATATCCATCCGTAGAAAACGATTAATAAATTAGAGAGCCAAACTATGGAATCCTTGGCTGCTACTCAAGAATGAGGTGGATCTCTGTGTTCTGCCACAGAGAAGTGTCTAACAGGGAGTGAAAACAGCCTTTTGCATTACACTGTGGACAATGCATCCCACCTTTTATTTCAAAAGCACGATACAAATGCCAATTATTAATCACTATCCCTGAGGTAATGAGACTGTGAGAGAGAAAATTTATTTTTGGCCGGGCGCGGTGGCTCAAGCCTGTAATCCCAGCACTTTGGGAGGCCAAGGCGGGCGGATCACAAGGTCAGGAGATCGAGACCATTCTGGCTAACACGGTGAAACCCCGTCTCTACTAAAAACTACAAAAAAAAACTAGCCGGGCGAGGTAGCGGCGCCTGTAGTCCCAGCTACCCGGGAGGCTGAGGCAGGAGAATGGCGTAAACCCGGGAGGCGGAGCTTGCAGTGAGCTGAGATCCGGCCACAGCACTCCAGCCCGGGTGACAGAGCGAGACTCCGTCTCAAAAAAAAAAAAAAAAAAAAAAAAAAATTTTTTTTTTCTTTTTAAATTTGAATTTTTAAAAAAAAGGGTTTTTTTGTTTGGCTTTTTTTTTTAAACCAATAGGAAAGATATACTCATGTTCACTCACACATAATCTCCTGGCCAGGAAGGGTTTTAGGAGAGAAACTTTATGTACTTTCATTGCTTTAGAGAAGAGGGTGTATTTTCTTTCTCTGGGCATGTGTTAGGATTTTTTTTAAAAAAGAACAAAATCCACGTTCAAAAAGCTCCCAAGCTGACTTCACTCTCCATGGCTGAGAAAATTAAGATTTTGGTGTGCTCTCCCAATGCAAGTGAATTGAATAGAATTTGTTTAAATGGAAGAGAAACGTGTGCTTCTAGGCCTCCCACAAAGATCTAGGGATTCCATGACAAAGAAATAATAATCCCTATGGCTTCTAGATTAAAAAGACTTCTGCAGAGTCGATGTAAACAAACATTCTAATAAAACCCCTTTTACTTTAAACACATATCTCTGAGAATTATTTTACTTGTCTTTTGACTGAAAATAAAAGATGTCTTTAAAAAATAAATTAAATAACTGACCAGGAAAATAAACCCCTGATTTGAAAACTCAGCAAACGTGCCAACCCACAGCACTGGAGTTTTGTGACAGAGAATCTAACTCCTGGTAGAAAGCGTGGAGTATCACACAAAAACCCTGGGGGCTGCAGCTGGGAAACAAGAGCAGTGATATTCATGGATTAGAGTGGAAGGAAATTCATGTGTGCATTCATGGGCATGCTTTCCACTCAAGTGGAAGGGGTGACATTACAACAACTTCACTCAGAAGGCTGGAGCCAGAGACATTTTTTCCTCCTATAAATTGATAGAATTGAATGGTCTGTGGAAGAAATTCTCCAACAACTAGAAATGAAATCTGGTGAGAATTGCTTTAATGACTTTTAAAACTATATGACATGCTGCGTGGATGCAAACATCCTTTACATCTCCTGCTCCAAGGCTGGGCTGGATTGGGACCACTAGAATAACAATAACAACATAGAATGCACTTACACAGGCATACATGCGTGCACATGTGTGCACAGGCACACACACATTCACACACTGTCCTTTAGCATGAGCCACAAGATGAATACATGCTAGGGAAAGAAATGGAACAAAAAGAGATGGACAATATAAAATATAGAAGAATCAATACTCATAGTTAATAACAGTAAAATAGGATTACAAAGCCTTTGGAATAAATCCATTCATAGATGTCACCCTAATGGCAATTTAAAAATATAATCACAAAGGAACAATGCTAAAATGTTCATTAGCAGGAAAGTAGTTTACAAATTATGCTATACCCAACAATGGGATGCAATCATTAAAAGTGATGGTTTTGTTTTATATATTGACAGAAAGGTAATATATAGAGTGATAATTATGTAATTTATGTATTTATACATCACATAAATGTGATATTTTATTATATAGTAATACTGTATAAAATTTTATTTCATATTATATAATGGAAATTTATTTAAAGTGAGGATCAGATTGTAATACTGTATGAGTAGTTTGATCCATTTTTGTTAAAATGTGTGATAAACATAAAATAAAGTATAAAAGTTAAATATAGCGAGAACGATATATGCAAATATTATATATATAACAAAATATATGTGTGTGTGTATATATATGTGTGTGTGTGTGTGTGTGTATGTGTGTGTGTGTGTGTGTGTGTATATGTAAAAGTGAGGCAGGAAAACAGGGTCTGGAGGCAGGGAACATGAGGCTGATTCACTCTTCAGCTATGACACCAAATATCTTCTCCGTAAGAAACAACTTTGTAACTTTACTTCATCCTCCTCGTTTACATAGGGCGTGCCCCAAGTAGCCAATGGAATCCTCTAGAGGGTATTTAAACTCCCCAAAATTCTGTAACAGGGCCCTTAAGCCCCTATGCTTGGGTCCACTCCCACACTGTGGAGTGTACTTCCATTTTCAATAAATCTCTTCATTCCTTCCTTGCTTGTGTGTTTTGTTCAATTATTTGTTCAAGACGCCAAGAACCCGGACAGCCTCGACTGCTGACAAAAGGATAAGCCTGAAATCAGAAGGTGATTCCCTCTAGGGGAGAGATTTGTTTTGTTGTTCTTGTTGTTTTTGCTTTTTTATTTGTTTGTTGGTTGGTTGTTTTGAAACAGGGTCTCGCTCTGTTGCCCAGGCTGGAGTGCAGTACACCATTTCAGCTCACTGCAGCCTCGACCTCCCAGGCACCAGCCATCCCCACACCTCAGCCTCCTAAGTAGCTGGGATGACAGGCACATGCCACCACATCTGGCTAATTTTTGTATTTTTGGTAGAAACAACATTTTACCATATTTCCCAGGCTGGTCTCAAACTCCTGAGCTCAAGTGATCCTTTCACCTCAGCCTCCCAAAGTGCTGGGATTATAGGTATAAGCCACCATGGCCGGCCATGGGGGAGAGACTTCTGAGTGGATATTTCTAAGAGAGGACACAACAGAGTTTGCTAGAGTACACGAAATGTTTTGATCTGGGTGGTGGTGACATGGGTATACATAATTTTTAGGATTTTTAAAATGTTGAGATGCTCACTTATGATTTATGCATCTTTCTTCGTGTACCTTTACCTCAATTTAAAAAAAAAAAAAACGCACAGGACTAAGATGTTAAGAATGCTATCTTTGGAAGACATGATTGGTTTTTCATTTTCTTAGTCTTTCTTTTATATTCTGAAAAAAAGAATAAAGCAATTGTTTAGAAAACAAATAAGCCATAAAGACCAGGATCGTGGTGACTTTTCAGAATCAAGATAGAATTTCCCTCTGCCAATCTCTTTTCTTGGTTTATGGTAGATACACAATACCCATAACATGTTTTCCATACATTCTAAACATTCTCCCCAATGCCAACAAAATCAACAGTTTTCACTCTGTGGTTAAAAGGCGCAAGGAACATGAAGACCTCATCCTCCTGCCTCATTAGGAAAATACCCAACCAAAAGAGGTCAGAAACCAGAGCAGTGCCCAGCCCGGGAGGGAAGTGAATGCGAGACGGGATGAAGGAAGCCCCGTCTCCGATTCCTGCAGCTCTGGCCTAGAAGTTGAAGGGCTCCGTTGAGGTGTGTTGCTGTGTACGTGCCAGGTTATGTTTATTTCATGTTCTGAATGATTCCTTTTTAACCTACCAAGTATTTATAGCCCATAGAAACTCAGAGATGAAAGTTTTTCCAATGTGCAAAAGCCACAAATGACAAAATCTTGTTAGAGTGGCCAAAGCCAGGAGGGCTCTCAAGCCCGTGTGTGTGTCCATCCGTCTGAAGCCCCGTTCATTATGACTGAGCTTTTCTGGGCTGGTCCTCAGAGGAGAATGGGTGACCCTAGGAAACCATTGCCACCACTGTGTTGTGAGCTGAAGGAGAGCCATTGAACACAAACAAAAAGAATGCTTCAAGGACGCATTGCAACACAATCAGAACCATGCCACTGGCTCTGATGGCTAGAGGTGACAGCAGGAGTGACACAATTAGGGACAGGAGTGGTTCAATTTAGGGGGAAAAAACCCACAGAAGTATGCGGTCCGTGGGACAAAGAGGCTGAGTTCTAAAGTCCCCCCAGTAAGCAGCTTCCACAAAGAGCTGACCATGTGCATGGAGCAGGCTCTGCAGATGGCTCTTTCAGCCACACTCAGACCTGGCACTGTAAAAGGAGCTCGGGGGCAGCAAGCTTGAAGGCCAGGGAGAGTGGAGCTGCGTGAGAATGTGCGTGTGCCCTCTTGTACCAGAGACAGTCTGGACCAGACAAAGCCTCACCTGGCAGGACTGGTGAGTCTCCACCCTGTGCCTGCTCTCTTCCCGCTTCTTCCCTCTTCTCCCCTCCCCAGCACTCCCTGGCTTTTGCATTTTGAAGTGATAAGCCAGTTTAAAATTCCCACATATCATTTGTTCAGCCATTTTGGTTACAAAGCTCAGTCAACCCACTGGTGAATGCTTTGCCTCCAGATGAAAATTCTCAGAAAATAAGAGCTTGTGATCTTCTGGAAGTATAGGTGGGAAAAAGCTGTGTCATACCTAGCAGGAATACCAATGATGTACACTCCACTCCCAATGACAATGACTGATATCAAGAATAACTAGGGGAAGAGATAGATGAAGACAAGTGGAATAAAATATGTGTTTTCACTAAATCATTTTCCTGGAATACCAGGCCCAGGTTAATCCTTTATCAATATGTTCACAACCCACCCCCAAAAAATGAATCTCAACCAGCCTTTGCTATGCAGCTGAGGTAGAAGCGATGAGGAAACTCCTAAACTGCATCTTACCGTGCTGCCCTTGAGTGTGGACAAATAGAGGTCACGGGTCGCACAGAGCTGACTCCACAGACTGTAAACACCGAAGTATTTGACTTCTGCGAGGGCTCTGAGTACAAATGTTTAATTTGCATTTCTTGCAGGAGACTTTCTTCCTTCAAATATGAGTGCAATTTGCAATAACATTAGTGAGAGGAATGTACTTGCATCTTTTGGAAAAGACAAACCCTGTAAATCCTATCCATTTTAGGAAATAGACTTTCTGTAATAGTAGGCACAAGAGCAGTCTGCCTTGGAAAAAATACAGACTTCAAATTTACCACCTTGGAGGCACTCAAAAAAGAATGTGTATTAAATTCGGGGCTCCTGAGTATGGTTGTACAGTTTGTGAACGGAACAAACCCTGGAGGCACTTCTCAAACTGTCACGTGCAATCTAATCTGCAGTATGTAGACACATTGCTTGATGCTGACAAAGTAAATGAATGTTTACACTGGGATATTGTTATCCTGAGTCAATGTAAGTACTCACTCTCCTGTTTTCTTCTGCATCCTAACTCAGGTAACATGGCAGTGCCATGCCTTGACATACCTGTGCCTTCGTCTGCTCTATCTCCCCAAAGCCCACCTACCATAGAACAAGCACTTGAGTGTCTTCAACCTGCCACGTGCAATAAGCTCCCCAGCCTGCCTCCCCATAACCATGATGATTGTTTTCATGTGTGGGATTTCTACTATGGGCCAGGGCCTGTGATGAGGGCACGATCGATGGTATTATTTAGTCCCTGACAACTCAGAGAGGTAAACTGGCCCAAACTCAAGCTCAGATTTGTCTGACCCCAGCGGCCACATTCCCCACATAGTGACTGTTGTGCTCCTGCTTCCTTCCAGACCCTCTGACCCTCCTTCAGTTCACAGGGGCTCGAAGCCTCTGCTTCCATTGCTTCAAATGCTCTTTCCCACCCTAACTCCCTCTCACCCTTTGAGATCTCACTTCAGCATCACTCCCTCAAAAGAAGTTAGCCTCCCCTTTTCTGCTTTCCTTCAGAGCACTTATGCCCTAGGGACTCAGGGTATTGTTTTGAACATGTCCTTGTTCAGTGTCTGCAATGCTGCCTTTCCAGCCTTACGAAGGCAAGGCTGGGCCTGCTACATGGACATAGGGCCTGGCACAGTGCCTGGCACATAGTAGGGCTTAATGCCATCTGATAAATGCATGCGTGAATTAATTAATAAATGGTGAGTGAGGGCGTAAGCAAGGCAGACACCGCAGCTTCCACTGCATCCTCATCAAACTGCTTCTAGTTTAGCTGCAAGTGATTCCAATTGTGAAGAAAACTCACAATTGACATTTACTCCTTCCTTTAAAAACCATTTTCTGAGTGCCTATTGGGGTGCAAACACTTCAATCAGCCTCCCTGAGGAGTCCCCAGCCTCTCTTCTGCTCTGCTGTTTCCAACACAGCCCTCAGCTGGCCACCTCCTAACCTCTCTGTCCAAAGAGGGCTTCCTGACCTCCCGTGGGTGATGAAATTGTGGCCTGACACCCCACAGTGTAGAGTCATCCCTCCCAGATTCTCCTGGGTAAAATGCAAGGCTGCTCACCGTTTTTAATGTTAATGTGACTCCATCCCACCACTAAATACAATATTATTCATTAGTTTCGTGTACAATGATCATATTATAGTGATATAATACACTGTGACAATCTTGATACTTTAGTCTGACAAGCCAACAAACCTGACAATCTCATTTTAAGGCATCTGCAATTTAAAGAAAAAAATGTACACTCTAATGTCATTGTGCCCTCCCCATGAGAGGAGGGGTTGGACCCACTTGGAGTACGACATTCTGAGATGCTGTCAGAATTCTTAAAGTTAAACAAAAATCCTCTTGGTGTTACAAGTGTGAAGACAATAGCAGCCACTACCTGAATAGATAGCTGTCACTCCAGACGACAGCCTGCCCGCTATTTAGAGACGCTTTTCAGGGGAGGGCTATGCTGAGGCTTCGGAGGGTGTTTCGGCTGGCTGCTTCCCAGATTCCAGCTGCCCGTGGGGTGGGAGGCTGTAACCTGGCTTGGCTGGTCCCTCATCAGCAGGCCATGGCTCTATGTCTAGGGAACAAAGGCTACCGGGGATGAATTGACATAGCCCGGCTATGTGGTAAGGCTGCTATTTACCGTCCATATTAATCCAGAAAACTGCACAACAATGCCGTATCCAACCATACTTCCCTGAGATTTAATGCTTCCATTTAACTCTACTAACGTACTTTTTAAAAACTGTGCCTGCCCTCAGATCAGATTTTCTGGCTTTTTTATATATAGCTCCTCAATCAAAATTAATTACTTGCATCCAAAAATAAAAAAGAACTTAGCTCCCTGCTATAAATAAAAAAGCAAAATTCTAGCCAGTTCTGATCCTGCGGAGCAGGAAGAAACCCCAGGAGCTTGTAAAACCATCAACTGTGCGTTGCATTAGAGCAGGCGCCATGCTCTGCGGCTGGTTTTGAAAGAGCTGAGCAGAACCTGCACCTCCGCGGTCAGAGTCAAGGTGTCAAGGCCTCAGACTTGAAGGGCGGTGTGTGCCTGGAATCATTTCCCAGCCTTAATAAGAAGCCCTGTCCTTCCCAGGTATCAGATGAGTGCTCCTCTGTGACCCCAGCACGCCAGCAACACCAAGTCGCTGAGACGATGCTCACCTTTGGGGAAAAAAATGCTCTAATCTTGATCCTGCTCCAACGACTGCAGGAATCCCCCTGGTTGTGTGTCCTCAGTCTTTTTTTCTTGTTTGCTTTTGTGGTCTGGGTGCACTGCTCCTTCCCTGCCTGGGTGAGAGAGCGGCGTGGGCCGCAGGGCTCCCTCCCTCGCCTCCTCATCTGGGTAGCAGGCTTTTTCAACCCCCAGTCCTTCTTCACAGGTAGGAAGCACATCACAACTCATTAGTAATTTACTGCTACAGTAATTTTTATAATTACTGCCAGGAGGCCTCATTAAATTTGATCTAATGAATAAATATTGTATTTTTCAACGTGATTACCAGAACAGCTTAAGCTGAGTGCCATAAACAATTATTTTCCTCACTACTCAGGATGTCGGTGACTATTGATTTTTATTTCATAAAGAATTTACTGTAGTAATACCAATATAAATGACTTCAGGAATAGGCAACATCCCCTGTGGCAATTCACAAGCAGCATCTAGCCCCAGAAACAGCCCATGGGGAGGGTTGGGAGTGGAAAGGAAAGAAAGACCTGAGCAGAATCAGGGTCTGCTGAGTGCGTGTGGCCGAGGATGAGGCTGGGTAAGGACGGGCCGGTGCTGCCCCGGCTTCCCATCCTAAGCCTGTGATTTCTGACTGCTGGGTGGTGAGTTCCCAGGCTGAACAATAAAGCTGACAGTTGATTTTTGCATTTTATAAAATCGAGTCCATAGCCTCAGTTGGAAATTTCTAAAGTAAAACACAAAAACCAGGTTATCACAGAGGAGACTCCTATCACCCCTACTTATGCATCTGTTTCTTCCCTTCCACTAGGTATCTTGTGCTTTCCTGCTTTTCTTTTTTTTTGGTTTTGTTTCTAATTTCAGGTAATAGAATTTCTTATTTTAACTGGTGGGATGGATATTTCCCTACCTCTTCTGTTTTTATTCTTCTTTTTTTTTTTTTTTTGTTTTAGATGGAGTCTCACTCTGTCACCCAGGCTGGAGTGCAGTGGCACAATCTTGGCTCACTGCAACCTCCGCCCCCCAAGTTCAAGTGATTCTCCTGCCTCAGCCTCTCAAATAGCTAGGATTACAGGCATGTGCTACCACATCTGGGTATTTTTGTATTTTTAGTAGGGAGGGGTTTCACCATGTTGGTCAAGCTGGTCTCAAACTCCTGACCTCAGGTGATCTGCCCTCCTCGGCTTCCCAGAGTGCTGGGATTACAGGCATGAGCCACCATGCCCGGCCTGTCTTTTGTTCTTCATAATGCCCCATCCTCTTCATACTGTGAAGGGTCATGTGAAACGTGTCGGGATGCTCCTGATTTTGGTTTCTCTCCCTCTAGCCACAGCAGCAATGTGCTTGCTACCACGTGGCACCGTCATAGCTCTTGTCACCTCTTTCACCCCTGGAGCTATGGGCCTCCACCCTGGCTGCGTATTAGAATCATGAAGGAAATTTTAAAACCTGCTGATACCCAGGCCCTGCCTCAGAGATTCTGATTTAATTAATCTGGGACTGGGCTAGGTTATAACTGCTCTTTGTGGAGCTCGCCAGATGATTCTAACATGGAGCCAAGGTCTAAAACCCCTGCTCTAGAAGGTGATGGATGAAGCCAGAGCCTAGCTAGATGGGATAGGAGGAGCCAGACCTCCAGGCCCCTCAGACCTCGAAAATGCCCTGGGCATAGGTGCTATGGATTCAGTTGTGTCCTCCCAAAACTCATACATTGACTTCTAATCCCTTGTACGTCAGAATGTATTTGGAGACAGGGCCTTCAGAGATGCAATTAAGGTAAAATGAGACCATATGGGTGGGATCTAATCCAACAGGATGGATGTCCTTACACAAAAGGAGATTAGGACACAGGTACTGAGGGATGACATGAAGACACAAGACACCATCAACAAGCCAAGAAGGAAGGCCTCAGAAGAAACCCACCCAACCAACATCCTGATCTCAAACTTGTAACCACCAGACTGCGAGAAAATGAATTCCAGTTGTTTCTGCCACCTCATCTGTGGCACTTTGTTATAGCAGCCCTGGCAAACTAACACTGTGGTCTTCACAGACAGGATGGTAGAACTCAGTGGCTACAGCAGAGATGCTGGAGGTGGAGCTTCACATCCCGGGTCTGTGTGCACCTGTTATACTGGTTACCTGTTGCTGTGTATCAAATTACCTCAAAACTTAGTGGCATAAAGCAACCCTTTTTCATTCTCGTGGATTCTGTAGGTCAGGAATTTGGACAGGATGTAATGGGGCAATCTGCCTCCGTTCTATAACTTCTGAGGCTTCAGCTGGAAGACTGGAAGGATGAAGGTGCCTCAACAGTTGAGTCTAAAATCTTCTGATGGCATATTTTCTCACATGTCTGATGATTGATGCCAGGGGCCCGACTTGGGGCCCTAACTGGGGCTATTAGTCAGAATACCTGCATATGGCCTTTGCTCAGAGCCTGGACTTCCTCACAACATGGCGGTCGGGTTCTTCACAGAAAGGCAGTAAGATGTTCGGCCTTTTTAAACCCAGCCTTGCAAGCCACGTGGTGACATTTCCACCATATTCTATTCTTCAAGGAAGTCACAAAGGCTTGCCCAGGTTAAATGAGAGGAAATGGATGCCATAGCAAGGGGAATGATGGCTTTCAGAGAAGCAGGCCCATGGCAAGGGCGAAAGCAGGTGGGACCAGAGATATTGTTGTGGCCATTTTTGGGAAAATGCGATCTGCCTTACTCAAACATTTTTCATTTCTTTTTTTTTTTTTTTTTGAGATGGAGTCTCTCTCTGTCACCCAGACTGCAGTGCAGTGGTGCAATCTTGGCTCACTGCAACCTCCGCCTCCTGGGTTCAAGCGATTCTCCTGCCTCGGCCTCCAGAGTAGCTGGGATTATAGGCGCATGCCACTACACCCAGCTATCTTTTTATATTTTTAGTAGAGACGGGGTTTCACCGTGTTGGCTAGGCCAGTCTTGAACTCCTGACCTCAGGTGATCGGTCCACCTCAGCCTCCCAAGGTGCTGGGATTACAGGCCTGAGCCATCACACCTGGCCCTACGTGGACGTTTTTCTTAACCTCTTTCAACTTGCATATTCTCATCCTGAAAATGGAACAATGTAAACTCGGTTGTTGAAAGGATTAAAATGGCATATCTAGAGCACAGTGCCTGGCACCTAGTAAGTGCTCAGAAAATTCTGGTTACTCTTCATATCTGGCACGAGCATGCTTATTCTGGTCAGACCTTGAGGGATGATCACAAGCCTCAGAGTAACCTGAAGCTGTTCCCACCTGCCTAGAATCGCAGCATCCACTTCCGTCCCCTTCCCCTCTCATACGCACCCTCTCCAGACAGACCCAGTACAGTACCCCCTGGCTTAAAACTTACCTCAACCACCTCCCCAGGACTTCCTTTGCCTCAATGCCTTCCCACCAGTCACCCAAGAATAAGAACCTGGTACTCCCCAGTCACCATTAACTAATTCAGTCATTTGATGCTTCAGCATTCTCAGGAGTATCTTCTTGTATAAAAAAGAAGAAAAGAAGATAATGTTTAGGGCAAAAAACTAATTCGAAAAAAGGAAGTTGCAAAACAGTATCTCCAATATGTGCCCTTCCCTTACCTTTTTTTTTTTTTTTTTTTTTTTTTTTGACAAGGTCTTGCTCTGTCATCCAGGTTGGAGTGCAATGGCAAACAGGTCACTGCAACCTTAAACTCCTGGGCTCAGGCAATCCTCTCGCCTCAGCCTCCCAAGTAGCTAGGACTATAGGCGTGTGCCACCACACCTGGCTAGTATCTCTTATTTTTGTAGAGACAGGGTCTTGCTACGCTGCTCAGTTGGTCTCAAACTCCTGGCCTCAAGTGATCATCTTGCTTTAGCCCTCATCAGCCTCCCAAAGTGCTGGGATTACAGGCGTGAGCCACCACACCTGGCCCATTTTTGTTAAGTAAAAAAATGTATATATACCCAGACACAGAAAACAGAGTATGTTAAAATGTTAAAAATGTTTATTATCTCAGGTGATAAGATTAGAGTTACCTTTATTTTCTTCTTTATGCTTTCAAGCATTTCCCACATTTTACAATAAACACAGATTAACTTTGTAATCAGAAAAAAAAAAGTAGTTTTTTAAAAAATAAAAATAAAAAAGAATGGAGAGATCCTGCCCAGGCATGGTAGGTCACACCTGTAATCCCAGCACTTTGTGAGATAGATCACCTGAGGTCAGGAGTTGGAGACCAGCCTGGCCAACATGGCGAAACCCCATCTCTCCTAAAAATACAAAAATTAGCTGGGGTGGTGGCATGCACCTGTAATCTGTAATCCCAGCCACTCAGGAGGCTGAGGCACAAGAATTGCTTAAACCCGGGAGGCAGAAGTTGCAGTGAGCTGAGATCACATCACTGCACTCCAGCCTGGGTGATGGAGTAAAACTGTCTCTAAAATAAAATAAAATAAATAGAGGGATCCCCAGAAGACTTTGAGAAAATACAGGTCACTTGTAAAAAAACAAAAAACAAAACAAAATGAAAAAAAAAAACAAGATTATCACCAGCAAAGACCTCTGAAGGGTGAGGGAACAAAACTACAAAAATCCTAAGAGAAATTTGACTTTGTATTCTCTTTCCAATCAAACTAATAACTAAGTTTGAGCACAATAATTTTCAATGTGTGCAATGACTTAACTCTTCACCTGGCCGATTTAATTGCCTCAGGATGTACCCTAGCACAATTAGAGTGGAAACTAAGGGAAGGAAAAATGTGGGTTACAAGAAATTATGGAATTTACTCTTCTTAGGAAGACAGTTGTGTAGCAAAATAGGGGAGTAATTTAGTGGCTTCAAGAGAAGAATGAAGAGGGTTCCAAGCAATAAGTAGAATAAAAAAGAAGAAAGATTAAATATGTGATAAAGTATGTATTTCATTTTCCTTTCAAGAATAAAGGCAATCTAAAACCCTAGGAGAAATTCTGACATGTTTATAAAAAAGTTAAGAGAATAAAATGTGGGATAATTTTAAATAATCACTGGAGTATAAGAACAGATAATCCAACTGATGGTGGCACTGAGAATATTCTCCTTTGAGAGGCTGGCCACAGGTTGTCATCAAGAACTGAAAGGAAGGCAATGTAATCATAACGTATCACACCAGGCACGGTGCCTCAGTCCTGTAATCCCAGCACTTTGGGAGGCCAAGGCAGGAGGATAACTTGAGGTCAGACGTTTGAGACAAGCCTGGTCAACATGGCGAAACCTCATTTCTAACAAAAAATACAAAAAATTAGTCAGATGTCAGCCGGGCACAGTGGCTCACGTCTGTAATCCCAGCACTTTGGGAGGCCGAGGCGGGTGGATCACGAGGTCAGGAGATCGAGACCATCCTGGCTAACACGGTGAAACCCCGTCTCTTCTGACAATACAAAAAAACTAGCCGGGCATGGTGGTGGGTGCCTGTAGTCCCAGCTACTTGGGAGGCCGAGGCAGGAGAATGGCGTGAACCCGGGAGGCGGAGCTTGCAGTGAGCCGAGATTGCACCACAGCACTCCAGCCTGGGCGATAGAGCGAGACTCTGTCTCAAAAAAAAAAAAAAAAAAAATTAGTCAGATGTCATGGCATGCACCTGTAGTCCCAGCTACTTGAGAGGCAGAGGTGAGAAAATCGCTTGAACCCAGGAGGCAGATGTTGCAGTGAGCCAAGATCACACCACTGCACTTCAGCCCGGGTGACAGAGTGAGACCCTGTCTCAAAAAAGAAAAAAAACCCAAACATATCACTCACAACAGTAGTAAAGGATGCTATATCATCTTATTAATGTACATTGTTTATTTGTTCTCAACCTTTTGAAGGATCCTATAGACAAGGCTCAGAAGACATTTTTAGATCAAAAGGTAAATAGTATCAGCCTTGATTATGCAAAAATAAAACGAGAGTTGCCAGAGTTAGTAGCAGAAGTTAGGAAGAGAGGTCAGGAAGTTAATGAGTAAATCAAAGTTTATACATCAAGAAATATGAGGAAAGAATTATTAGTTGAGATATGGAGGTTATTCCTCAAAAGTTATAAAAACTGAAGTTAAAAGTGGTTGCTCCCTGGAAAATAGGGCTGGGGTTCTGGAGAGGTGGAGAAAGGAGCTGTTGCTTTTTATTGTGAATTCTTCAGAGCTATTTGATTGCTTTAGCCAAATGTTTTGATTTGAATGTTTGTCCCTCCAAAACTCATGTTGAAACTTAATCCCCAATGTGGCAGTTTTGAGAGTTGGGATCTTTAAGAAGTGATGAGGTTATGAGGGTTCTGCCCTCAAGAATGGATTAATCTATTCATTGATCAATGTGTTCATGAAGTAACGGGTTAATGGTTTCTCATGGGAGTGGGTCAGTGGCTTTACAAGGGGAGGAAGAGAGACCTGAGCTAGCAAGCTCAGTCTCCTCTCCATGTGATACTCTGTGCCACCTTGGGACTCTGCGCAGAGTGGTCACAGCAAGAAGATCATCACCAGATATAGGCCTTGGACCTTGGACTTCTCAGCCTCCATAACCATAAGAAATAAATTCCTTTTCTTTATAAGTTACCCAGTTTCAGGTACTGTAAGCAACAGACAACGGACTAAGATAGCAAGTCCACATTATTACTTTAATTTTAAAAAAGAAAAATAATCCATGAAAGACATGCCACAAGTAGCTGTCCAAATAAATATAAAGGAATCACTATTACTTCTAATAGTGCATTTAAATTGATGTTACCTAAAAGTAAGTCATTATCACATAATTTAGATGTGAAACAAAGGGTAGAGGGATAAAAGTTATATATAGCATATAATCTTTTTTTTTTTTCTTTGAGACAGTCTTGCTCTGTTGCCCAGGCTGGAGTGCAGTGGTGCAATCTTGACTCACTGCAGCCTCCGCCTCCCGGGTTCAAGCAATTCTCATGCCTCAGCCTCCAAGTAGCTGGGATTACAAGCATGCCCCAGCAAGCCTGGCTAATTTTTGTATATTTAGTAGAGACAGGGTTTCGCCGTGTTGGCCAGGCTGGTCTTGAACTCCTGACTTCAAGTGATCCACCTGCCTCAGCCTCCCAAAGTGCTGGGATTAGAAGTGTGGGCCACTGTGCCCAGCCATATAATCTTAATAATGTTGATAATACTCAGGTTCAGTACCCACAAATAACCCAATTCTTAACTGCAGTTAAGGGGAAGGATTACGGGTGATTTTAATTATGACATTCCAATTTTCTATAGTAAGTAATTAAAAGATAATTTTTATTTTTGAGACAGAGTCTCACTCTGCCACACAGGCTGGACTGCAGTGGTGCCATCAGCTCACTGTAACCTCAAATTTCTTGGCTCAAGGGATGCTGCCTCAGCCTCTCGAGTAGCTGGAATTATAAGGCATGCACCATCACAACTGGCTAGTTTTTAAATTTTTTGTAGAGATGGGGTCTTGCTATGTTGTCCAGGCTGCTCCTGAACTCCTAGTCTCAAGCAATCCTCTTGCCTCAGCCTCCCAAAGTGCAAAATATAATTTTATAACCATCAAAAGATACTGAGCAAAAAAATAATAATAATAATTTAAAATATAATAGGCCGGGCGCGGTGGCTCAAGCCTGTAATCCCAGCACTTTGGGAGGCCGAGACGGGCGGATCACGAGGTCGGGAGATCGAGACCATCCTGGCTAACACGGTGAAACCCCGTCTCTACTAAAAATACAAAAACTAGCCGGGCGAAGTGGC
>NW_016818380.1:1757215-1804139 GCF_001698545.2 Rhinopithecus bieti
CAAAAAAAAAAAAAAAAAAAAAAAAATATATATATATATATATAATAAACATAGGCTTATTTCCCATATCCCTCTTTATGTCTGTCCTGACATTTTAACATTTTCAAATGAAGTGCTATCATTGGTTAACTTAAAAGTGGGAACTGGCTGGGCACCGTGGCTCACACCTGTAATCCTGTAATCCTGGCACTTTGGGAGGCTGAGGCAGGCGGATCACGAGGTCAGGAGATTGAGACTACGCTGGCTAACATGGTGAAACCCCGTCTCTACTAAAAATACAAAAAATTAGCCGGGCGTGGTGGCGGGCGCCTGTAGTCCCAACTACTCGGGAGGCTGAGGCAGGAGTACGGCGTGAATCTGGGAGGCGGAGCTTGCAGTGAGTCGAGATCGTGCCACTGCACTCTAGCCTGGGCAACTGAGTGAGACTCCATCTCAAAAAAAAAAAAAAAAAAAAAAAAAAAAAGTGGGAACTTCTTGTTAATAAGGTAGTGTTGAATCCTCATATCAAGATGGGGTGGGACTAAGTAGGATTGTAATACCCTTCAGCATTTAGAAAGACTGAGTGAGGATCAGAGAACGACTGATAAACTCAGAGAATTAGCAAAAACTCTCAAGAATGCACCGATGGGAAAGCAGTTCCCTTAAAAATAACAGTAACATCGATATACAAAAATGAGTTGTGTTTCTATTTACAAGCAATGAATGATCTGAAAATGAAGTTAAGATAACAATTCGGCTGGATGCAG
Source organism: Rhinopithecus bieti (assembly GCF_001698545.2). NCBI lineage: Eukaryota > Metazoa > Chordata > Mammalia > Primates > Cercopithecidae > Rhinopithecus > Rhinopithecus bieti. The sequence goes on from NW_016818380.1 coordinate 1,757,962, forward strand.
TGGCTCACGCCTGTAATCCCAGCACTTTGGGAGGCCAAGGCAGGTGGATGGCCTGAGGTCAGGAGTTCGAGACCAGCCTGGCCAACATGGTGAAAGCCCCTCTCTACCAAAAATACAAAAAAATTAGTTGGGCATGGTGGTACGTGCCTGTAGTCCCAGCTACTCGGGAGGCTGAGGCAGGAGAATTACTTGAACCCAGGAGGCTGAGGTTGCAGTGAGCCGAGATCACACTGCTGCACTCCAGCCTGGGCCACAGAGTGACACTCCTTTCTCAAAAAAAAAAAAAAAAAAAATTCCAGGCGGGGGGGGTAGTGGTTCGTGCCTTTAATCCCAGCACTTTGGGAGGCCAAAATGGGTGGCTTGCTGGAGACCAAGAATTTGAGAGCAGCCTGGGAAACATAGCGAGACCCTGCCTTTACACAAAATTTATTTCTAAATAGAATTTTTAAAAAAAAAGAACATAATTTCAGCTATAATAGTATTAAAAGTAACGAAATACTTAGGAATAAATTTAACCAGGGATATGCAAGACTTATACAAAGGAAACTAAAGCATTGTTGAAAGAAATTAAAGAAGTCCTAAATAAATGGAAAGACATCTCATGTTCACAGATTGGAAAATTTAATATTGTTAAAATGGCAATATTCCCCCAAGTTGAACTGTAGATTCAGTGTAATCCCAATCAAAATTCCAACTTCCATTTTTGCAGAAATGGACAAGCTGATACTATAATTCACATCAAGTTACAAAGGACCCCATATAGCCAAACAATATTGAAAAAGAACAAAGTTAGAGGGATCACATTTCCCAACTTCACAACTTACCTAAAAATTACAGTTTTGTGGTCAGGCGTGTTGGCTAACACCTGTAATCCCAGCACTTTGGGAAGCAGAGGCAGGCAGATTATGAGGTCAAGAGATCAAGACCATCCTGGCCAACATGGTGAAACCCCGTCTCTACTAAAAATACAAAAATTAGCTGGGCGTGGCAGCACTCACCTGTAGTCCCAGCTACTCGGGAGGCTGAGGCAGGAGAATGGCGTGAATCCGGGAGGCAGAGGTTGCAGTGAGCTGAGATCGGCCACGTCACTCCAGCCTGGCAACCAAGCAAGACACCACCTCAAAAAACAAATAAACAAAAACACTACAGTTTTGTAATCAACACAGTATGGGACTGGCATAAGGACATAAAGATCAATGGAATTGGGAGTCCAGTGATACAGTCATATATTGGTGGTCAATTGATTTTCAACAAGGGTGCCAAGATCATTCAATGGGGAAAGAATAATCTTTTCAACAAATGGTGCAGGGATATTCAATATTCATATGCAAAAGAATGAAGGTAGATCCCTAGCTCACACTGTATACAAAAGTTAACTCGAAATGGATTGTAGACCTAAATGTAAGAGTTAAAACTATAAAGCTCTTAGAAGAAAACATAGGGGTAAATCTTCATGACATTGGATTTGGCAGTGGATTCTTAGATATAATACCAAAAGAACAAGCAGAAAAAAAAAACCCCAATAAATTGGACTTCATTAAAATGTTTGTGCTTCAGAAAACACAAGCCAGTGAAAAGACAGTCTGGCAGTTCCTCAAACAATTAAAAACAGTTACTATATGACCCAGCAATTCTACTCCTAGATATATACTTAAGCGAAATGAAAACATATGTGCACACAGAAACTTGGACAAGTTTTTATCAGCATTATTCATAATCCCCAAAAAGTAGAATGCTCATCAGTGGGCAAATGACAATGTGATATTCCCACACAATGGAATATTATTTGGCCATAAAAAGAAATGAAGTACTCGTACATGCTATAACATGGATAACATTGAAAACACTATGCGCCACATGAAAGAGGTCAGCCACAAAAGTCCACATACTTTATGATTCTATTCATATGAAAGTCCAAAATAGGGGAAGCTATACAGACAGAAAGTATTAACAGGTTGGTGGTTGCTTAGACCTAGGCGAAGCAGAGATGAGAGGTAGGGATAATAGCTAAAGGATTCAGGGTCTCTTCCTGAGGTGCTGAAAATGTTCTAAAGTTGACAGTAGTGATGGCTGTACATATCTGTTGCTATGCTTAAAACCATGGGTTGTATTCTTTAACAGAGCATTTCAAATGTTTGCATGGTATGTGAATTATATCTCCATAAAGCTGTTAAAAATAAAAGTGGAAAACCCACAGAAATGGGAGAAAATAATTGCAAATCACATATCTGCTAAGGATCTAGTATCCAGAATATATAAAGAACTCTTAAAACTCAAAACAAAAAGGAAAGAAACCAATTTAAAATGGGCAAAGGGTCTGAACACAGTAGCTCACACCTGTAAGCAAAGTGCTTTGGGAGGCCAAGTAGGAGGATTGCTTGAGCCCAAGAGGTTGAGGCTGCAGTAGCTATGCTCATGCCACTGTACTCCAGCCTGGGTAACAGAGCAAGACCCTGTCTCTTAAATAAATAAAAAAAAATAAAAATGGGCAAAAGACTGCAGTAGACGTTTTTCCAAAGATAATATAACAGCCAACAAGTATATAAAAGTATGCTCTACATCATCTGTCTTTAAGGAATGGAAGCCAAAATCATAATGAGATACCATTTCATGCCTACTAGGATGTCTATAAAACAAACATACAAACCAGAAAATAACAAGTGTTGGCAAGGATGTGGAGAAACTGGAGCCCTCACACATCACTAATGGAAATGTAAAATGGTGCAGCCACTGAGAAAAAGTTTGGTAGCTCCTCAGAAAGTTAAACACACAATTACCCTATGATCCAGTGATTCCACTCCTAGGTATATACCAAAGAGAACTGAAATTAGGTGTTCAAACTAAATGTGTAAGTGAAATGTTCATAGCAGCACTATTCACACTAGCCAAAAGGTGAAAACAACCAAAACGTCCACCAACTGATATATGGATAAATTGTGGTATATCCATACAATGGAATATTTGGGCATGAAGAGAAATAAAATAATGATACATACAACATAGATGAATCTTATTATTTTTTTTTAACACGGAGTCTCACTCTTGTTGCCCAGGCCGGAGTGCAATGGTGCAGTCTAGGCTCACTGCAACCTCCGCCTCCCAAGTTTCAGCGATTCTCGTGCCTCAGCCTCCCAAGTAGCTGGGATTACAGGCACCTGCCACCACGCCCGGGTAATTTTTATATTTATATTTACATATATTTTTTGAGATGGAGTTTCTCTCTTTTTGCCCAGGCTGGAGGGCAATGGCGTGATCTTGGCTCACCACTACCTCCACCTCATGGGTTCAAGCTATTCTCCTGCCTCAGCCTCCCGAGTAGCTGGGATTACAGGCATGCACCACCACCCCGGCTAATTTTGTATTTTTAGTAGAGACAGGGTTTCTCCATGTTGGTCAGGCTGGTCTTGAACTCCCAACCTCAGGTGATCCACCAAATTTTTATATTTTTAGTAGACACGGGGTTTCACCATGTTGACCAGGTTGGTCTCAAACTCCTGACCTCAAGAGATCCATCTGCCTTGGCCTCCCCAAGTGCTGGGATTACAGGCGTAAGCCACCGCACCCGGCCTAACATGAATGAATTAGTAAGTGAAAGACCCCTGCTGGGTGTGGTGGCTCATTTCTGTAATTCCCAGCTACTTGGGAGGCTGAGGTGACATAATTGCTTGAGTCCAGGATGCAGTGAGCTATGATCACACACCACTGCACTCCAGCCTGAGTGACACAATAAGACCCTGTGTCTGTTTAGAAAAACAAAAAAGCCAGATACAAAAAGCAACATACTGTATGTTTCCAAATGTCCAGAATATAGGCAAATCCATAGAGACAGAAAGCAATAGGTTCTCATGGGTTGGAGAGAGGGAAAAAAAGGGGGGTGATTTTTTAATGGGTACGAGGTTTCTTTTGGGAGTGATGAAAATGTTTTAGCGTTACATAGTGATGATGGTTGCACAACACTGTGAATGTACTGGAAGCCACCTAATTGTTTACTTTGAAATGGTTAAAGCGGTAAATTTTGTGTTATGTGAATTTTACTACATCTTTTTTAAAAGTTGGGGGGAAAAAAGCAACAAAAAGCTGAACAATGGGCAGAGACCTAGCAAGCTTGATATTGAATTGTTTCCAAACCCAGTTCTCTGGTCAAGCAAAGTTGCAGTAGAACTTTTCCCTTCCCAAGGGCAGCTCTCTAGTTGAGTCCCAAATCCTGCCTTGCTGAAATCAATTAATAGAGTTCTTGGTGTCTGCCCTAATCATCATGCACAGATAAAATTTAGTTCATATCCTTTTCTCCCTCCCCAACACTGAAAAATAAGATAAATAGAATCTATCTCCATAATTTTCCTTACTCATTTAGTTCAGTAGCATCTGTTTATCATGATTTACAAGAATTTGGCTGGCAATGAGAGTTGCAGAAAGCATTTGCATAAAGGAATTTTATTTCCATATTTTTCTTCCTTAAGCACTAGGGTACTCAAAATGGTCACATCTTGGAAATTCAGGCAAGCATCAATGGTGAGTATTACTTAAAACAACAACAACAAAAGAAAAAACAGGCCATGGTGACTCACAGCTGTAATCCCAGCACTTTGGGAGGCTGAGGGCAGGTGGATCACCTGAGGTCAGAAGTTCAGGACCAGCCTGGCCAACATGGTGAAACCCCGTCTCTACTAAAAACACAAAAATTAGCCGGGCGTGGTGGCAGGCACCTGTAATACCAGCTACTCAGGAGGCTGAGGCAGGAGAATCACTTGAACCCTGGAGGCGGAGGTTGCAGTGAGCCGAGATTGTGCCACTGCACTCCAGCCTGGGACAAAGCGAGACTCTGTCTCAAAAAAACACAGTGGATGGTCATTAAGCAGTGAAAAACATTTATAGCTATTCAATTTAGAAGACAAACTTAAGGATTAGTCTAAAGTATGGAAAACCAAATAAAAATAAAATAAAAACTGAAATACCGGTTCCTGTTGATAAGGCTTACCTACTAAGTCTGTGAGGAGAGGAAATTTTACTTTTTTTCTTTTCCAAGACTGAGTCTGGCTGTCGTCCAGGCTGGAGAGCAGTGGCACAATCTCTGCTCATGGCAACTTCCACCTCCCAGGTTCAAACGATTCTCCTGCTTCTCCTGCCTCAGCCTCCCGAGTAGCTGGGATTACAGGTACACACCACCACAACTGTCTAATTTTTGTATTTTTAGTAGAGACTGGGTTGGGTTTCTCCATTTTGGCCAGGCTGGTCTCAAACTCCTGACCTCAAGTGATTCGCCCAACTTGGCCTCCCAAAGTGCTGGGATTATAGGTGTGAGCCACTGCACCCGGCTGAAATTTGACTTTCTTAGCATAAGCCCACAGAACACAGTCCGTCCTTGGGCACTTGAGTAAAACAGAAAACAATTATCTACAATACTTTTTTTTCCTCTGAAACTCTAAAGCTTAATTCCGTGTTCATACTTGTGAGTACTGATTATAACTTCAGAATTCTTTTTTTTTTTTCTTTTGAGTCAGTCTCACTCTCTTGCTGAGGATGGAGTGCAGTGGCATGATCTTGGCTCACTGCAGCCTCCACCTCCCAGGTTCAAGCAATCCTTGTGCCTCGCCTGCCAAGTAGCTGGGATTACAGGTGCACCACCAGGCCCGGCTAATTTTTGTATTTTTAGTAGAGATGGGGTTTCACCATGTTGGCCAGGCTGGTCTCAAACTCCTGACCTCAGGTGATCCACACCCCCTTGGCCTCTCAAAGTGCTGGGATTACAAGCGTGAGCCACTGCTCCTGGCTGGAATTCTTTGTATAATAAAATTGTGTTTATCTCCCATATATATAGTTAAGTGAAAAAGGCAGGGTAAAAATAAGTATGCAGTAAGTAATATGCTATCATTTATCTGAAAGCCAATAGGAGGGTAAAAATTATATTTATGATGTTTACATTTTTAAAATCAGGGCCTAATTTTTTCTTTCTTGTAGACACAGGGTCTCACTATGTTGACCAGGATGGTTTTGAACTCCTGGGTTCAAGCAATCCTCCTGCCTCAGCCTCCCAAAGTGCTGAGATTACAGGTATGAGCCAACCACACCCAGCCTAATAATACTGAAGCCATATTGTATGTACTGTAATTCTGTATTACTATATAATTATAATTTTGTTACATAATTTTATATTGTATATATTTTATAATTTTATATTATATAACTTAATATGTAATTTTATATTCGGTATTATATTATACTATATACATATGTATTCTGAAGCCATGTACATAGCCACATTACTATTAATTTTACATATAAATACCAGTATGTATAAGCATATGTATGCATGTGTATATATGTATATATACACAAATATACTAAAAATTAATAGATAGATATAAAAGAAATGTGTTTTGAAAACAAAGCACTTGGGAGAAATGGCTGACTCCAGGCTTAGTAGGGTAGAGATGTGCAAGAGTGAGCCTGTAACATTGGATCTTACCAGAAAACAAAAAGCTACCAAAGACCACACTGGGGCCAAATTTTAATGCTAATAGTTGCACATGTAGTGTAAGTGCTACCATATAAAACACAGATTGGAAAAAAACAAAATGTTCATGGCTTTCAGCTTTGAGTGGTATCACTTCTGCATGCTCCTTCCCTCAAATGCTTTCATCACCTGGATGTTATAATGGATAAAGGACTTTCTCTGGAATGTGCCAGCTCCTCTGCAATCAGGAGTCCATCCCTTACAGTACCAGTCAGATTCCTGGCTCTTTACTGCCACCCCAAGCTCTAGTCCCTCTTCGTTGTCTCACAGCAACAGCTCCTAGGAAGTTTTCTTGCCCTCTGCTTTTCCTCCTCCTTCCCCAACCTTGTAGTTATCTAAGGAGTCCTCTCCACCCACAGGATTCCCATGCCTTCAGTTAAAACCTCAGGGGTTTCTATCCATGCAGGATCATCCAAGGCCCCGGTTTCCTACTGTCCCACTGCCTCATTCCTTCTGAACCTGCTCTCCACCCATCTTCACCTCCAGTGCAACCCCCTGATCCACACAAGCGCCCAGACCCCTTCCAGCCCTGCCAGCCTCCTCGTTCAGCAGGGTTTCTACAGTAAGCCACATCAGCCAGGCTGGACCTAGCACGCAAGATGTCCTTGTTCTCCTTGCCAGAACCTGATCAACCCGTTCTTCTCCTTCTTTGACTCCTAAGGCAAAGTCAGCTTAAAGAGGGGAAAAAAAGAATAAAGTCCTCTCCCTGGTGTTTGGCCTAGCTTTGCGTCTTTGGAGTTCTGTGTTACTGGGCATTTTTCTCAACTTACCTGGATTTACTTCCCCATCCTTTCAGACACCTGTGAGGTTAGCATTAACAAAACCTCCTATTCCCCTCAGGACTGAGAACCTAACACTGTCCCCATACTCCCATCTCCTCCTAAAGCACTGAGACCTCTATTCCATTCTCCCAGTGACCCCATTTCCTTGATGGGGCAATAGGAAGTCCCCTCTCACTTTCTTCTAAAAGCAAAACGAAACAAAAACAAAAGCCTCCAGCAGAACTCTCTAACTGCCGCCTTTGCCACTCATTGTGAAAGCCTTTTTAGTTCGTATTTCATTTCTTAACTCTTAAGTAAGAATCAAAATGTAGATACCATCTCTACCTCAGAAAACTCTACCTCAGGTTGAAGAAACAAGTATGAAAGCAGTTCCTGCGGCACAGCCACCCTAACACCACTTTTCACAGCTAGCTGTGAAAACTGGAGTTCTCTCCACTCAGGATGGCCTGTGGAGCTCTGCAGTGTGGGCCCCATGGGCTCCCACAGTCGAGGCTGAGGCTGGGCAACTGACTTAAGGCTCCTTATTATAAAATGGGATCATCACAAAACCCAGGAGCTTACCCATGTTTTAAAATGTCTGGTGATGGGAAAATGCCAGTTAGTTATTTTCCCTTCATTCCTGCTGAGAACATTATTTTTGGGTTTTCGTCTTAGTTCCATTAGATTGTAAATCCTTTAAGGATAAGGCATCCAAATCAACTGTTACAGTTAATTTTTAATGAAAACCACATTAGCTCTACTTTCTATTAAAACATGGTAACACCTAAACTTTTCCAAATAAGCGTCAATTTACATAAACTCTAAACATTTAAGCTTCCCAATTACATATCCAATAAGGTTGGATTATAATTTGGGTTAAGACCCAAAAGTTTACAAAACAAAGTTACTGATTTCTTTTAGATCTACATAGAACACCAGTTGTACAACTTCATTTAGCTTGCTCTTCTCCCCAAATAAGTATGAGGTAAACATGGCTTCTCAGGTAACTCCAGAGCAGACACAGTAAACTTTTTCTGTAAAGTGCCAGGTTGTAAATATCTTAGGTTTTGTGAACCATACTCTCTCTGCTTATTTAACAACCCTTTACAAATGGAAAAAAAAAAAAAACTTAGTTCATATGCCATATGAATAAAGGCTGCAGCAGCATGTAGCCCACAGGCTGTAGTTTGCCAACCCCTGTCTAAAGAATTGGACAGCCAGTGTGGTGGTGGCTCTTGCCTGTCATCTTAGCACTTTGGGAGGCCGAGACAGGAGGATCACTTGAGTCCAGGAGTTTGAAACCAGCCTGAGCAACATAGCCAGACCTGTCTCTACAAAAAATAATAAAAAAAGCACTGGGCTGTGAGAGCTTTTAGACCATGCCTTTTTTGTTTTGATTCTCACAGTCCTGGAACAAGCCTCAACGTACAGCATGCATTTAATGTATGCTTGAATGGTTGATAAAAGTAAGCCAGGTATTTATTGCAAAGCACAACACAAAGGAAAACACTACAAAACTTTATGGGCACATGTTGTTTTCTATCAGGCACTGTGGTGATCTCAGCCCATTTTCTGATCATAGGTATCAGTCCTGTCACCCAGTGAGGTCCTTCCAAATGACCTGACCTTAGAACTTCAGAAACTTCAGTCAAAAGGCAGACTTTTTTAGAAAAGGTGGAAATGGCCTTTTATTTAAATATGAAAAAAAATTAGCAGTGAGATTATTTTTAAAAAAGCAGACAAGTTAGAACAAACATTTTATTATTAAAATAAACTTTTGTATAAAAGCATTACAAATCAAAAGCTGTATGTACACTTATCGATTCAAGGTCCAATTGTACATCAAACATTGAATGGCACAGCAATGGTTTACACATGCAAGTAAACTGGGACATACAAACACTTAGATTCCGCCTTTACCAAGTAACTTGATTAATGCAACGAGGAGGGGGAACACTGACACAGGAAATCTGCCCAGAAACTCGACTGGCAGAGATGTCGGGTTAACAAACTGCGGAAAGTTACATCTCCAAAAAGGCACTTCTCATTGTTATAAAAGTGCTTAAAATCGAAATTGAACCTTGTGCCTGGTTTATAAATTTTCAAGAAACTGCAAAGAAACACTGACTAGTTTTTAATATCAAGTTTCCATGCAAAATTGTCCAAGAATTTATTTGCAATACCTTACATGTGAACTGAAATAAACTTTGCAAACTACAATTACACTAAAGTTTTATACCAAAAATTCAGCCTACTCATAATTTCCAGATAGCTCTTCCATCATACTTTTAAAGTATTACATTGCCCACCAACCTTTGAATCATGATTGTGTAAGCTGGACGCACCACTTACCCTTCAGGCAGAAGAAATCAGGAGAAATTAAGTCTCAACTGTGACAACAACTTGTAACATAAGCGCAATACATGGAATTGAGAGGCATCAATCTGCAATAATTACCTAATTTTCCACATGGTTGTAAGACTTTTGTGCCTTGATTATATTAAAATTTCAACTAGTATGAATGCTAAATCATACTTGTTTTGTGTAAACAAGTTAGAAGGTTCTTCTCTGAAATTCAATAGATCTAGTTAGTTAATACTTTTATTGTGTTTCCAAGTGCTTAGGTTTTATGAAGGCTATTTCAACACCAAGTAAATAAAATATGCTTTCATAAAACTGTAATTTAAAAGAAATACAAAACTAAGCGGTTGGAGAGGGGCATTGGAAATAGAGGGAGATGCTATGAGATGGGGTTGGGAGCAGAGAAGAAACTGCAGGAGGGCAAAGTGTAACTAGCAGTATACCTTCCGTGATGCTCCAGAAACACATGTCTACTAAGATTAACTTGACTGGAGTTTCTTATGAAACAGGCTGATCATCAAGATTCTTAACTCAGGTTTCAGTGAAAAAATTGGAAACTTTTATAAGAAAGATTTGAGAAGTAGAAGGCAGGCAGCAAAATTTCCAGATATTATGCTTGCATTTCAAATTCCTGTTTCAGGCTGTGAAAGACAAAAGGAAACTTGTCAGGACATAGTTTTCAACCAAAGAATTCTCTTTTGAAAGCCTAATTCATTTTTAAAAACATTTTTATTGAGTTATAACATCACTATGGTCAAGTGTACGCATCTTCAAGTATATAATCTGACTTTTTCATACACACCCACCCACCCAGGTTACCACCACCTAAGTGAAGACAGAAAATGTTCTCATCCGTTCCTGTGTGCCCCTTTCCAGTCAGTCTCCACCCTGCCAGACATAACCACTCTTCTGACATTTGTCTTTTCATTAAGACATAAATGAATATAAGATTCAGATGTGGAAGAGAAAAAAAACACCCACTACCTTTTCAAGTAGGCATGCACATTCCCAAAGCCATGATATTTGGCTAAATACACAAGGACCCCAGTCGCACACCGTCCATCTCGCTGCCGGCAGAAACTGCAGTTGCAGATTCCTCGACAAGGCGGGCAACGCCAGTTCTGAAGGAGGATTGTCAAACAGCACAATTAAGTTAAACCTTACCTCCCCACCAACTTATCTACATTACATTTAACCCCTTCTTCAAGGTTAAAAATTTGTATGATTAATATGCATTAGTCATGCCTGATGCTTCCTTCCAGGAGTGGAAGTTACAAGCAGCTACCAGGAATAAATGGAGCAGCAACTTCCCAGGGACAGTTCAGACCAGAGTATGGTGGAAGCGGCTCACGCCTATGCAGCACCATCACTCTGAATTCATTTGTGTTCTGAATTAAGAGCACCCTGGGATGGGTGTGGTGGCTCAAACCTGTAATCCCGGCACTTTAGGAGGCTGAGGCGGGTGGATCACGAGGTCAAGACATCAAAACCATCCTGGCCAACGTGGTGAAACCTCGTCTCTACTAAAAATACAAAAATTAGCTGGGTGTGGTGGCGTGCACCTATAGTCCCAGCTACTTGGGAGGTTGAGGCAGGATAATCGCTTGAACGCAAGAGGCAGAGGTTGCAGTGAGCTCAGATCACAACACTGCACTCCAGCCTGGCAACAGAATGCAACTCCATCTTAAAAAAAAAAAAAAAAAAAGAGCACCCCGTAACAGAAAGGGCTCCACCCCTTCACCAATGCCTTTTTCTGGCCTCATCACAGTTTGTGATTGACCTTCAAGCCCACAGGACCAACCCCTGGCAGGCACCTACCGGATCCAGCAGAGCATCCCTGACCTCTTCACCATAACGGTTTCGAAGGCAGGGGCCGCAGAACTGGCCTCGAACGCCCCAGCAGTCTGGGTTTCTGCAGTTTGTTTTGGTATCAATAGTCTTCTGACGGCATTGATGACAAGTAGAGCCCTACAAATAAGCAAGTAAGAAAAAACAAAAAACAAAAAGCCACTGCTTTTTAACAGAGAAAATGGCATATTTACAGAATGTCCCTCTTCGTAGTATAGTCTTACATTTTATTTTGTCTGTGAATCTCTGTATACACATGTACATGCCGGGTATGAAAAATAACTAAACCAGGTGCAGTGGCTCACACCTGTAATCCCAGCATTCTGGGAGGCTGAGGAGAGTGGATCGCTTGAGCCAAGGAGTTCGAGACCAGCCTGGGCAACATGGCAAAACCCCATCTCCACTAAAAATATAAGACTTGGCCTGGTGTGGTAAAACCACTTTCCTTTAAGAAAAGGTCATATTAAAAAATAACCTACCCAAATCCATTTTTATCTTCGGTGCACCACCACACCCCAGCACCTAGCTATGTATACCCACATAATAGATATGCAATAAATATATGTTGAATGAATTGATTTCTAAATTAGGAGAAAAGATTTACCACACTACAGACTTACTAAGCAGATAATTCTACTGTGAAAGAGGGCTAAATCCCAGGGATACTTAAAACTTTTCCTTCCTTATGTGAAAAAAACATATAGGCACACATTTCACATGCTAAGCCCTTTAGACCCTGGGCAACACTTAGGGACAGAAGCTCTCTTCCTCTCACAGATGTTTACATTCTCAGGTGTAACTGAGAGGCTCTCACCAGTGAACGGTTATATATCTTCTCTCGAGAGTTGCTGCAGATGTTCTCCAACTCTTCCTCTGTAATTTCTTCCACTGGGCGAATTATATGCGGAAGGGTCATGGATGATCTGGAGCGACGACTTCTGGGCAGGTCATCTTCCTGCATTACAAGGAATACAAAACACGGAGCTTAAAAACTGAAAAACTGAGTGAAAGAGATTCAAAACTGAAAACTAGAGATGCAAATATGAAACAGAGATTCAAAACTGGCTCTCCCCAGCTCTGAATCTCAGATACTTGACTTGTAATTTCTTCTCACAAACTTCAACCTGGAAATCTCTCCTAGAGCTTATGGTAGAAAAACCAGCCATATGCTTACCGTAGCCATAACTGGACATTTTGGAAACGATGCCTGCAATTAAGAAGAGATGAAGAAAACCCAATTCTCACCTGCTAATAAAATTACCAAGTAAGCTGAAGCTGATGTGACGTTTACAATTGTGAATGGTTAGAGAAAAACATTTACTATGGATCGCCTGGTGTTGAGGATGTGTGTGTACCTGCGCTGTGTCTAATGCCAGGCCTACTGAAGATGAGAATCAGAAGAGCAAGTACCAATGCCCAGAACTCACGTTCATGTAGCCGTCCATGGTCTTCCTCTTTCTCACCAACATGTACTTATCCTCTTCCTCCTCCTCCTCCATGGGTAGAGCGTCAAGGGACCCGAGGATCCGGGACCTTGACCTGGTAAGAGGACGAGCTCTCCGTTCAGGGTTTCTCCTGGAAGCAACACCCGGGAATGTACGCCTTCGCGGTCTCCTTGATCGCTAAACAAAGCACGCATAAGGGAATCCATTTATTCCATAATAAAGAGAAGTAGTACTTTGGGGAATTCATACCTTCTCCTTAAGGATGTTTTAAGTAAAGAGAGCTCTATTTTTTCATTTCTTTGTCATTTACATAATGCATGGCAAAATGAGCCTAAAATCTATATGGCTATCTTTATTTTGCTTTTGTAATACCAAGCCCAGTTTCTTTCAACTTGAGAGATGAGCTATTTATTCTTTTACTTAATGAAGATGTAAGAAATGATCTTTTGTTCTAAAAAAAATTTTTTCTCTGATGTGTCTTGGCCCTGTAGAAACACATTCAGTTTCTACATTGCACAATAGAGGCATATCTGTATGGTTTTCCTCTTTCCATCTTTCCTTTCCTCAGGGGAAGGCAGGGAAAAAAAATCTTTTCTATCACAGCAGACATACCAAATCTCCCTGAGTTGTACCAGCTTAATTCCTCAGAATGCAATTGTATATGATACCAAGCTATGACTTGATAAGAAATTGTGATTTTCTTATTCTATTTTCATTCTCCAATTTTAAAAACATCTATTGCACATCTACCATGTAAGAGGAATGTGCTCACACTGGAGAAGAGAAAAAAGTTTTTGATCTTCATTACCTGCCCGTGAGGGCAGGTAATTAGTCTAGTTGACTAATTACGTAGTGATGGACTTAGTCTAGTTGGGAAGAAAAGAAATAACCAATCAAAAGGGGTTCAGTGCCACAGAGGCACAGCAAGGAGAGACCAAACTACCCAGGATTCAAGGAGGATCATCCAGAGATCTGTCAGGGGGTTTCCTCTAGGTCCCCTTCGTTTGTCTAGAAGGCCACACAAATAAAGAAATTAGATTTTTAAACACAACACAGATCCACCTTACGTGTGCCCAAAACACTACTGTATATAAAGAAGGACTGGTACTTACTGAGTCGGAGCCTGGGAGGGGATGTCTTCCAGGGAACGAGCCAGGGAAGCTTTCTAATTCAGACATGAGTTTTGCAAGCTAAAAAGGGAGGAAATTAAACTGATATCATTGGCTTAGAATAACTGCCGAAAATGAACAACTAACTTCTTGAAAATACTCAAGTACATCTCCTGGTTTGAAATGTGAAAGTAAGTTGACACATTCAAAGTTTCTGATTTCCCCTATACTCTTAACCAGGCCTTTAACAGATTAAAAAAAAAAAGGAGTTCAGGGAAGGAAACACATTTTGAGGCACACATTGAAGACTTCACAGGTAAACAAAAGTAACTTTTTATTCATGTAACAGAAAAAAATAACTTTTTTGTGTGATGGAAGATTTAAGCAATGAGTCGCTTAGAGAGGAAAAATTAATTCTAACACAAAGTCAGATACCTACCATTGCTTTGTTTTGCTTTATATTTAAAGCCCTTTTCTCCAAAAAATTCATGCCACTTTCATCTTCCGAATCGGAGTTGGAATCAGTCACAGAATTCTCTGAGGGCTGGGGGGACTCTGCTTTTTTGTTGGTTGCTCCCCTAGTACTTCGCGCTGGAAACTTCATTGCCACCCTGAGAGGTCCAGAGTGCCTGCACTGGCTGCGGGTCCTACAGCCTTCCCGAACTGACTGCAGCCTCTAATCACAACAATGGAGTCATTAGGACTTGATCAGCAGACAAGCTTCATCAGTATGACTACAAAGTCCCTTCTGAACGAGACACTTGTATGAAATGAATTTTAACTGAACATTGACACCTCTGGGTAACAAAATCAGGAACTACAAAGAGTACAACAATCAACAGAGTGCAGTTTAATTCCATGTAGCCTATCTGGACCACACTGCTATAAGCTATTTTCACAGTCCCTAGGCCTGTGGTTCTGAGCCTTTTTTTTAAATGTTAAAATTCCTACCACCTACTTTTCATTTCTTTAAAAACAGATCTTTACATATTTTAAAAGAATTCTGACAAGAACAAATGTGTTCTCCTGGCTGGATGCAGTGGCTCACGTCTGTAATCCCAGCACTTTGGGAGGCCAAGGCGGGTGTAACACTTGAGCCCAGGAGTTGGAGACCAGCCTGGACAACATGGTGAACGCCATCTCTGCCAAAAAACTACAAAAATTAGCTGGGCATGGTGGCGCACGTCTGTGGTCCCAGCTACTTGGAAGGCTGAGGTGGGAGAATGGCTTGAACCCAGGTGGCAGAGGCTCAGTGAGCCGTGTTCGTGCTACTGTACGACAGAGCCAGACCCTGTCTTGAGAAAAAAAAAAAAGGGAAAAAAATGTGTTCCCCTCTAAATATGGCCTCAATGTTGATGGCAATATTAAATTATATTAACACATCTCAATTCTCTACTTTACAAAAATATATAATAAAATATACATAAGATTTATCATGTTAACCATTTCTAAGTGCACAGGTCAATGGCATTAAATACATGCACATTGTTGTGCAGCCATCACCACCATCCATCTCCACAATGTTATCATCTTCTCCAACTAAAACTCCCTCATACCCATTTAACAGTAATTCCCCATTCCCTCTTTCCCTCCGCCCCTGGCAACCATTATCCTATTTTCTGTCTATAAATTTGACTTCTCTAGGTACTTCTCTAATCTACTTTTAGAAGCTCAAAATAAAAATATTTCCAGATTCCAAAAATAATATAGGTTTTCATCATTAAAAATTTATCCAAATTAGCCATAGGGTAATATAAATCAAAATCACAATGGAGGCTGGGTGTGGTGGCTCACGCCTGTAATCCCAGTTCTTTGGGAGGCCGGGGCAGGCAGATCACCTGACGTCAGGAGTTGGACACCAGCCTGGCCAACATGGTGAAACCCCATCTCTACTAAAAATACAAAAATTATCCAGGCACAGTGACACACGCCTGTAATCCCAGTTACTCGGGAGGCTGAGGCAAGAGAATCGTTTGAACCCAGGAGGCGGAGGTTGCAGTGAGCTGAGATCATGCCACTCCACTCCAGTCTGGGCTACAGAGCAAGACTCCGTGTCCAAACAAAACAAAACAAAAACAAAACAACAACCCCCCCCCGCCCCACAAAACATAATGAGATACCAACCACTTCATAGTAGAGCTAAAAAGCAAAAGAAGGCCGGGTATGGTGGCTCACATCTGTAATCCCAGCGCTTTGGGAGGCTGAGATGGGCAGATCACCTGAGGTCAAGAGTTCGAGACCAGCCTGGCCAAGATGGCAAAACCCCGTCTCTACTAAAAATATAAAAAATTAGTCAGGTGTGGTGGCACGTGCCTGTAGTCCCAGCTACTAGGAGGCTGAGACACAAGAATCGCTTCAATCCAGGAGGCAGAGATTGTGGTGAGCCAAAATTGTGCCACTGTACTCCAGCCTGGGTGACAAGAGTGAGACTCTGTCTCAAAAAAAAAAAGCAAAAGGAAAATAAAAAAAAAACTATTAGCAAAAATTTGGAGAAACCGTAACCCTCACACACTCCTGGTAGGCATACAAACTGGTATAGCCTCTTTGTCTATTTCTCAAAAGGTTAAACAGTTACTACATGAACCACAATTCTACTCCTATGTACATACCTAAGAGTATACGTCTACACAAAAACTTGTACACGAATGTTCACAGTAGCATTATTCGTAACAGCCAAAAAAGTGCAAACAACCCACTTATCCATCAACTGATGAATGGGTAAATCAAATGTGGTTGATTTACACAACAGAATATTCTGCAATAAAATGAAGAACTAACACATGCCACAACATAAATAAACCTTGAAATCATTATCCTAAGCGAAAGAAGCCAGTCGCAAAAGACCACATATCATGATTCAATTTATATGAAATATCCACAACAGGCTAATCTATGACAGCAGAAAGCAGACCGATGGTTGCCAGGAGCTGGGGGTGTTGGGAAAGAATAAGGAGTGACTGTTAATGGGTACAGAGTCATTTTTCGGGGTCATAAAGGTATTCCAAAATTGACTGTGGTAATGGTTGCAGGTAAAAAAAAAAAGAGAGAAGAAAAAATATCACCCATAAAGTCCCTGAATTTCACCTATAAAGACCCAGTTTTAACACTAAAATATTTATAAAGTGGCTCATGGCTGTAATCCCAGCACTTTTGTAGGCCAAGATGGGAGGATTGCTTGGGCCCAAGAGTTCGAGAACAGCCTGAGCAACAAAGTGAGCCCACATCTCTACAAAAAATTTTTAAAAGTTCCCAGGCAGGGTGGCACATGCCTGTAGTCTCAGCTACTGGGTAGGCTGAGGAGGGAGAATCACTTAAGCCCAGGAGGTGGAGGTTGCAGTGAGCCATGATCGCACCACTTACTCCAACCTGATTGACAGTGCAAGACCCTGTCTCAAAAAAGTCTTACATGCCCACAAACAGCTTTTTGTACTTTTAGTGTCCACGGATGTAGAGAGTACAAAACAACAAAAACCTTTCATGAGTTCCTACCAATTATAATGAATTGGCATTTTATTAATCATGACAGTATCTTCAAAGAACTGAAACACTGCCCAGAAATTATTCAGGTTATTGACAATGTTTGTGTCACATGCAGATCTGCAGTCTGGCCCCTCTGCAACAAACTCCAGTAAGCACTGATTTGGACCAAAACACTCCTTGGCCAGGTGGACTGCCACTTGTATCAATGCTACTCAAACCGTGATCCTCAGGCAGTGGATCCATGTCAGACCAGTGAGTTGAAGAGCATGCACCTGATTATCAGTGAATGCACTGTTTCCTTTGTCGAGAAAGTCTTTGGAATGAGAGAATGCGTGCAGAATTAAACAGTACGCTCAGAAATAGTGGGACCAAGGCACAGCACAGCAGTGGCAGCAGCAGTCAAAGGAAGGTAGCATGCATAGGAAAAGCCAACCAAGGAGCAAAAGTAGCAGCAGGAAGGGCCCTCAATGTCATTATCTGCAATGGCACTCCTGCACATAAGTCATCACAGGTTTTCAAGATGCAGCCACAGATCTACCATGATGAGACCAACATTTATCAAAGGTCTGCTCTATGACAGGCACTAGGCTGGGCACTTGAACTTAAATGCAAATGTAGATAATATTTAGGACTAGTGTGCTTCCTGATTAGGCTGGATTTTTGTGGTAATGAAAATCTGGAGATTGGCCAATTTTATCTTACCAGTTTCCAAATTTTCAGAGCCTACAAAATGTTCATGATTTGTAAGTCCAACTACATTAGTAAGTAAACACTGCTCTAAGACACGAAGAAAATACTCAAAATTTTAAAAAGGTCAACAAAGTCTGTTGGCATGACTAAAATCAAAATCGTAAGAAAAAATTTTTTAAAAATATGTCATGCCTCTAAATATATCTTACTTCTTGAAACTGGTGAAATTCTCAAACTCACCATTCCATCTTGTATCTCACTCTCTGAGAAACCGCAAAATGATTCATCGTCAGAGTCGGCATGAAAAATACTGGCCAGTTCGTTAGTGACATCTGGCCTTGGTTTCTGTAAAAATCCACAATGGTCTAATACATCTTGCACCTCACTTTCTGAAAAGCCGCAGAAAGATTCATTATCAGAGTCCTCATAAAAAACATTTGCCAGTTCTTCACTGATATCTGACCTGAATTTAGGTTTCTGTAAAATAAATAAATAAATGTGGTTGTGCATTTTTTTTCTTTTTCAAGAACCAATTTTCCATAAACCGTGCAGAGAGCAAATCACATTTACAAGTGCACTACAAGAGAACAGCTTTTGTTACAAAGAAAAATGGTTCAGAGGTTTACAAATGATTTCTGAGTTGTTATGGCAAATCATCATGCATGTTAGGTTAGGCGACATTTCAAAAGGATAGAATAAGTAGCTAATCTACCTCCAACAATTACTACCTAGAACCACAGCAAAAAGTGAAATGAAATTATAGTGCATACTGTATTTTCATAACGGCTGTATAGAAATGTAGGCAAAAAGCAAGCAGTTTTAATCACGCACAAAGCATCTGGGGCATTTTGAGCACTGCAGACTCAATTCTGTTTATTCTCAGGCAGCACTTACCGTGTTTGCAAAATTATCAGAAGCAAAGCTGTCACAACTGTCATCAGAGGATGACGAGGTTTCCATGGAAATCAACTTCACATATCTGAATTTCTTTAAGTTCTTCTTTACTCTGAGATCTTTCTGCTGCAAATGGAAATAGCACCCCTATTAAGCATGATGCTTACTTTATTTAACTAAAGACATCATTTTTTTAGTTTAGTAGGTTCAAACAGCACAGAGTAGTTATGTCCATTTATCATACCCTACATAGAAAAGGAAGTTTGTCAACCGCTACAAAAAACTTTTTCTTTCTTCTTTTTGTAAGAAGCAGAATCTCGCTCTGTCGTCCAGGCTAAAGCACAGTGGTGAGATCATAGCTTACTGCAACCTGGAACTCCTGAGCTCAAGCAAGCCTCCTGTCTCAGCCTCCTGAGTAGACAGGACTACAGGCATGTGCCATCATGCCCAGCTAATTTATTTTATTTTTTTAGAGATAGGGTCTTGCTATGTTGCCCAGGTTGGTCTCAAAGTCCTGGGCTTAAGCGATCCTCTCATCTGAGTCTCCCAAAGTGCTTGGATTATAGGCATTAGCCACTGTACCTGGACCCAAAAATCTTTAAAACCAGGTCAAATTCTTTTTTTTTTTTTTTTTGAGACAGAGGCTCGCTCTGTTGCCCAGGCTGGGGTGCAGTGGCGCGATCTCGGCTCACTGCAAGCTCCGCCTCCCGGATTCATGCCATTCTCCTGCCTCAGCCCTCCGAGTAGCTGGGACTACAGGCGTCCGTCACCACGCCCAGCTAATTTTTTGTTTTTTGTATTTTTAGTAGAAACGGAGTTTCACCGTGTTAGCCAGGATGGTCTCGATCTCCTGACCTAGAGATCCGCCCGCCTCAGACTCCCAAAGTGCTGGGATTACCGGCGTGAGCTACCGCGCCTGGCCAAAACCAGGTCAAATTCTAAGAAGAGATCCCTTGGCAGGAAAATTATAAAGACATTTATCAATTTTTTCAAACATCTGTAGAGCTACCTCTCAACCCACCTTTATGAGCCCCTAATCTTTAGCTCTTAGCATTATACTGGGCTCCACAGGAGTTTTTAATGCTAAACTCCTAAAATCCAACCTGTTTTTTTTTTTTTTTAATTAAACCGTACTTCTAAAAGGAAATTTCAAAAGTACAAAATGGCAGAAAGATTTTCTCCCTCAGCCAAAATCAAGCTAATGAGGTATTTTTTGTAAGCTTTGGGCTATGTACTGTGATGCTAATTTCACAAACTACAAAAACTGGGCAGGACCTCTACTTCAAGATGGCAGGCTTCCAAGCAGGCACCATTCCAATCAAGAGGACTATCCTGATTTCCACACAAGTCTTTACAAAGCAAATACATCAAACCCTTCAACAGATGGTACAAGAAGCCAAGTTAAAGGTCAAACAGCACTCCAAATGCAGGTGGGATACCTGATTCCATTTTAGCACTCTATTACTTGAGACTGTCATTCAGCTCTTTCTGCTGTCCCTTTGCTATACAAGACTTAAGTTTTTAAAAGTCCTTTTATAAAGTGCAAATTACTTATATAGAAATGCTTCATTCATTCATAAATACTAAACAGCCTGGCACTGCTCTCAGAAAATGCAATTGGCATCTATCTTGTGTAAAAAAGGATAGCGGTTTGTCATTTCTTAACATTTAACGAGATTTCTTAAGTGTTGCTTTAGGTCCTGTATTTTTATTCTCTTAAATAGGGCCATGGAATAGCAGAAGTGATTCCTTATACTGAAAACTTTGAAAGGGCAAGCTCTGCTTCAGATTCTACGAAATATGCTAAGATGTAAGATGTCAGGTGACCAGAATGCTGTTGCCCTCCTTCTTTGCCTAACATTATGCATTTCAGTCTCTTGAAAATACATGAGGGCACCCCCAACATCCCTATAACCCTAAGTAAACTCCGTTCAATCATCTTAGGAAGTTTTCGTCTTTTGCCTTTTTAACAAGGCAGGACAATGTGTAAAAGGTAGAGCTACTAAATATAAAGGTTAGGTGTGTGTGTAGGAGGGTGGCTCACACCTGTAATCCCAGCGCTTTGGGAAGCCAAGGTGGGAGGATCACTTGAGCCCACGAGTTTGAGACCAGCCTGGGGAACATGGTGAATCTCCGTCTCTACTAAAAATACAAAAATCAGCCGGGTGTGGCGCTGCGCACATGTAGTCCCAGTTACTTGGGAGGCTGAGGTGGGAAGACTGCTTGAGGCCGGTGGGCTGCAGTGAGCCGTCATTGTGCCATTGCACTCCAGCCTGGGACACAAATGAATCTTGGGAGCTGAAAAGGATCTCAGATCCCATTTTCCAGTTGAGGAAATTGAAGGCCCCAGGAAGGTGTAATAGACTGCAAGATCACAGGGGCAGGAAGGAGAACCCAAGTCTGCCATCTTCTTAACAGAAGTACTCCTCGCATTACTGCAGGAATTACCACCTTTTATTCATCAATCTACCTGCAAGCAGTCAGAGGCCCCAGAGAGCTCAAAGGCGGCATTCTATTGGATGCTGTCCGAGAAATACATGCTGAGTTTTAACAAGTCAGCACAAGCCAAGAGTTATTTACCAGGCAAATGTATCTTTGGAGGAAAAGCCACAAAAAAGCAGCAAGGCAAACAGTCAAGACGGAGATGAACTTCTTTGGCAGGTAAGTAATAACTAACACCATTTATAGTAGTTTTTCCGGCCAGGCACTATGTTAAGTACGCTTTCAGGTCAGGTTTAATTCTTTGCAACAAAGGTGCTATCGTTCTTTTCACTTAGCCAATGAGGAAGCTGAGGCTCAGGAAGGCGAAATGGATTACTGAAGTTCCATGGCGGCTCAAATTTGAACCCAAGCATGTCAGGTTCCAAGACCAGCTACACATGGTTTTCTTCATCCAGAAAGCCAATGCCCAGCTCCACCGGGGCGGCGACTCAGCTCTGAAACCACGCCTCATCGCACCCACCCCCGCGAACCTGTCCTCCCCCGCGTGGGTCCCAAACCCCTGATACTTATTTTAAACGTGTCATTGTCTTCCGTTTCACCCAACCCCCACTCTTCTACCCTCTCCAAGAGCCCGACCCTACGTTCTGGCTTCCGTTAGAGCAAAAAGTAACGTTCCATTCAGAGTAACGTCCTGCAGCTAAGAGTAAGGCTGGGGGGTTGGGGTTGGGGTGGGGTGGAGGAAGTGGGAAACGAGCAAATGGTTGGCGAACGGTTTGGCCCACCAAGCCCTTTAAATGCACTTAACCACCGCCCGGTACTACGGTCACTTCCCACTGCGTGCGCAACCCAAGTTCTAGGAGACCGGTTCGAAAGACCTTAACGATCCAGCGCACTGGCCCTCAGCGGTTAGAAACGGACGCTTTTGCCGGGAGGGGTGCGCGCCCAAGGGCCACCCACTTAGCGTGGGTATAGACGCGGCGAGCCACGCACTGGCTCCGAGTTGTGTGCGGGAAAAGGATGGGCCGCCGCAGGACAAACTCCTAGGGGACAGGCAGGCCGGCTGTGCCTGGCAGGCACAATCGGGACCGGCCAGCCCTCCCGGACGATGTCCGGCCTTTGGCGGGCGCACGTGCCTAGGGCTTTCCAGCGCTGCCAGCCGTCCTGCAAACGACTCAAGTCTCCACGCCGCCCGCACTTCGGATGCGCAGGCCGCGCAGGAACGTCCCCATGGCCCTCAGTTATTCTAGGTGCACTAAATCAGGGGCTTGCCCAAGCGGGCAACGCCTAGGCAGGCCACCAGTTGAAAGGCAGCGCTAGGCTGCGGAGTTGGAGAGGGTCGGCCCGCGCCCGCCTGCGTCCAGCCCCCACCGCGCCCGCCCCTCGGGTTAGCCCGCCCAGCCCTCACCGGCACGCGGCGAGCGTCCATGCTGGTGGCGGGTGCCCAGGTCGGCGCTTGGAGCTGGGAGAGCGGAGCAGCAGCGCGGTCAGCGGTCCCACAGCAGGAGGAGCAGCAGCAGCGCGGCCGGTAGGCGGGGCGCGCCGACCCGGGCCCGGAGGGGCGGGGCTCGGGCTCTCTTTCCCGCGTTGGGACACAGGTCCTGCAAGCTGTGGTAACGGCCAGACCCGGCGCAAGACTAGGTGGTCCCCTGGAAAAAACACTACCTCCCTATGTATTCTGAATTCTGACCTAAAGGGATAGCCTTGGTCACTCCTAAAATCCCTTTGAGAAAGGGGCGCTTTAGGGGATACAAAGACCACTCTCCTCATGCAGCTGCACAGTCCTGAGCGAGTGGCGCGAAAATGGTTCGTATTGCCCCGGGGTTTTCTGGCTCATTTGCATGAATTCTCGTGGTGGCGGAGGAAAAGTGGAGTCTCGGGGGTAAAGGAGAGCAGTGCGAGGGTGGCGCGGATCACGCACCATGGCATTTAGCACTTTCATTGCTGCGTGCGGTTTACAAGATTTAAAAACTCATAGAATCCAGCACGAACTCCACTCTTCATAATCCAATTCACCGCCCCTGGATGTAACCTCTTATCTGGGAACCACACCATTATCTGAAGCAATAAAATGAGTTAAATCCTGATCTTTCTTTCCAAAAAGCACAGGAAGCCGACTTGTTTTACATTAGACTTGTGGTTTTCAAAGTAGAAGAAAAGCCGCAGCCGCTTGATGAAGACATCTATAATATAGTTAACCTTTAACGATTATCTGTTGGGATAGAAACTAAAGATTGAACAATTGTGGCTTGATGATCTTTTCTGTCTTCAGAATTGAGAACTACCCTGAGTCAGTGCGAACGGAAAACACTTTTCATTGCCCTTTTAACCAAACTTGGCATTACAACGAAATAATGAAATAAAGTGAGGCTTTTTGTCTGTGTGAAGAGCAAAAAACTTGCTTCTAGAAGAAAAAGTAAATTTAGTTTCTTTAGAAGACACTAATTATACTCTTAACATTTAAAACAAGCGCTTGAAATGAAAACATTCGCATTTCCCACCTCATTTCAAAACTTTTCTCTGGGGAATAATTAATTCCTTTGCAGTAAGAGTGTGCATGGACATACTGTGTTCCTTTCTGGGTATACTGAATACAAAAACTGAGCAAGTAAATAATGCCCGAGGACAATGGATTGGAAGGAGTCTTCCTGCCTTTCTTAAATACAGCTACCCAGGGATCACTCTGCCACTGTGCAAGGGACAAATAGCTCAAGGTCTAGAAGGTGAGTGCCAGGAGGAGAGGCTATTGGTGGGTGGTGAAATCACAGAATTACAGGGCCCTCGGTATTTGTTGAATGAATAAACATTTGGGAATGTAATTTTGTGCCACTAAAATTAAATATATGAGAATGTGGAATTACTAGACCCATGAAGCAGGGGAAGATTAAGTCACTTTGCCTGTGAAAGGCTCTGATAGGGAAATTTTGTCTTCCTGGGGCACAAGAAAATAATTTGGTGTATGTGTTTTTTAAGGATAAGATCTCTGGTCTGGTCTTTTTAGTAATCAGGAAAATGCAAATTAAAACAAGTGTTACTGGAAAGGGGTCTCAATCTAGACCCCAAGAGAGGGTTCTTGGATCTTGCACAAGAAAGAATTCAGGACAAGTCCGTAAAGTGAAAAAGCAAGTTTATTAAGAAAGTAAAGGAATAAAAGAATAGCTACACCATAGACAGAGCCGCCTGAGGGCTGCTGGTTGCCCATTTTTATGGTTATTTCTTGATTATATGCTAAACAAGGGGTGGATTCATGCCTCCCCTTTTTAGACCATATAGGGTAGCTTCCTGATGTTGCCATGGCATTTGTAAACTGACATGATGCTGGTGGGAGTGTAGCAGTGAAGACAACCAGAGGTCACTCTCCTCACCATCTTGGTTTTGGCTGGCTTCTTTACTGCAGCCTGTTTTATCAGCAAGGTCTTTATGACCTGTCTGCTGACCTCCTACATCATCCTGTAATATAGATAACATAGAATGCCTTAACCTCCTGGGAATGCAGCCCAGCAGGTCTCAAGGCTTATTTTACCCAGCTCCTATTCAAGATGGAGTTGCTGTGGTTCAAATGCCTCTAACACAGGAGATACAATTTCACTCAGACTGGCAAAACTTAAAGAGCCTGATAAGACCAGATATTGTTAAGAATATGAGAAACTCCCACAATGATGTTAGTAGTGTAAATGTTTAACTTTTCAGAGCAATTTGGGAATAGAGGCATACCTCATTTTATTGCACTATGCTTAAAATTAAAGGTCTGTGGCAACCCTATGTATAGCAAGCCTATTAGTGCCATGTTTCCAAAAGCGCATGCTCATTTAGTGTCATTTGGTAATTCTTGCAATATTTCACCTTTTTCATTATTTTTATATCCATAATGGTGATCTATAATCAGTGGTCTTTGCTATTACTGTTGTAATAATTTTGAGAAGTCACAAATTGTACCCATATAAGATGACAGGCTTCATCAATAAATGTTGTATGTGTTCTGACTGCTCCACTGACCAACCATCCTGTCTCTATCTCTCCTTATGCCCCGCCCCCCCCAGTCACTGAGATAGAACAATATTGACATTAGGCCAGTTAATAACTCTACAATGGTCTCTAAGTATTGAAATGAAAAGAGTCACATATCTCTCACTTTAATCAAAAGCTAGAAATGATTACGCTTAGTGAGGAAGGCATGTTGAAAGCAGAGATAAGAAGAAAGCTAGACCTCTTGTGCCAAACAACCAAGTTGTGAATGCAAAAGAAAAGTTCCTGAAGGAAATTAAAAGTGCTACTCCAGTGAACACACCAACGATAAGAAAGCAAAACAGCCTTAT
This sequence comes from Rhinopithecus bieti, assembly GCF_001698545.2. Classification (NCBI taxonomy): domain Eukaryota; kingdom Metazoa; phylum Chordata; class Mammalia; order Primates; family Cercopithecidae; genus Rhinopithecus; species Rhinopithecus bieti. Next base: position 1,783,819 of record NW_016818380.1, read on the forward strand.
TGCCGGTAAGGAGAACATTCAAGTGGTCTGGAGAGAAGATCAAACCAGCCACAACATTCCCTTAAGCTAAAACCTAATCCACAGTAAAGCCCTAACTCTCTTCAAACTCTGTGAAGACTGAGAGAGGTGAGGAAACTGCAGAAGAAAAGTTGAAAGCTAGCAGAGGTCGATTCACAAAGTTTAAGGGAGAAAGCCATCTCTATAACATAAAAGTACAAGGTGAAGTAGCAAATTATTCAGAAGACCTAGCTAAGATAATTGATGAAGGTGGCTACACTAAACAAAAGATATTCAAAGTAGACAAAACAGCTTTCTGTTGGAAGAAGAGAGAGAAGTCATAGCTAGAGAGAAGTCAATGTCTGGCTTTAAAGCTTCAAAGGACAGGCAGACCCTCTTGTTAGGAATGAATGCAGCTGGTAACCTTAAATTGAAGCCATTGATCATTTACCATTCCAAATTCTTAATTCCTTAACAATTATGTGACATCTACTCTGCCTGTGTCCTATAAACAGAACAACAAAGCCTGAATGACAGCATATCTGTTTACAGCGTAGTTTGCTGAATATTTTAAGCCCACTGTTGAGAGCTACTCAGAAGAAAAGATTCTTTTCAAAATATTACTGCTCATTGACAGTGCCCCTGTTCACCCAAGAGCTCTAACGGAGATTGATGAATGTTTTCTTGCCTGGTAACAGCATCCACTCTGCAGTTCGTGGATCAGGCAGTAATTTTAACTTTGAAGTCTTATTATTTAAGAAATACATTTCATGGCCGGGTGCAGTGGCTCACACCTGTAATCCCAACACTTCAGGAGGACAAGACAGGAGGATCACGAGGTCAGGAGACTGAGCAAGTAAATAATGCCTGAGGACATGGGCATCCTGGCTAACACTGTGAAACCTGTCTCTACTAAAAATACAAAAAATTAGCCGGGTGTGGTGGTGGGCACCTGTAGTCCCAGCTACTCGGGAGGCTGAGGCAGGAGAATGGCGTGAACCCGGGAGGCAGAGCTTGCAGTGAGGCAAGATTGCGCCACTGCACTCTAGCCTGGGCGACAGAGTCTCAAAAAAAGAAAAGAAAAAGAAAGAAATACATTTCGTAAGCCTATAGCTGCCGTAGATAGTGATTCCTCTGATGGATCTGAACAGAGTCCATTGAAAACCTTCTGAAAAGGATTCATCATTCTAGATACTGTTAAGAAACTTGTGATTCAAGAAGTTTACATTCTAGTAGGAGAGCAGAGGTAAACAACAACAACAAAAGAATAGTTTCAGGTGTGCTAACTTCTGCAAAGAAAAAAGCAAGGTGAAAGCTAAAGACAGGAGAAGGGGATAGAAAATGAAAGAGGTACAAATTTAAATAAGAGAAACAGGAAAGGCTTCTCTGAGAAGGTGACACCTGATGAGGAACATGAACAAAGTCAGGAAGGAAGCTACAGGAAGAAGAGGAAAGTGCTGGTTTCAGGCACAGTGCACAGCTGGCCCAAAGGCTGTAAGGCAGTGCACAGCAAGGCACACTATAGAAAGCCAGGCAAAGAGGGAGAGAGCCCAGATCACGTGGGACCTTCTTGGCTATGGGAAGAACTTTGAATTTATTCCAGATATGATGGGAAGTCATTGAAGGATTCTGAGAAAAAGAAAGACCCAATCCGACCCCATGGACTGTGTGGGTCGTAAAGTGAAGGAGAGCCAAGAGTGAAAGCTGGGATACCTATGGGCTCCTGTAGAAGAAAATGATGGCTTGGACTGGGATAACTGTGGGGTCAGATGAAGTCAGATTTAAGATATATTATTATTATAAAAGTTAGAGCTAACTGGACTTGAGGGATGGATGGTTCATTCATATTAGCATTATGTACCATAGTAAAATACTGTAGTCAACATGCCCCTCAGAAGGGAAATGGATACATGAACAGTGGTGTATTTGTACAATGGAATCTGAACAGTAGTTCAAATGAATGGCATAGCTTACTGGCATCATTGTTGAGAAATCTTAACAGTGTTCAATGAAAAAGCAAATAGCAAAAGTATCTGTAAAGTGTACCTTTATGCAAATTTTAGAAACACAAAACATACCTAAGTTGTGAGAGTATAAAAACCTAGACAAGCAGAATAGGACAGAAGTTAACTTAAGGTGGAAAAGGAGGAAAGAGGCAAGGGTGAGGCCTTTGATTCTATTATTAATGCTTCTTTTCTTTTTCTTTTTTTTTAAAGGCTGGGTCTTGCTATGTTGCCCAGGCTGGAGTGCAGTGGTGTGATCATAGCACATTACCGCCTCCAACTCCTGGCCTCAAGTGATCTTCCCACTTCAGCCTCCCACATAGCTGGGACTATGGGTTGTGCACCACCACCCAGCTATCACTAATGCTGTTAAATTAAGTTTAGCCTAAAGCCGCCTCCTTATATAGTTTAAGTTCAGCCTAAAGGCTTCTCCATACATAATGAACTGTAACCCAACTGGATGTATAAACAGACTAACCTACTCTTGTACCAACCACCAAGTTTTGGCCAATCAAGGGTGACCAACTGTTCAAGCTGTATTCAAATAAGGCAACCCCTGAGCTGTAACCAATCCAGCTGTTTGTGTAATTCACTTCTGTTTTCTGTACCTCACTTTTCTTTTCTGTCCATAAATCTTTTCCACTATGAAGCTGCTCTAGAGCCTCTCTGAACCTACTCTGGTTGAGGGGATCCCCGATTTGCAATTCTTTGCTCCATTAAACTGCTAAATTTAATTTGTCTAAGGTCAGTGCTTTAACAGTGCTTTCTTGAAAATAAAATCATGAGAAGCAAATATGGCAAATTGTTAAATGTGGCAAATGCCAGTGATTAGTACATGGGTGTCTTTTACATGTTTACTTCCTGTGCTTTTTTTTCTTTCTTTTTTGTATCTGAAACATTTAATAATTTAAAAATGTTTAAGTTTTGGAGAAATTGTTCTGCCAATCAATATCAATATATTTGTATTAAATATGCAGTTCCTATAAATAGGAATGCAAGTTTGTCTTGCAATTTTAGGTGCCTCATAAAGGTTTTAAGTCATTCTATTAATCACACACTGGTAAATATTTTCATTTTAAATGAAAGACACAAAATGAATAAGCATGGAATATCAGTGTTCAGGGAAAGATGGTGGCACAGGCCACAACAAAAGGTAAAAGGAAATGACATTTTATAAGCATATACTTATACAGACAGTATTTGATATGAGGGTTGTTAATACAACAGGTACTTAGTAAATACTTATTATATTTATAAGTATTATTTGTATAAGTTAATTTAATTATTTTTTAAGTTCCAGGGTAAATATGCAGGATGTAATGTGCAGGTTTGTTACACAGGAAAATCTGTGCCATGGGTGGTTTGCTGCACCTCGCAACCCATCACCTAAGCATTAAGCACAGCATGCCTTAGCTATTTTTCCAAATAAAGTGGTTGTAGGTGGAATTTTATTTTTACATTTTTTCTTTTTTGAGACAGGGTCTCGCTTTCACTCAGGCTGGAGTGCAGTAGCATGATCATGGCTCACTGCAGCCTCAACTTCCTGGGCTCAGGCAGTCCACCTACATCAGCCTCCCAAGTAGCTGGGACTACAGATGTAGGCCACCACATCTGGCTGATTTTTCTATTTTTTTAGAGATGGTTTCGTCATGTTGCTCAGAACTAGTCTCGAACTCCTGGGCTCAAACAATCTGCCTGCCCTGGCCCCTCAAAGTGCTGGGATTTCAAGCATGAGCCACCATCCCCAGCCCTGGAATTTTAAATCTTCAAAATATTCTAAAATATCAATCTCCTGTTAAAGAGCTTTGAATTCCCTGGGCTACTACAAACTTCAAGAATTCTATGTTTCCCTATACCTTTTATTCCCCTTGGACAAAGAATTCCATTTCCTATTATTAAGTTTGAAACTTGATCGTGAGGTTCAGAGCACTTGTATAATGAGGTAAGCTAAAGTCAAACTTTAACTCAGAATGATTGGTTTTCAGACAAAGAATGCAACCGCTAATAGCATGTATCATTTTTAGATGAGATTTCAAAACAATGCTAATGTTTCATGTGCTGCTCTCAGTCCCACACACCCATCTCTCAGGCGGTATAACACGAACCCAAACACCCCTGTAAACCAGAGACCTTCAATAGACCGGATACCCCCGGAGACAAAGGGCTGGAGCAATTTCACTGTGTTTGTGGATATAGACAGGTTGCAGTCTGTCAGGTCACAAATCTCTGTTTAAATAACCCCTAATTACAGATTTACCTCTCCAGTGCCTGCTTTCAGGATGCATAAAGGCAATATAGCTAAAAGGCCTAAAGTTAGGCTTCAATTGACAAAGCCGCTCTGTTGGAGGGCCCAGCCCATTATCACCCTGGCTGGTTGGTTCACAAATGCTGGCTCTCCAAGCCATATTGATATGTTTGTTTTTCATTGTACGTCAACATTGTTTTAAGTAGATCAGTTTGCTGACATCTGACACGTGATTAGAAAAAGGAATATGGAAAATGAATGCAAATCTGACCATTTTTGGCAAGAAGAAATACTTGTTTTTCCGTGGATGAACATTGTCTATTGTGAAATATATTAACTGCTAGTGTTAAAACATCATTAAACACTTTGCACAAGGGAAAGTCAAGCTTTGATTACTGAATCAGTCAGTTCCAATGCTATGGAAACTGAATTACAGCCAAAACCTAATTTGGCTTACTTCTTATACAATTTCCCTGTCATTTGTTCACCTTTCCATAATTTCTTTTTTCCATTTGGCAAAGTTTTTGTCTGTTTTATGCAATAATTTTCATTTGTTTTAGTTTGATCATTTTTCTCTCTGGAAACACCCAAAAAAGGTGTTAAAAGTCTCTGTTCATTGCGTAGGCAACTTATTCTAAATTGTCCTAGTTGTGAATTATATAAATCATTTATTTCTTCTTCAGATCTGTTCCTTTTAAGCAACTCTTTGGAAAGAGAATTGCTGCAGAGAGAAGAACTTCATTAACTAAAAGGAGACTTAGGGCTCATTTGTAGGTTGTTTAATTTCTGAAGTAAACCAGTGCAAGATATTGGTAGGGGGTCCCAGGGAAGAAACTAATCTGTACATTGTCCTATCAACCTAGAATTCAAAACTAGTCCCCCAGCAGGCCTCAAAAGTTAAACATAGGGCCAGGCCAAGTGGCTCATGCCTGTAATCCCAACACTTTGGTAGGCTAGGTGGGTGGATCACCTGAGGTCAAGAGTTCGAGACCAGCCTGGCCAACATGGTGAAACCCCATCTCTACTAAAAATACAAAAAATCAGCTGGGCGTGGTGGCACGCACCTGTAATCCCAGCTACTCAGGAGGCTGAGGCAGGAGAACCACTTGAACCCAGGAGACAGAGGTTGCAGTGAGCTGAGATAGCACCACTACACTCCAACTTGGAGACAGAGTGAGACCCTGTATAAAAAAAAAAAAAAAAAGAATAAAATATTGATCCTTTGAACATGGATAAAACTTAAAAATATTACACTGAGTGAAATAAGCCAAGCACAAAAGGATAAATATTGCATTATTTCACTCATATGATGTACTTGAAATAGGCAAATTCATAGAAACAGGCCAGGCAGGGTGACTCACACCTGTAATCCTGGCACTTTGGGAGGCTGAGGTGGGTGGATTACTTGAAGTCAGGTGCCGCAAAGAAGAACCAGCACTGAGACAAAGGATTTCTCAGCAAGGCAAATTTACTTTGGCAAAAGGGTGCTGCCTGCATCAGTCATGATCGCAGGAGCACACAGAACAAAGAAGAGTAGGGGTTTTTATTCCTAATGCAGATTTAGCTCTGTGTCTTTCCCCCACTGACTGGGGTTGGACTGCACCGTCTAAACTAGACCTGATTGGCTAAATATTCAAACTTTCTTAGATAAGGGAGGCGCGTGATAGAGGAGAGAGGGAGAGGAGGAAGGGGTCACCTCCAGGGGACTAAAAAGCTAAACTATTCCCACATAAGGAAAGGAATGTGGACTGGGGCTTATCATATCTAGGCATATTTAGACAGGTCAATGCCCAGCCAAAGCAGGGGTGGTGGGTGGCAGGGGTGGTACTTGGAATTTAGAGAATAAAGAATGGGAGAATTTGGCAAACTGTTTGAAGAGGAACGTAGCTGTATCTAACATCAGGAGTTTGAGACCAGCCTGGCCAACATGGTGAAACTCTGTCTCTACTAAAAATATAAAAAAATTAGCTGGGCATGGTGGTGCATGCCTATAGTTCCAGCTACTCCAGAGGCTGAGGCATGAGAACTGCTTGAACCCAGGAGGTGGAGGTTGTAGTGAGCCGAGATCACACCACTGCACTCCAGCCCAGGCGACAGAGCAAGACTGTCTCAAAAAAAAAAAAAAAAAAAAAAAAAAAAAAAAGTAGAATACCTGTTACCTGGGACTGGGTGGAAAATGAAATTGCTTAATGGATACAAAGTTTCTGTTTGAGATGATGAAAAAGTTCTGGAAATAGATGGTGGTATGGTTGCACAACTCTGTGAATGTACTTAATGTCACTGAATTGTACACTTTAATTTAATTTTTTTTTTCTCAAGACAGAGTCTTGCTCTCTCACCCAGGCTGGAGTGCAGTAGCACAATCTCAGCTCACTACAACCTCCATCTCCCAGGTTCAAGCAATTCTCCTGCTTTAGCCTCTCAAGTAACTGGGATTACAGGTGCGTGCCACCACACCTGACTAATTTTTGTATTTTTAGTAGAGACAGGGTTTCACCATGTTGGTCAGGCTGGTCTCGAACTCCTGACCTGATCCACCCACCTCAGCCTCCCAAAATGCTGGGATTATAGGCATGAGCCAGCATGCCTGGCCTGAATTGTATACTTTAGAATGGTTAATATCTACTATGTGCCCATAAAATTAAAAAAGTAAAAGTAAAAAAAGTGTTTAATAAGAATGGTTAAAATGGTAAGTTATATGTTCTGTGAAGTATTTTTTGTTTTTGTTTTTTGTTTTTTGAGACAGAGTCTCACTCTTGCCCAGGCTGGAGTGCAGTGGTGGGATCTCGGCTCACTGCAACCTCTGCCTCCTGGGTTCAAGCAATTCTCCTACCTTAACCTCCCAAGTAGCTGGGATTACAGGCTCCCACCACCACACCCTGCTAATTTTTGCTTTTTCAGTGGAGATGGGGTTTCACCATGTTGACCAGGCTTGTCTCAAACTCCTGACCTCAAGTGATCCACCGACCTCAGCCTCCCAAAGTGCTGGGATTACAGGCATGAGCCACCGTGCCCAGTCTGTTCTGTTTTGTGTGTTTTATCACATTTTTTTTTAAATAAAAACCTACCAGAAGTCTTGATTCCATGAGTTTTCTTTTTTTTTTCTTTCCTTTTTCTTTTCTTTCTTTCTTTTTTTTTTTTTGACATGGAGTTTCGTTCTTGCTGCCCAGGCTGAAGTGCAGTGGCACAATCTCGGCTCACTGCAACCTCCGCCTCCCAGGTTCAAGCGATTCTCCTGCCTCAGCCTCCTGAGTAGCTGGGATTATAGGCGCCTGCCAACACGCCCGGCTAATTTTTTGTATTTTTATTAGAGACGGGGTTTCATCATGTTGGGCAGGCTTGACTTGAACTCCTGAACTCAGGCGATTCATCCGCCTCAGCGTCCCAAGGTGCTGGGATTACAGGTGTGAGCCACCGTGCCCCTTCTTTTTTTTTTTTTTTTTTCCGAGACAGGTTCTGGTTCTGTCACCCAGGCTAGAGTGCACTGGTGCAATTTCGGCTTACTGCAACCTCCACCTCCCAGGTTCAAGTGATTCTCCTGCCTACGCCTCCTGAGTAGCAAGGACTACAAGCATGTGCCACCACACCTGGCTTATGTTCGTCTTTTTGGTAGAGATGGGATTTCACCATGTTGCCCAGGCTGGTCTCCAATTCCTAGGCTCAAGCACTCCGCCTACCTCAGCCTCCCAAGTGGTGGCTCACGCCTGTCATCCCAGGCATGAGCCACCACACCTTGCAGATTCCATGAGATTTCATGGGGTCAGGTTAAAGGTGTTGAGAACAAAGAGGAGAATCACATTCTCATGCCAGCCACTCCCAGCTATCCAGAGAGGAGAAGAGATTACTGTTGGAAATGTGATAGAATTATTAATAACTTATAAAGAAATCATAGTTCACAGCTCCTTTTTGCTGTAATAGTGTATAAAGATTGCAATTTTTTTTTTTTTTTTTTTTTTGAGACAGAGTCTTGCTTTGTCACCCAGGCTGGAGTGCAGTGGTGCGATCTTGGCTCACTGCAACCTCCACCTCTTGGGTTTAAGTTATTCTCCTGCCTCAGCATCCTGAGTAGCTGGGACTACAGGCATGTGCCACCACACCCAGCTAATTTTTTGTGTTTTTAGTAGAGACGGGGTTTCACCGTGTTAGCCAGGATGGTCCCGATCGCTTGACCTTGTGATCCGCAAAATGTCGGCCACCCAAAGTGCTGGGATTACAGGTGTGAACCACTGCACCTGGCCAACATTGCAGTTTTTTAAAATAGCTATAAAAATGTTTCACTATTATGACACAAATCTCTATACCCATAAAGATGTATTCACTTTTTGGGCCATCAGGGAGAAATGTGATGAAAACATTCAGAATTGTCAACTGGCCCACATGCACAGAGATCCAACCCTGGGAGAACTAGCATCCCTGTCCCTTGGTGGGTGTCACCTAGCATGAGGGAAATAAGCTATAGGATACTCAGGCTGAGTTAGGTTCCTCCTGGAACACCTAGGAATATCTGGCCCAGGGAAAGACGGTTTGTTTGTTTGTTTCAGACAGAGTCCCGTTCTTTCGCCCAGGCTGGAGTGCAGTGGCAAGATCTCAGCTCACTCCAAACTCCGCTTCCCGGGTTCAAGCAATTCTCCTGCCTCAATCTCCCAAGTATCTGGGATTACAGTGACATGATCTTGGCTCACTGTAACCTCTGCCTCCTGGGTTCAAGCGATTCTCCTGCCTCATCCTCCCGAGTAGATGTGATTACAGGTGCCCACCACCACATCCGGCTGATTTTTTGTATTTTTAGTAGATACAGGGCTTCGCCAGGTTGGCCAGACTGGTCTCGAACTCCTGACCTCAGGTGATCCACCGGCCTCGGCCTCCTAAAGTGCTGGGATTACAGGCATGGGCCACCGCGCCTGGCCAGAAAGGTTTTGAAGTGGCACACAATCATCTACTGAAACAGTCTCCCAATGGGCTGGGTGGAACTTATCCCTCCTGGGGTTGTAACTAAGAATGGGCTGCTCCCTTGGGGATTAAATGAAAGAATTGTAAAATGGGGGGAAGGCTTTTCTGTCTCAGCAAGACTAGAAACTACAATTACAAGTGTCATCAAACAGACCCTCTTGATGACTGAGGGCGTGATGAGGTGACATGAGTAATAACAGCAAGGCACTTTGCCCATGATGACCACCAGGCAGTGGAGCAGAAAAGAAGCACTAACAGGTTTCACAGGGACAATCTAATGGCAAGCAAGGAGATCACAGGCGTCTCTTGAGCTAGAATTTGAAAGGCTTAAGGACTTTGGGTTTCATCCTGAAGGCAATAGGGTTATGAGCAAAGGAACAATATAATACAATTTGCATTTTAGAAAAATAACTTTGGCAGCCAGAGAAGACTGTCCTGTAAGAGGGCAAGGCTGGAGGCTGGGAAAACAGACAGCGATTCCAGCAATCTAGACAAGAAATGATGAGGGCCTAAATTAACCTTCTTTGGATGGGATTAAAGGGGCAGCAGAGCATGAAACTGGGCATAAGAGATATTAAGAAAGTCAGAGGGAACAAGAATATAACCAGTAGGAGAAGAGTACAAAATGGCACAATTAACAGAGATTTAGAGTGGTGTCATAAAAGAAAAAGAATCTCACTCATGTCCTCGGGAAACAAGCCAATGAACCACATTCCTAACGCCACATGAGTTTGGAGATATATTTTTTTAAATGTGTGAAAAACTGAAAACTATGTATATGATTCCAATAATCGAATCAAAGTTAGAAGTAAAAGGACAACATTGGTCTTCAATTGGAATGATATAATTACTAGGGTGATCAAGTGTAAGGAAGACCCCCCATGTTAATGGATTTACTCTGTCTGTACTATTCGCTCCACGCCCAGTGCTTTGCTAACATAAATTCACTTAAGGCAGGAGAAAACAGGATCTAGTTTTCTAGGGGCAAGACTCATAGTGAGCTGAGCTCATCCCTACAGTACTTTAATTCTTAGAAATTTATTTATTTTTATTTATTTATTTATTTTTTGAGATGGAGTTTCGCTCTTGTTGCTCAGGCTGGAGTGCAGTGGCATGATCTCGGCTCACCACAACCTTGGCTTCCCAGGTTCAAGTGATTCTCCTGCCTCAGCCTCCCAAGCAGCTGGGATTACAGGCATGCATCACCATGCCCAGCTAATTTTTTTGTATTTTTAGCAGAGACAGGGTTTCTCCATGTTGGCCAGGCTGGTCTCGAACTCCTGACCTCAGATGATCCGCCTGCCTTGGCCTCCCAAAGTGCTGGGATTATAGGTGTGAGCCACCGCGCTTGGCCTAGTAATTTATTTTTTAATTTCCTCATTCATTTAATAGGTACTTGATATACTTTACCCTTTTTTTTTTTTTTTTTTAAGATGGAGTCTCAGTCTATCTCCCAGGCTGGAGTACAATGGCACAATCTCGGCTCACTGCAACCTCCATCTCCTGGGTTCAAGCGATTCTCCTGCCTCAGCCTCCCGAGTAGCTGGGATTACAGGCATCCACCACCACGCCCAGCTAATTTTTGTATTTTTAGCAGAGACTGGGTTTTACCATGTTGGTCAGGCTGGTCTCGAACTCCTGACCTCAGGTGATCCACCCACCTTGGCCTCCCAAAGTGCTGGGATTACAGGCGCGAGCCACCACGCCCGACTACTTTACTCTTTAATTAATATACTTCAATACATATTTAAATAATAAATACTTAAATAATATGTCAGCAGTGTTGACATAAGTACCATTTAGTCCATAGGTTGTATGGCAAGAAGCAATTGGAGCAGAACTTGGATATCGTCAAGAGGTTATGTATTCTGAGACTGAAAAGCATACTTTATTATTGCCCTATTATGTCATCTCTCGATAAGTACCTGGCTTTGATTTTAGGAGACTTTTTTCTCTTACTTTTTTTTTTTTTTTTTTGAGACACAGTTTCACTCTGTTGCCCAGGCTGGAGTGCAGTGGCATAATCTCGGCTCACTGCCTCCCAGGTTCAAGCAATTCTCCTGCCTCAGCCTCCCGAGTAGCTGGGACTGCAGGCATGTGCCACCATGCCCAGTTAATTTTTGTATTTTTACTAGAGACTAAGTTTTGCCATGTTGCCCAGGCTGGTCTCGAACTCCTAACCTCAAGTGATCTGCCCACCTCGGCCTCCCAGAGTGCTGGGATTACAAGCATGAGTGACCACACCCAGCCTAGGAGCCTTTTTTCTTTTGGAACAGGAGCGTGAGCTTATAATTAGAAAAGTATGTTGTATGTTTGAATTATATTGGCCTAGGGCTACTTTGGAACTATAGAATGAGAAAACATGTGTTTATCAGACTTGATAATAATAGCTAAAATATATTGAGCACTGCATTCATGCCACAGATGTACTCATTTTATCCCAATGCCAATTTGTGAGGTAGCCTTGGACTATTACTTAGGAATAAGTACACTGAGACACAGAGAGATTAACTTGTCCAAGTTCATAAAACATGTGGTAAGTGGCAGAGCTACTTTTCTAGCTCAGGTGGAGTCTACATTCTTTACCATTGTACTGAGTGGGACAGCATCTGAATACCCATCCCTGGCAGCTTAAGCACTGCATTTGACACCATGTGGTACTGCTCCCCTACTTCCAGTCACCACAGATTGGACGCCTGATGACATAGGGACTGCTGATTCAGAAACATACACACATGCATGACGTGAACTAAGCCAGTCATTTTCCTTCTCTTGGCTTCATTAATCTCTTCTAATACCAAGAGATAATGCTGGTCAATGGTAAGATTAAAGGTAAAACCATGCGCTGGTTTTATGGCAGACCAAAGCCTGCTGTGAGCCAACTTATGAGGAAGCAGAAAAGACTCAATGGCCAGTGAGGAGGCTGGGCTGCTTAGGACAGCATTAAGAACTACTCAAAACTTGGAAAAATTAGGAGCTGTAAAAACTGTTTCCATCAGTCATGAATCCTAGTTGGAAATTGGTAAGGGCTAGCCATTCTAGTTATTGTCTTTCAGAGTGAGGGTTTGAAAGATCTCGTCTAGTTTGTCACCAGTGTTACGAGGGCATCTCTAGCATTCCCTGCCACGTTGTTTCTGTTTGAACTTCTCTTTTTTAGGTGAGAGACTGGAAGCCTGGCTATGGTGTTATATGAGTATCCTAGGGCTGCCATAGCAAATTCCTGTCAACTTAGTGGCTTAAACAATAGCAATTTATTCCCTCAGAGTTCTGGAAACCAGAAATCTGAAGTCAGGGTGTTGGCAGGGCTGTGCTCCCTCCACAGGCTCTAGGAGAGATTCCACCCCATTCCTTTTCCAGCTTCTATGGCTGATCACATGCCTTGACTGGTGGCTGCTTACTCCAGTTTCCGCCTCTGTATTCACAGAGCCTTCTCCTCTGTGTCTGTGTCTTCTCCTCCTGTGTCTCTTATACGGACATATGTCATTGGATTTGGGGCCCACCTTAGTAATACAGGATGATCTCATCTCAGGGTTCTTAATTTAATTAATCTGTAAAAACTCCTTCTCCAAATAAGGCCACATTCACAGCAGCTTGGCATTAAGACATGGACATATATATTTTCAGGGGCTGCTATTCCACCTATCCCGGGTCCTGAATGTGGTGTGGTGCCGTTGTTGTTCTAAAAGCCTAAGGAAAGACAAAGGAGGTTTCTGTCAGTGTTTCTTCTGCTTAATGAACTCTATGGGTTGGGGCCCATGAAATTCTAGAAGGATTGCTAGAGAAAGTATCCGCCCACAATATTCTGCATGTTTTATGTCTGAAGCATGGGGAAAGCCTTTACAAACAATTCAATTAACTCTTCCCAGGGTTAATTTTGGGGACTCCCAGAAAGATAATATGGAAAAAACCGGAAATCCTGCCATTTGACCAGTGAAAGCTACTGATCCAGTGGACTTAGAAACCTTCCTGAGGGACCCGATGCAAATTTGCACCAAAGCAGCAGCTGCATTTCCACAGTTCTAGCTTCACCTTCACAATGTTTCCCTTGCTCAAAAAAGCACTAAGTAATCTCCAAGTCTGAACAACGGCAAGGCAGAGCCACCAGAAGCACACACCTGATTTTCATGACAAACACAGTAATGCTGTATGAGCTAGTGAAGCTACTTTCTGTATTGCTGTGCGGATATGTATAGCAACACAAATTGGAATAGAATGGAACATGTCCCCTGTTGGCAGAGTCACCCCAAAGGAATGGAGAGATCAGTAGGCAGCCCAGCTGGTATAATACTGAATTGTTCAGAAAACAACTCATAATTGATGCCAAGTGAAAGTACTGTGTACCCATTAAAACATGACATTATTGAAGAAATAGTGAACTCTTCAAAAAAAAAAATCTTACCTAGGATCACAAACTGGTGTTGTCTAGGAGACAGTTCAGGTTACAGATAAAACAGAGATCTACCCAAGATAACTCAAGTAAAAGATACATGGGGAACAACAAAGAGACTCGTGCAAACCCAGTATCAAATATTAGGCTATAACAGGTCTGGGCCATGTGGGGCGTGGGGTTTGGATTTGTAGCAGCTCCAGGGGTTCATGGATCTTCACCAGCTTCTCCACCCATAACATGACTGGCCTGTACACCACTGTGTGTTTCTGTCTCCTGACGTCAAATATAATTTTCAGAAAGTTAGAAACATAATTCTTACAGTTTGCTGTTTTGTACACAACTGGTTAATGTCCCACAAGAACATGAAACCATCTTCTTCAGAATTATCTTCCCTATTGACAGAAAAGAATCACATCTTATCCATTTTACACGATTATAGAATGTCTAGTATCTAATCAATTCTGTAAACAAAGTCCATTTCCCTAGAGAGTTAGGTGATGCTTAAGTCAAAGCTTTGGCGTGACACTAAAAATTCACACAATCAAAAAAAAATTTCATAGAATCATATCATTGCTTTATTTCTAAGTTTTGCATAATTCTCCTAAACATTCCCCTTTTGATCAAAATAATCTTTAAGCATCCTTATTGGATAGTCAGCAAATCTAGAGCCATGTGGCATTGATCAGCTACTAAGACCAGAATATTAAATTTTGTCTAGAGATTAAAAAATCTATAGTTTCATCTTCAATAGCTTCCATGGATCCAGAGATGATTTCTATGACTATTTACGCATCCATCTCAAAGCTAGGAAATCAAAACCAGAGAATTCAGCTCTACCAAGTTTTACCTGCAGTACCTTGTAAACATACACACAGGGTCACCTGGGACTTTTGTCTGAACTCTTCTTTATTCTAGACCTTGTGGTCTGATGCCATTTTCATAAGTGTTGATTATTTTTCTTGGTACCATGTTTTTCCCTCCTTATAATCTGTCTTCTGACAGAGTCCCTCCAGTCTTTAAACTTATTTCTACCTTCCTGCCCCTGGCTTCTATCTTGTAATGAATTCCCCTTTTCTGTTTAAGCCAGCTTGAGTGGATTTCTGTTGCTTATAATTGAGTCTGAACCAATTCAGTCACCTAATCCTACAGCCTAGGGTAACCAAACATCAACTCGGACTTTGGTGGGACCCCACATTACCCTTGGAACTGAAAGATCTAAAGTAAAATTTATGTTTGTCTTGACATTTTGATTAGGAAGAAACTATCAAAGGTAAAATTTGAGCTAAGTCTTGAAAAATCAGGCAGTTATTTATTTTTTTAAAAAAGTACTTGTACAAAAAATGTATTTGTGGGGACTTCCACTTCTGAGAAGACAGAACAGACATATTTTTTTCCCTATTTCTCCTACTAATTATAACTAAAAACCCTGGATACTGTATATACTAGGATACAAACATAAGGAGACTCCAGAAGATAGAAAGAAGAAAGCAAACCAACAAGGTACACTGGAACCTGAGAACCCACACACAGGGGACTTCCTTTGATTTCCTTTTTGCCTCATGATCCCAGACTTGAAGTGGAGGAAGCCAGCAACCCATATTGTCAGTGATTCCAGACCAAAAGAGCCCCAAGAAAAAGTCTATTCTCTCCAGCCAAAAGACCAAGAAAGATGTAGCCAAATAAGACAAGAATTTTAGATAATACTCACTCTACTCCATCCAAATACCATAGAGAACAATTGTGGCACCATCCCTACCCCCATCAGCAAAAGTCAAGAAGCCTAAACTTCCACTCAAGAGATACCATAACAAGGTATCCCAACACCCAACCCCAAAGGGTTGGTGTCAGAGAGGGACAAGCAGATTGCTGAGAGTTTCATCTCTGCTGGCCAGTAAGAGGGACCTTCCCCTCTCCATGGTGTCAGTGGAGACCATGTGGGGAGCCTGGACTTCCAGCCCCTTCCAGCACTAATGAGGCACCCTTTGCCACTCTTGCCAGGGTGGTATCAGAGGGTCTAGTGAAGAGTCAGAACTTTGACCACTGTCTAGCAGTAATTAGGTCACTCCCACCAAGGTGTCAGTGGAGACCACATGGGGAACTGAGGCAGAAGGAGCCTGCTCCCCTCAGGTCTCAATGGTGGCCAAGTAGAGAACATAGACGTGTACCTCTACCTGTCGTAAAGAGGCATCATCATCACACATATCTCCCTTACGAGAGTAGTGTCAGAAAAAGCCAACTAAAACAAAAAGTTTAGATAAAATCGAGAGTCTCAGAACATAATACAAAATATCTAGGTTCCGATGGAAAATTACTCATCATGCCAAAAACTAGAAAGATCTCTGTCTTAGCTTAGGCTGCCATAACAAAATACCATAGACTGTGTAGGTTAAATAACAGGAATTTATTTCTCACAATTCTGGAGACTGGAAGTCCAAGATCAGGGTGCCAGCAGGGTCTAGTGAGGGTCCTCTCCTTGGATTCCTGTGTCCTCACACGGCCTTTCTTTAGTGCACAAGGGTGGAGAGAGGGAGCGAGGAAGCAAGCTGTCTAATGTCTCTTCTTTTAAGAGTGCCAGTCCCATAATAAGAATTCCACATTTATGACCCCTCAAAGTCCCCATCTCCCAAGCATTATCACACTGGGGCTTAGGACTTCAACATATAAATTTGTTGGGAACACAGTTTGGTCCATAGCAATCTCAAACCAGTGAAAAAAGGCAATCAATATATGCCAGCACCAAAATGAGAGAGACATTAGCATTATTTCACAAAACTTTAAAGCAGCCATGATAAAAAAGATGTTTCAGCCAGGCATGGTGGCATGCACCTGAAGTCCCAACTACTTGGGAGGCTGAGGTCGAACTGCTTGAGCCCAAGAGTTCAAGACCAGCCTGGGCAACATAGTGAGACCCCCTCTCAAAAAACAAAACAGTTGGCCAGGTGCAATGGCTCATGCCTGTAATCCCAGCACTGGAGGAGGCCAAGGTGGGAGGATTGCTTGAGCCCAGCAGTTCAAGACTAGTTTAGGCAACATAGAAAGACCTTGTCTCTATAAACAGTTAAAAAATTAGCTGAGTATAGTAGTGCATGCCTATGGTCACAGCTACTGGGGAGGCTGAGGTGGGAGGATTGCTTCAGCCTGGGCATTTGAGGCTGTGGTGAGCTATGATGCCGCTGCAATCCATCCTAGACAACAGAGAAAGCCCTCATCTCGAAGAAGAGGAAGAAGAAGAAGGAGAAGGAGGAGGACAATGACCCAACTGAAATATTAAAATTTAAAATTTAAAAATACAGTAATTTCAATTAAAAGGTACTGAAATTAACAGCAGAAAGGAGTGAACTGGACGATAACGCAATAGAAATTAATATGAATAACAGAGAGAACATAGCCTAAAGAAAAGGAAGAAAGAAAATCAAACAGGAACCTGTGGATTATAACAAAGTATCTAATGTTAGTATCATTAGAATCCTATAAGCAGAAGCAAAAAATGATTGCGAAAGTACTCAACAAAATAATGGCTAAAAGCTTTCCAAATTTGTCAAGGGGCATAAATTCATAGATTTAAGAAGATGGGCATGGCTGGGCATCTTGGCCCATACGTGTAATTCCAGTGCTTTGGGAGGCCAAGGCAGGAGAAGCACTTGAGGCCAGGAGTTCAAGACCAGCCTGGGCAGCATAGTGAGGCCCATTCTCAAAAAATCAAAAACGGCATTATGGCACATGCCTGTAGTCCCAGTTACTTGGGAAACTGAGGCAGAAGGATCACTTAAGCCCAGGAGTTTGAGGCTACAGTGAACTATGATTGCAACATTGCACTCCAACCTGGGCAAAACATGAGAAACTGTCTCCAAAAAAAATAAAATAAGGTAAGACAAAATTAAACTTAAAAAATTAAATATAGTTTTAAAAGCTTAACAAACCCCAAAAAGGATAAACTCAAAAAACCATACCAAGGATCAGGCATGGTGGCTCATGCTCATGATCCCAGCACTTTCGGAGGCTGAGGCAAGAAAATCACTCGATCCCAGGAGTTTGAGACCAGCCTGGGCAACATAAAGAGACTCTGTCTGTAGAAAACAAACAAACAAACCATACCGAGATATATAATAATTAAACTAAAGACAAAGAAAAATCTTGAAAGCAGCCAAAGTAAAATAATACATTATCAATAAGGGAAACAATTAAAATGATAGTGTACTTCTTATCAGAAAGCATGGAGGCCAGAAGGAAGTGGCACAATATTTTTTCAGTGCTAAAAAAGAAAACTGTTGATATGGTTTGGGTGGGGACACAGCTGAACCATAGCATCTTGAATTCCCACATGTTGTGGGAGGGACCTAATTTTTGTATTTTGTGTAGAAATGGAGTTTTGCCATATTGCCCAGGCTGGTCTTGAACTCCTGAGCTCAAGTGATTCACCTACTTTGGCCTCCAAATTGCTGAGATTACCCATGTGAACCACCATGCCTGGCAAAATATAGTAATCTTAAATATGTATATGGCTAAGAATAGAGCTGCAAAATGTGAGAAACAAAAACTGATAGAACTTAAAAGAGAAATAAATGCATCCATAATTATAGTTGGAGACTTCAACACTCCTCTCAACAAGTAATAAAACAAGTAGACAGAAAACAAAGATATGGAAGAACTCAACATCATCAGCCAATAAGAGCTAAGTAACTTTTATAGAATACCTCGCTGAATAACAGCATTATACACTCTCCTCTCAAGTGCTCAGCAAACATAAGCAGATACATCATATCATAGGCCAGAGCAACAATCCCTAAGAAAGTTAAAAGAATGTACATCACACAGAATGTGTTCTCTTACTGTGATGAAATCAAACTAAAAATGAATAACATAAAACTAAGAGGAAAATCTTCCAACACTTGGAAACTAAACAACACACTTCTAAATAATCCTTAAAAAGGAAGTACCAAGGGAAATTAGAAAATATACAATACTTAATGAAAATAAAAATACAACATATTAAAATGTGTCAGACACTCCCTGTTGGTACGGAAATTCATAACCTAAATGCATATATTAGGAAAGAGGATCAGTGTCAAATTAGTAATTAAAGCTCCCAACTCAAGTAATCTGAGAAATAAGTGCAAACAAAACCAAACATATCCAGAAGAAAAGAATAATGATTCAAGTATAAATCAGTGAAATTTAAAACAGGAAACCAGTAAAGGAAATCAATGAAAGGAAGATCTGGGTCTTCGAAAAGATCAATAAAATTGACAAATCTCTTTTTAAACTGACAAAGAAAAAAGAGAATACACAATCGCCAATATCATGAGTGAAGCAGGGGATATTACTACAGACTCTGCAGACTACACAAGGAAAATAAGGAAATACTATTAACAACCTGACACACAAAAATTTGGCAACTTAGATAAAGTGGACCAATTTTTCAAAAAAAAACACAAATTGCCACAGCTCACCAAATATGAAATCAATAGTTTGAATAGTTATATAACTATTAATAAAATTGAAGATGTAATTTTAAAATTTTCCCCAAAAGTCATAACCAGGCCTGAATAGTTTAGAGAAATTCTACCAAAAAATTAAAGAAGAATTAACACCAATTCTATACAATCACTTCCAGGAAATAGAAAAGGAAGGGACACCTCCCAACTTATTTGATAAGGCCAGTATTACTATAATGACAAAAGCAGAAAAAGACAGTACAAAACCCAGCAAACTACAGATCAGTATTCAAAGAGGGAAACTTTCTAACTTGATAAAGACCATCTACAGAAAACCCAGAGCTAGCATTTCACCTAATGGTAAGACTGAATCCTACTCTGTACAATTTGGAAAAGGCAAGGTTGTCCATTCTTCATATTAATTACTTCTATTTAATATAGTACTAGAAGTCTAGCCAGTGCAATAAGGCAAGAAAAAGAAATAAAAGCCACACAGTTCAAAAAGGAAGAAATAAAATTGTTTCTATTTGCAGATGACATGATTATTTATGTATAAAGTCTCAAGAAATCTACAAAAACCCAAAACCTTTCTAGAATGGATATTTACAGCAAGATTGCAGGAAACAAGTTAATATAAAAAATCAATTGTATTTCTATATATTAACAATGAATACATGGACATTGAAATTAAAAATACATTACTGGCCAGGTGTGGTGGCTCATACCTGTAATCCCAGCACATTGGAAGGCTGAGGTGGCAGGATCACCTGAGTTCAAGGCTGCAGTGAGCTATAATCACACCATCACTCTCCAGCTTGGGCGAAAGAATGAGACCCTGACTCCTAAAAATAAATAAATAAATAAATACATGAATAATAAATAAATAAAAATACATTATCATTTACAATAGTACCAATAAAAAAGAAATAGGTGTAAATCTAACAAAACGTGTACAGGACTTACATGTTGAAAACTACACAACGTTGTTGAGAGAAATTTAAAAATATATAAACAGGCCGGGCGCGGTGGCTCAAGCCTGTAATCCCAGCACTTTGGGAGGCAGAGACGGGCGGATCACGAGGTCAGGAGATCGAGACCATCCTGGCTAACACGGTGAAACCCCGTCTCTACTAAAAATACAAAAAACTAGCCGGGCGAGGTGGCGGCGCCTGTAGTCCCAGCTACTCGGGAGGCTGAGGTAGGAGAATGGCGTGAACCCGGGAGGCGGAGCTTGCCGTGAGCTTAGATCTGGCCACTGCACTCCAGCCTGCGCGACAGAGCGAGACTCCGTCTCAAAAAAA
>NW_016818380.1:1804296-1810977 GCF_001698545.2 Rhinopithecus bieti
TATATATATATAAAACAAATGAAAAGAAATACTGTGGTATTGGGTTAGAGATCCAATATACTAAAGATATCAGTTTTCAAATTGATATACAGTTTAATACAATTCCTAGCCAAATACCAGCAAAGATTTGTAGGTATAGAAAATAAAAAGCAGGCTAGGTGCGGTCACTCAAGCCAGTAATCCCAGCACTTTGGGAGGCCGAGGCAGGTAGATCACATGAGGTCAGGTGCCAAGACCAGCCTGGGCAGCATAGCGAAATCCTGCCTCTATTAAAAATACAAAATTAGCCCAGCATGGTGGTACGGGCCTGTAGTCCCAGCTACTCAGGAGACTGAGGCAGGAGAATCGCTTGAACCCGGGAGGCAGAAGTTGCAGTAAGCCAAGATCACACCACTGCAATCCAGCCTGGGTGACAGAGGGAGACTCTGTATCCAAAAAAAAAAAAAAAGGAAGGAGGGAGGGAGGGAGGGAAAGGTGAAAGGAAGGAGGGAAGGAGGGAGGGAGGGAAGGGGGGAAGGGAGGAAGGAAGGAAGGAAAGTAGAACAGCTAAAACAATTTTTAAAAAGAATAAATGGGGCTGGGCCTGGTGGCTCAAGCCTATAAGCCCAGCACTTTGGGAAGCTGAGGCAGGTGGATCACTTGAGGACAGGAGTTCGAGACCAGCCCGGCCAAAATGATGAAACCCCACCTCTACTAAAAATACAAAAAATTAGCCGGTGTGCAGTGGCGCATCTGTAATCTCAGCTTGTTTGGAGGCTAAGTCGGGTGAATCGCTGGAACCCGGGAGGTAGAGGTTACAGTAAACTGAGATCATGGCCACTGCACTCCAGCCTGAGAGAAACAGCAAGACTCCGTCTCAAAAACAAACAAAAAGAATAAATGGAGAGAAATCGGTCTATCCAATTTTAAACTTACCATATAGCTATAGTAATCAGAATCAGAGTGTGGTATGATGAAGAGATAGACATATACATCAATGGAATTTCTGTTGAGAACCCAGAAATAGACAACCACAAATATGCCTAATTGATATTTGACAAAGCTGCAAAAGCAATTCAGTAAAGGAAAGACAGCCTTTTCAACAAGCAGTGCTGGACAATTGTGCATCCATAGGCAAAAAAAATGAACCTCAACCCATTTTTCACACCTTATTTGTATAAGGTCTCACTATGTTGCCTAGGCTGGTCTTAAACTTCTGGTGTCAACAATCCTCCCACCTCAGACTTCCAAAGTGCTCGGATTACTGGTTAGGCCACCATGTCTGGCCCTATAATATTCTCGAAATGGAAATGTTATAGAAATTGAGATGAGACTAATGGTTGCCAGGAGTTAAGGAAGGCATAGAGGCAGGAGGAAAGTGGACGTGGTTATAAAAAGGCAACATGACAGATACTTGTGGTGATGGAAATATTCTGTGTCTTCACTATGTCAATGTCAATATCCTGGTCATGAATAGTTTTGCAAAATGTTACCACTGGGGAAAACTGGGTAAAGGGTACATAGGACCTCTATTACTTTTTACAATTACACATAAATCTATAATTTCCTCAACATAAAATTTTAATTCAAAATGAGGCTAAGCATAAAACACTGAACAGTTTTCTATTAAAGCCTAAAGTAAAGATTCTGTCCATAAAGCAGCCCAATTTTATTTTTGCAAAGACAAATTAAATCAATGTCGTAAGAAGAAAAAAAAAGTTGTGAGATTCTGCTTCAGAAATGATGTAGAAACTTCTGTGGGGCCACACTCCTGGACAAGATCTAAAAAACAATTGCCTGAAGGCACTTGACTAAAAGTAGGCAGAAACTGCAGAGAAGGTTGTAGTTGGAAGAAAGGAATGGCTTTTCACTTGAAGGCAGTCCTTAGTCCATACCAGACAGATTGGCTAAAACTTCAGTAGAAATTTACAGTCTTGGCCAGGTGCAGTGGCTCATGCCCGTAATCCCAGCATTTTGGGAGGCTGAGGCGAGTGGATCACCTGAGGTCAGGAGTTCGAGACCAGCGTGGCCATGGTGAAACCCTGTCTGCACTAAAAATACAAAAAATTAGCCAGGCGTAGTGGTGTGCACCTGTAACCCCAGCTACTCGGGAGGCTGAGGCAGGAGAATCGCTTGAACCCAGGAGGCGGAGGTTTCAGTGAGCCGAGATCGCGCCATTGCGCTACAGCCTGGGCAACAAGAGTGAAACTCCGTCTCAAAAACAAAAAAACAAAAAATACAAAAAATTAGCTGGGCGTGGTGGCAGATTCCTGTAATCCTGTAATCCCAGCTACTCAGGAGGCTGAGGCAGAAGGATTGCTTGAACCTTGGAGGCAGAGGTTGCAGTGAGCTAAGATCTCACCATTGCACTGCAGCCTGGGGGACAAGAGCAAGACTTCGTCTCAAAAAAAAAAAAAAGAAAAGAAAAGTTTGCAGTCTTCAGTCTTACTGGCTTGACGAAACAGATGACAGAGTTCAAAGTGGCCACAGCAACTGGAAACTGAGGGAAAAACCTCAGAAAGGAGACAGTCACAGAGGAGGGGCCTCCAATTCTGCAAAAAACCCCGCATGTACGAATTCTGCAAAAAACCCTGCATAAAAGAATTCTGCACATAACAGTGGCTCCCCTGGAGACAATGAAAAGCCCCAGAGGCACAGGGTGCCACCTTTTACATTTCAGCTGGGCAGCAAGGTGGGTGGGCACAGTGGATGCTCACCCCTCTGCCACAGTTACAGCGTTACAGGCCAAGCAGGAAGACGTCATGGCTTATGATGTCAAAGAATCTTGATGATTTTTACTCTAAATTTTCTAAAGTTTTCAAAATGCAATATTTTACTTAATACTTTAAGCATATATGATGCTATGACACTTTGGTTTTATTCCTCCCTTCATAATGTTTTCTCTTAAGGCTTTTTTTTTTTTTTTTTTTTTTTTTGCAATGACTTCCCCTTTGAAAGCATACTTTTGCTGTTTGCTGTGTTTTGGGCAGCCAGTCTCTTCTGATGGGTCTGGTGTCTCTAGCTGCATGTGTGGCCTCAAGACAGTAAAGATCTGGGTCTGGGTTTAGGGTTTGTTGGAGCCAGAATCACAGATCACAGCTTTGTGAGGGTGGACAGAGCCCTAGCAGTTCTGGCTTACAGCCAAGGTGCTGCGCATACAGGCACCCATTAAAAAGTGGATACATTTGGGAAAAAAAAGAAAAAGGAAAAGAATTCTGCATATAAACTCTGCTCAAATCTCTGACTGATCTCTAAACCACATATGCAGAACATATCCAAAGAGTTCAGCCATGGATAAAAGAGCTAAACAAAGATTTCAGCTGCTGCCAACTGCAAGGAAGTTTGAGTTTAGAGTCTGAGGCAGGACTAATTAACTTCCTGTTAAAACAATCAAGACTATTTGATAGAATAGAACAGAATCTGAAATCTCTACAATGTATCATTTACAATGCCATTAATAAAATCCAAAATTACTAGACATAGGAAGAAAAAGAAATTGTAATTCATAAGCAATCATTACAGGCTGACTAGAAGATTTCCCACATACTGAGTTAGCAAAGATTTTTAAAACAGCTGTTGAAACTATGTTCAAGAGCATAAAGGAAAATATCCTATAATTAATTAAAAAAAAATAAGACATATAAACACAGAGATCACAAGTATTTAAAAAAATCAAACAAATTCTAGAGCTGAGGCTGGGCATGGTGGCTCTTGCCTATAATCCCAGCACTTTGGGAGGTGAAGGAGGAAAGATCACTTGAGCCTAGGAGTTCAAGACCAGTCTGGGCATTAGAGTAAGACCCTGTCTCTATTTAAGAGAAGAGAAGAGAAGAGAAGAGAAGAGAAGAGAAGAGAAGAGAAGAGAAGAGAAGAGAAGAGAAAGAGAGAAAGAAAGAAAGAAAGAAAAGAAATTCTAGAGCTAAAAAATAAAAAACCAAAACAAAATATGTAATGGATGGTCTTAATAGAAGACT
Source organism: Rhinopithecus bieti (assembly GCF_001698545.2). Taxonomy (NCBI): domain Eukaryota; kingdom Metazoa; phylum Chordata; class Mammalia; order Primates; family Cercopithecidae; genus Rhinopithecus; species Rhinopithecus bieti. Next base: position 1,808,250 of record NW_016818380.1, read on the forward strand.
AGAGAGGATATAAGAATCAGTGAACATAAAGACAGATCATTAGAAATTATGAAATTTCAAGAACAGAGAGAAAAAAGATTGGGGAGTGAGAAAAGAAAGACAATGGAATTGGGGCTTAGTGACCTATGGGACAATATAAACATTTCTAACATATGAGTAATTACAGTCCTGGGAGGAAAGAATGGAATAGAAAAAAATATTTGTGGAAATAACAGTTGAAAAACTTTCAAGTTTGTAGATTCAAGCAGCTCAGTGAACCCCGAGCAGAACAAATACAAAGTAAACCACATCTATAGTGTCTTTGTAAATTTTCTAAAAGCAAGGATGAGAGAAAATCTTAAAACAATTTTAAAATCAATACATTATAAACAGGGGATTACAATACAAATGACCACTGACTTCTCATCAAAAGTATTTGTTTTTTAAGTGTTTCAAAGTCAGTGTCTTAGGTGTAATTCAATTTTAGCATACCACCAGCCATAAAAAAAAACCAAACAAACAAAAAACAATTGGACATGCGTCCATGATGCCAAGCCCTTGACATAATTATTGGGAATTTATTATTTGGTCACATCCTTCAAAATAGATCAAAGAGCAAATTATTTCACAGTAGACTGACAAAAACCTAGTTGCTTAAGAAAATAAAACTGTGCCTTCAGTATATAAATAAGTATTAGCACCAGGTTGTCATATCAGCTCTTGAAAAGCCAGGGTAGAAAGGATTGGTAGCAGAGAGTTTAGAAAAAAGATGGCTGATTAAATTGGATTATCATCCTGGCATCCCCTTCTTCTAATCTTTAGCCAGTGCTGTCTCCCTGGGGGCTTATTTTCTTTATATTCTTTGGATAACAGAAGTGTTAGTTTTCAGGTAATATTGACCTGATCCAGGACTAGAGTCAGATGACTTAAAAGAAAATTTTATAAGTCTCTTCAGGATCAAGATCAATGATTAAAAAACAAAAAGAAAGGTAACAATAGAGATTTCTGAAATTGAAGTTTTCATCAGAGACATTCAAACAAATGAACTTATAGAGCTATTTTAAAGCTATCTTCACAATGGTTAGAAATAGAAAGCAAAAAATCAAATATAAAACATAAATCAGAAGTGGAATTGAGCATGTTATAGTGAATCTTACAAAATTTAACAACCTATAAGGATAAAAACATCTCAGGGGAGCAAAGATAGAACCTCTTAGAATGGCTGTATTCTCAACAACCTTTCATATTAAAGTTGTAAAACCTGATTCTAACAATGGCACTGGACTGAAGGTGTTAAGCTTTTGAATTCTCAAATCTGTATTTCTTATTCTGTCTTTTCTTCCTGACTCTAGATTGACATTCACCACTGTCTCATGGTCAGAGGAAGTATGTTACTGAACAGTATTTTCCTAATTTCAGTCATTCCAGCACTGTTGTCTCATGTTTTGCCATAAGTGTACAATCCTTGTACTATTATTTATTAGTTTTCTTTAAGTTGACTCACGTTTTTTACTTGTACGTAATTGAAAACAGTAGCTGCAATGAGAAAAGCAGTGCAATTAGCCATCAATAAAATTATAGAGAAATAAATATAATATAAAACATAATTATGTTCTAATTAGATGTTGTTGTCTTCCAAAGTCTGACACCTGTTCTGTCTTAGATAAAACAAAAAGTATCCGATGTTAAATAACATTAATGTCAGACTAAGCCTTTCTGCTTGATACAGTTAGAAAGATTTTTACAGGATTAAATGAAAACTGAAAACGTAAAAAAGAAGAGAGGGAGAAGAGAAAAATGAGCATGGTCCAAAGTTGCACTCAAGTATCAAGAGAAAAAAAATTCTAATGTAGTATTAAAGAGAATGGAGGCATGACTAGAATTGAACAATTAAATATATATATATATTCCTTGAGTCATGCTCTGTCTTCACCTCCATGTTCCCTTTGATTATTCTTTGAATAGAGAATATCGTATTTGCAATGATAGGAAGTAAATTAAAATAATCAAAACAGTGGCACTTATAAAATTCTGCAAAATGCAATAAAAGGTGCTTATATTTGGTAAAAATTCTTCTGGATAAGTTTGATTTTTTTGTTTGTCTGACAATGTACAGAATCTAATTTTCTCAAAGTGGAATTAACTATATTTACTGTGCTTTCAGATAAGTTTAATACTTCCTTTTACATTTTGAATAAGGTATATAACCATTGCAGACTTAATAAGGTTAAACTAACAACTGCTGGCAAAATTTAAACAATCAGTTGACTTCAGATTGATCTTTATTCTATATAAATAATTTAAAAGTCATTTTATAAAGGTTATTCAACAAGAGAATTAAACAAAATCTATCAAGATTTTATTTTATTTTATTTTTATTTTTATTTCTCTTTTTTTGAGATGGAGTCTCACTGTGTCGCCCAGGCTGGAGTGCAATGGCGCGATCTGGGCTCACTGCAAGCTCTGCCTCCCGGGTTCACACCATTCTCCTGCCTCAGCCATGTGAATAGCTGGGACCACAGGCGCCCCCCACCACGCCTGGCTACTTTATTGTATTTTTAGTAGAGACAGGGTTTCACCGTGTTAGCCAGGATGGTCTTGATCTTCTGGCCTCGTGGTCCAGCCGCCTCAGCCTCCCAAAGTGCTGGGATTACAGTCATGAGCCACCGCACCCAGCCTAAGATTTTATTTTATTAAATACAATCTACTGAGAGGGAGGGAGAGGGAGAGGGAGGGAGGGAGGGAGGGG
>NW_016818380.1:1811419-1814506 GCF_001698545.2 Rhinopithecus bieti
GGGAGAGGGAGAGGGAGGGAGGGAGGGAGGGGAGAGAGGGAGAGAGAGAGAGAGAGAGAGAGAGAGAGAGAGAGAGAGAGAGAGAACATAAAACAAGTTATTTCCAAAAGTTTACTGTGGCATATAGGGTGAAATGGAGAATTGTAATTGTTTTAAAATCTGAAACTATTATTGTATTGTTCTAGTATAATGCTATTTTAATATGAATCCCAATTAAAATATACTGTTATTATCTCATTATAAAAAGAGAGAGAGAGGAAACTGAGGGTTCTGGTGTTGATAATGTCAGAGTAGCTAGTACTATGATAACTCTTCCACAGAAAACAATGATAAATTCTGGACAAAATGTGACCAACTATTTGAAGACACTGGAGAGGGACCGAAAGCAGGCAGAAATTAGAAGGGATTTCAAAGTTAAATGAGGGGAACCATACTAATTTGATGGGATCTACATTTATCCGTATTTTTCTATGTCTTTGCAGCCTGGGGCAGTTAGAACTCAAGCAGAAGTATGCAGTCTTATTTGCTGGAGGTGTTAAAGACTGCGATTTCAGAGCTGCAAGAGTGGCTAGAAATCTAAAGTGAAATCTGAGAAAAAAGCCATGAAAGAGGGAGTCCCCAAATCTGCATATAAACTCCTGTCAACTAGCTGGCTGACCCCCAGCCTGTGCATGTACAGAGATCATTTCAAGGGGCCCACTGGAAAGCAATAGTTGAAAGGATGAGAGAACTGAGTAGATACGCCAGCTACTATCTACTGCAGGAGAGAAGGAGTTTGAGTGCTGCATAGTTAAGAGACTCAGTAAACACCTTGGTCTTTGAATAGGCTTACACTGAAAAATCATAAAATCAAGACTTCACAGGGTTAAGGTGATCTGCCAGTAACTCAATTGTCTGCAGAACAAATATCAACACTCTTCAGAGAAATCTAACAGAAATCAGAGTCTACAAAATATCATCCAAGATGTCCATTATAAATATGAAATTACTAGACATGTGGAAAAACAGGAAAATTTGACCCAGACTCAAGAAAAAAAATTGTGACATAAAAATATACCCTAAGATGACTAAGATGTAATTAGTAGACAAGGATTTTAAAGCACCTATTATATGTAGTTTCAAGAACTTAAAAGATAGTCATAGTAAGTAGACAGATGGGGAGTATCAACAAAGAAATGAAAACTATAAGAAAAAGTAAATTAGAAATTCTAAAACAAAAGGTACAATTGCTGTAATAAACAACGTACAGGGTGAGCTGATAAAGAGATTGCATATAGTCAAATGAGGGCTACACTCTGATTTTTATCTTGCCCAAATTCCTATCTAAGGGGTCAGGAGAGTCATGCCCTACAAACCATACATTCTCATCAGACGGGTTTTATTTAACACTATATATCATGATTTATTTTCCAACCTGACTCTGGCATAACGAGACAAGGAGGCCGGGTGCAGTGGCTCACGCCTGTAATCCCAGCACTTTGGGAGGCCAAGGTGGGCAGATCACCTAAGATTGGGAGTTTGAGACCAGCCTGGCCAACATGGCGAAACCCCGTGTCTACTAAAAATACTAAAATTAGCCGGGCCTGGTGGTGCATGCCTGTCGTCCCAGCTACTCCGGAGGCTGAGGCAGGAGAATCATTTGAACCCAGGAGGCAGATGTTGCACAGGGAGCCAAGATCGCACCACTGCACTCCAGCTTAGGCAGCAGAGTAAGACTCCATCTCAAAAAAAAAAAAAATTATGAGACAAGGAATAAAATCCAAATATTTTACCCCAAAACATGTTTCTTTGCCATATTTTGAAATGGCCCTGCAAAACTGTTCTTCATGCGGGAAAATGTGCATCTGTAATGCATCTCTATTAACATAGTTAGATTTTTTTCTTTCAGGCCCTCCCAATCCTAAAGAGATTAACTAAGATCTGAATAGGAAACATTTGTCATGTATTGTCCCTAAAGGCAGCCACTATAAGACTTTAAAAGGACTTTCATCTTTACAATCTTTATCTTAACCTGAACATTCCCTTTCTATAAATCCCAGGTCTTTAGACAAACACAACCAATTGTCAACCAGAAAATGTTTAAATTCACCTGTAGCCTAGAAGACCCCCTGACTTGAGTTGTCCCACCTTTCTGGACCAAACCAATGTATTTCTTAACTGTATTTGATTGATGTCTCATATCTGCCTAAAATGTATAAAACCAAGCTGCACCCCGACCACTTTGGGCACATGTTCTCAGGACCTCCTGAGGGCGTTGTCCCAGGCCATGGTCACTCATGTTTGGCTCAGAATAAATCTCTTCAAATATTTTACAGAGTTTGACCCTTTTTGTTGACACAAAGAAGGAGTTAGTGAACCTTAAGACAGATGGGTATAAATTATCCAATCTGAGGAAAAGAGAAAATCAATTTTAAAAGAAAACAAATACTCAGTGACATATGAGACAATATCAAACAGACTAAAATACATGTAATTGACATCCAAGGAGAAAAAAAGAGAACAAATGAGTCAGAAAGGAATTTGAATAAATAAAATAGTCCCCCTCCTTATCCTTGAAGGATATGTTCCCAGACCCACAGTAGTACCTAAAACCATGAATAGTACCTGCTATGGTTTGAATATGTTACCCGAAGTTCATATGTTAGAACCTTAATCCCCTGTGCAGCAGTCTTGAGAGGTGGGTCATTAAGGAAGTAATTAGGTTGTGAGAGCTCTGCTCTCGTGAATAAATGGTGCAGGAATGGGAGTGGGATACTGATAGAAAGAGTAAGTTTGGCCTGATTTTCTGTCTCACTTGCTTGCCCACCATGTGATGCCTTCCACCTTGGAATGACTCTTGTCAGATGCCAGTGCCATGCTCTTGGACATTCCAGCCTCCAGAACCAAGAGCCAAATAAACTGTTGTTCCTTATAAATTACCCAGTCTGTGGTATTCTATGATAGCAGCAGAAAATGAACTACGACAATACTTAATGTTATATATACACTCTTTTTCCTATATATAAATACCTATGATAAAGTTGAATTTATAATTAAATACATTACTCTTGTGCTTTAGGCTCTTTTTTTTTTTTTTTTTTTTTTTTT
>NW_016818380.1:1816764-1822721 GCF_001698545.2 Rhinopithecus bieti
TTTTTTTTTGAGATGGAGTCTGGCTCTGTTGCCCAGGCTGGAGTGCAGTGGCGGCTCACTGCAACCTCCGCCTCCCTGGTTCACGCCATTCTCCTGCCTCAGCCTCCCCAGTAGCTGGGACTACAGGCGCCCGTCACCACACTCAGCTAATTTTGTGTATTTTTTAGTAAAGACGGGGTTTCACCGTTTTAGCCAGGATGGTCTCAATCTCCTGACCTTGTGATCTGCCCACCTCGGCCTCCCAAAGTGCTGGGATTACAGGAGTGAGCCACCGTGCCTGGCTCCCACATTCTTGATAGCAATTGATATGGCTTATTTTTGCTAATCTGATACATGTGAAATGGCATCTCACTATTGTGTACACTTGTATTTTTTTCTGCTAGCCTTATTAGCTAATTAAATGAACTTTCTTTTCATGTATTTTTGTCTAATTTCCTAATGGGCTGTTACTCTTCTTGGAAATTGATTTGAGGTTACTTTTATTTCATGCTTATATCATAAAAACCCTAACACATATGTATTTCATTAATTCTCTCCTAATGTCTCCTATTTTCTCCTAATTTCTTCTATTTACTCAAATGCTGTCATTTCATGTTATACTAACATAAATTATAAAAAAGGGAACTACATCAATTGCTTCATTTGTGGTTTGTACATTGTGTCTTAATTTTTCTTGTGTTCAATACTATATTCCTGCAAAATAAGGATTTTTATATAACATAAATATAACATTAAGAATTTATTTTCAATTCATCTGAAATTCATGCTTTTATGGCTCATTAAAATGTCATATTTCATTACATATTTAAGTACATTAATATCTAATCCCAAATACTGATTAGTGCATTCTATCCTTTCTGATTAGTAATGTCATATATGTTTAAAAAAGTTAGAAATTTGTTTCTAGGCTCTTCATTCTTTTTTTTCCCAGTGTTATTCTAGTAAAAGTTTGACACAAACTTCTACATTTTAAAATAATTTGTAAGGTATGATAGGGCAAGTCTCCCCATATTGCTCTCACAGTCTTGGTAATTTTTATACTTTTCTTTTCTTTTTTTTTTTTTTTTTTTTGGAACGGGGTCTCCCCTTGCCGCCCGGGGGGGGGGGCAGGGGGCGGGTTTCAGCTCCCTTAAAACTCCCCCTCCCGGGTTCACGCCATTCTCCTGCCTCAGCCTCCGGAGTAGCTGGGACTACAGGCGCCCGCCACCTCGCCCAGCTAGATTTTTGTATTTTTTTAGTAGAGACGGGGTTTCACCGTGTTAGCCAGGATGGTCTCGATCTCCTGACCTCGTGATCCGCCCGTCTCAGCCTCCCAAAGTGCTGGGATTACAGGCTTGAGCCACCGCGCCCGGCCTAGGCTCATTATTAAGTAAAATAAGGACTACTTGAATATAAGCACTGCAATACCATGACAATAGATCTGATAACCAAGACCGCTAGTAGTAGGTAGTATATATAGTGTGGATATGCTGGACAAAAGGATGATTCATTTCCCAGGCAGAATGGAGTGAGATGGTGCAAAATTTCATCATGCCTTTGAGAATGGCATGCAATTGAAAACTTACATTGTTTATTTCTGAAATTTCCCATTTAATATTTCCAATCTTAGTTGACTACAGGTAGCTGAAACTGTGGAAAATGGAACTGCAGAGGAGAAGGGACAATGGTAATGGCTGAAATTTTGCCAGATTTAGTGAGACATATCACTTTATAGATATACAAAGCTCAGCAAACCCAAGCAGAATAAACACAAAGAAAACCACACTTAATAACAATATAGTCAAACTACTGAAATCAACGAGAAAAATAATTTCTTTCTTTTTTTTGTTGTTTTTTGTTTCTGTTTTTGTTTCTGAGACGGAGCCTCGCTCTGTCGCTCAGGCTGGAGTGCAGTGACTTGATCTCAGCTCACTGCAACCTTCGCCTCCCAGAGTCAAGCAATTCTCCTGCCTCAGCCTCCCAAGTAGCTGGGATTACAGGTTCACACCACCACACCCAGCTAATTTTTGTATTTTTAGTAGAGACGCGATTTCACCACATTGGCCAGGCTAGTCTCAAACTCCCAATCTTAGGTGATCTGCCCACCTCGGCCTCCCAAAGTGCTGGGATTATAGGTGTGAGCCACTGCACCTGGCTGAGAAAAAGAATTTCTTGAAAGCAGCCAGAGGAAAAGAAAAACACATTACATACAGGGGAATGATGTTAAGAAGGACTGCCAGCTTCTCACCTGAAGCAATGGAGGCCAGAAGGTGATGAAACAACATCTTTTAAACGCTAGGGGAATAAAATTTCTGCCAAAAACTCAATATGGAGTGAAGGTATCATCAAAAATGGGGCATAAGGTAAGACGTTTTGAAATATCAGGGTGATAAAACTCATCAACAGTAGACATATAGTACAAAAAAATAAAGGGTTTGTCTGGCTGAAAGAAAAGACATTATATGAAATTTGGATCTACTGAGCAGAAGAAAGAGCATAAGAAATGATAAATGTGCAAATAAATAGAAAAGGCTAACTCTTTTCTTTCATTCTTTCTTTCTTTAGAGACGAAGTCTCACTCAGTCACCCAGGCTGGAATACAGTGGTGCCATTATAGCTCAGTGCAGCCTTGAACTTCTTAGATCAAGTGATTCTCCTGCCTCTGCCTCCCAAATAGCTGGGACTACTGGCACACACCACCAGGCCTGGCTAATTTTTTTTTATTTTGTAGAGACAGGATCTGGCTATGTTGCCCAGGCTGGTCCCAAACTACTGGCCTCAAGTGATCCTCTTTTCTCAGCCTACCAAAGTGCTGGGATTATAGGCATGAGCCACCATACCCTGACTTTTTTTCTTTCTTAATTTCTTTTAGAAAGCAACTGATTGCTGAAAGCAAATAATATTGTATTATGGGATTTTAACATATATAAAAAGTATATATGACAACAACAACACAATAATGAGGAAAGTAAACAAAATTATACTATTACCAGGTTCTCAATTTTATGTGAAGTGGTGCAATATTAACTCAGAATGTACTAATAAATTAAGAATCCATATTGTAATCCCTAAAGCAAGTATGAAAATAATACAAGAGGTATAGTTAAAAAGCCAGTAGAGCAGCTAAGATTGAGTACTAAAAATATGTGATTTACCAAAAATAAGGATGGGAAGGAGAAACAAAGGAACAAAAAATATTTGAGACAATTGGAACTTCTACAAAACAGTAGAATTTAATTCAACATACTGATAATTATATCAGATGTAAATGTATTAAACACTTCAGTTAAAAGGCTGTGACTATAGACTGAATGAAAAAGGAAGACCCAGGCCAGGCACAGTGGCTCATGCCTGTAATCCCAGCACTCTCAGAGGCCAAGGGGGGTGGATCACCTGAGGTCAGAAGTTTGAGACTAGTCTGGTCAACATGGTAAAACCCCGTTTCTACTAAAAATACAAAAATTAGCCGGGCGTGGTGGTGTGTGCCTGTAGCCCCAGCTACTCAGGAGGCTGAGTCAGGAGAATCGCTTGAACCCGGAAGGTGGATGTCACAGTGAGCTGAGATTGCACCACTGCACTCCAGCCTGGGTGACAGAGTGAGACTCCATCTCAGAAAAAAAGGAAGACCCACTGTGTGCTGCCTAAAAAAGGCTCACTTTAAATGGAAAGGCATAGGTTGAAAATAAGAGGAAAAGGAAAGATATACCAGGTAGAGAGTAAGTATAAAAAAGTAAGAGAGGCTATGTTAATGCCAGACAAATTAGGCTTCAAAACCAGAAAGTATTATCAGAAACAAACAGACACATTTTATAATGATAAAAGGGTTAAGTCACCAGGAGGATCTATCAGTCCTAAATGGCAACATATAGAAGCCCTGTCTCTACAAAAAACTTTAAAAATAGCAAAGTATAGTGGTGCACACCTATAGTTGCAGCTGCTCGGGAGGCTGAGGTAGGAGGATTGTATGAACCCAGAATTCAAGGCTGCACTGAGCTATGATCATGCCACTGCACTCCAGCCTGGGCAAGAGAGTGAGACCCTGTCTCAAAAAAAATAAACCAACAGAATTTGAAGAATTTGAAAATCACAATCAAGAAACTTTAATTACTCAATTGATATTTATAACACATTTCACCCAATAACTATAGAATAGCAAAATATACATTATTTTCAAGTACAAAAGGAACATTCATCTAGATATACCATACCATGTATTAGGTCAGAAATAAATCTTAATAAATTTCAAAAGAAATTCTAATTGTGCATAATATATTTCTTAACCACAGGGAATTAAATTAAAAATCAATACCATTAAGATATCTAGAAAAGGCTCAAATATTTGGAAATCAAACAGCACACAATTAAATAATCCATGAGTCATAAATTATAAGGGAAAAAATATTTTCTGAATGATGATAAAAGTACATTAGAGGGCCTAATGTGGTGGCTCACACCTGTAATCCCAGCATTTTGGGAGGCTGAGGTGGGAGGATCACCTGAGGTCAGGAGTTCGAGACCAGCCTGGCCAACGTGGCAAAACCCCATCTCTACTAAAAATACAAAATTTAGCCAGGTGTGGTGGCAGGTGCCTGTAATTCAAGGAGAATCACTTGAACTGGGGAGGTGGAGGTTGCAGTGAGCCGAGATTGTGCCATTGCACTTCAGCCTGGGCGACAGAGTGGGACTCTGTCTCAAAAAAAAAAAAAGAAAAGAAAATGAAAAGAAAAACAGTACATTAGAAAAGGCAAAATGAAACTATGGTGATAAAAATCAGAACAGTGATTGCCTACAGAATATGGGGATTAAGTGAAAGATGGCACGAGGTATGACGTTCTTGAATTAGCAAAGGTGTGACTTTAACTGTTTTTGAGGACAGATTGTCTGAACCAATAGGCAATGATGCCACTGTATGATATTAGTGCCATTATTATTAGTAGTAGTAGTACTATTTTTTGAGACGAAGTCTCGCTCTTGTCTCCCAGGCTGGAATGCAATGGCAAAAGGTGCGATCTCGGCTCGCTGCAACCTCCGCCTCCCAGGTTCAAGCTATTCTCCTGCCTCAGCCTCCCGAGTAGCTGGGATTACAGGCGCCTGCCACCACACCTGGCTAATTTTTGTATTTTTAATAAAGACAGTGTTTCACCATGCTGGCCAGGCTGGTCTCGAACTCCTGACCTCAGGTGATCTGCCCACCTCAGCCTCCCAAAGTGCTGGGATTACAGGCATGAGCCACCGTGCCCAGCCTATTACTGCCATTATTATGTCTCCAGCCAAGAGTTTTCCTCTGAATGCCAAATTCGTATGTTTAATAAGCAACTTGATGTCACTTTGAATGTAACGTATCAATAATGGGACTCTTGATTCCCTCCTTACATCTACTTGTCTCCAAATCTTTTCCACTGCAATAAATGGCATTATCATTTACCCAGTTGCTTAAGCCAAAGACCTAAGCAGAGTCTCCCTCTGTCGCCCAGGCTGGAGTGCGGTGGCGCAATCTCGGCTCACTGCAAGCTCCACCTCCCGGGTTCACACCATTCTCCTGCCTCAACCTCCTGAGTAGGTGGGACTACAGGTGCCCGCCACCACCCCTGGCTAATTTTTTGTGTTTTTAGTAGAGATGGGGTTTCACTGTGTTAGCCAGGATGGTCTTGATTTCTTGACCTCGTGATCCACCTGCCTCGGCCTCCCAAAGTGCTGGGGTTACAGGCATGAGCCATTGTGCCCGGCCAATTTCTCTCTGTTTCTTATGCTTCACAACTAATCTGTCACCAAATACTGTTGATTCTGCTTCTAAGGTACAGTAGTTCCTCTTTATCCTCAGTTTTGCTTTCCACAGTCTTAGTGACTCACAGTTAACCTCAATTTGAAAATATTAAATACAAAATTCCAGAAAGAGGCCGGGCACGGTGGCTCAAGCCTGTAATCCCAGCACTTTGGGAGGCCGAGACGGGCGGATCACGAGGTCAGGAGATCGAGAC
>NW_016818380.1:1823107-1839819 GCF_001698545.2 Rhinopithecus bieti
TTGAGACAGAGTCTCGCTCTGTCGCCCAGGCTGGAGTGCAGTGGCGCGATCTCGGCTTACTGCAAGCTCCGCCTCCCAGGTTCACGCCATTCTCCTGCCTCAGCCTCCCGAGTAGCTGGGACTACAGGCGCCCGCCACCACGCCGGGGTAATTTTTTTGTATTTTTAGTAGAGACGCGGTTTCACCATGTTAGCCAGGATGGTCTCGATCTCCTGACCTCATGATCCACCCACCTCAGCCACCCAAAGTGCTGGGATTACAGGCGTGAGCCACCGCGCCCGGCCAGCAATAAATACTTTAATTTTCGTTTCATTTTTATGATGACAAATAATTTTCAAGTTTATTTCCTTGCTTGTTTGTTTAAATACAAAGCTAAACTACAAACAGGTCCAATCAAGACATTGTATCTCACATTTACACTCCCATCAGATCCTCTTCCAATTCACGGACCACTGACTAGGCTAGTAGGGGGTAGGGAGGAAGGCTTTTTTAGGTAGCACCGTTGTGAGGCCTAGGGTGGGGCTGGGGGGAATCAAAAAGGAGGACAGGCTCTCATCCCTGTCTCCATTCACATTTACCTGGGACTAGGGTAGGCAGGAGATACCAGATCATGGCTCCTGGGCTCTGTACCCCTGGCCTGCAGGGACAGTAAGTGAGAATCAGTCTAAATTGTGTGCAATTCTGAGTAGCATGAGGAAATCTTGTGCTGTCTTATTCCATCCCACCTAGCACATGAATCATCCTTTGGTGCATATATATCCACACTATGTATGCTACCCACCCCTGAGCCACTTAGTAGCCATCTCAGTTATTAGATCAATCATCAGGTCAACTGGACGTATTGTAGTGCTTGTGTTCAAGTAACCCTTATTTACTTAATAATAGCTCCAAAGTGCAAGAGTACTGGTGCTGGCATATTACTATAATAGTTCTATTTTATTATTTGTTATTATTGTTAATCACTTACTATGCCTAATTTATAATTAAACTATTATAGGCATGTCTTAAAAAAAGCATATATAGAGTTTGATACTATCTGCACTTGCAGGTATCCACTGAGGAACCTGGAATGTATCCCCTGAGGATGAGGAAGGACTATGAATTTGGCAAATCCATCTACATCTTTTCTCTGCCACTATTGTTCTAGTGTAAACCATTATCACTCTGAGTGCTCCAGTGACTTCATAAGCCAGAGCAGATTTTTAGAAAAGTAACTTGGTTTGTGTTGCGTTCCTGTTCAAAAAGTCCTTTATCAGGTTTCCAGTGCCCCAGCTACTACGTGATCTGGCCTCTGCCCACCTCCCCCATCTCATACGAATGCCCCACCTGATTAATGTGATCAGCACAGGAACATCTCAAAACCACCTTGAGGCCTTTGTGCATGCTATTCTGTCTGTGTGAAATGATCCTTGTGCTCTGATTCTTTCTCAGCCTTAAGTCTTTCTAAGTTTAAATGTTACCTCCCTTAGGTCCTATATTATTTTCAGAGTGGTCTCCCCTAAATCGTATTATATTCTATATCAGTGCTGTGGATCGAATGTGTTCTCCAAAGTTCACGTGTTGGACACTTAATCCCCAATGCAGCAGTGTTGAGAGGTGGGAGCTTTCAGAAGTGATTAGATCCTGAGAGCTCTGCCCTCACACATGGATTAACGGTGATGTTGCAGGAGTGGGTTAATTACTGTGGGAGTGGGCTCTTGATAAAAGGATGAGTTTGGTCTCCTTTTATCTCTTGCTCTCTCTGACTCTCTCTTACTCTGTGATGCCTTTTACCATGTTATGCAACAAGAAGGCTCCCACCAGATATGGCCCCTTGATCTTGGACTTCCCAGCCTCCAGGACTATAAGCCAAATAAATTTATGTTCATTATAAATTACTCAGTCTCAGGTATTCTGTTATAACAAAACAAAGTGGGCCAGGTGTGGTGGCTCATGCCTTTAATTCCAGCCCTTTGGGAGGCCAAGTTGAGAGGATCGCTTGAGCCCAGGAGTTCAAGACCAGCCTGGGCAACATAGTGAGACCCTGTCTCTGAAAAAATCCAAACAAAACCATAATAGACTGAGACACTCGGCATTTTATTTATTTTCACCACAGTTCCTCTTAGAATCTGAAATTTTTATAGTTATGTGTTTATAACATCTCACCTACAGTACCCAACACACACATACACACACACACACACACACACACACACACACCCCTACTTAGAGTGTAAACTCCAGGGAAGCAAAGACCCTATCTAATTCATAGCTTTCATATTGGTGTGGTGGCCTGTGTATCCTGAATGTTGAATGAATTCAGTTAGGGAATACCAGGGGATGCCAAGACAGCCAACTGAGAGTTTCCTGGTTGTACTATTTGTAACAGTCTTCTTTTTGTTAAAACCTACTAACTGTTCTTTTGTTTTAGTTAAAAAAAAATGCTGGGTTTGTTACTCTCATTTTGACAGCTATAAAAGGAGAAATTAATCCACACAATCTCACACAATCTGGGAGGAAAAATAAACTTCTGTACTAGGCCTCTCAAGACTCTGAGACAGACAGAGAAACAAAGATGGACAAAGAACAAAGGAGATGGACTAAGAAGCTGAATCATCTCCCTGCCTCTTGTCTCACTCCCACCACCACAACCCACCTACCCAACCCAGACTTTCCCTGGCCTTGATTACACACATGTGACTGTATAGTTCCCCTGTTTGCAATTCCTCAATGACTTTTCATCAAATATTGAATACAAACTCAAGAATTTCAGCCCAGGCCATTTATTAATCTTTAGTTCTTTGTTCTTGTCAGTGACTCAGCCTGCTTTTCTTTTCTTCTTAAAATGCCACCATCCATAATCCTCCATTGCTTCAATTTCTTTTTTTCCTTTCCCAAGGCTGGCTATGGAATGGGTCACATTTCCCTAGCAACCCATGTAGGGTAGATGTAGAGGATCGAAAAATGCTACCCCAAAATGTGTCACTTTGACATAAAGATTATTTTGAGCTGGAAACAAATGAGAATCAACAGATGTGAAACTGCCATTGCAAAGTTGTAGCTGAGGCAATGAAAGAGATCTGACCTAACCAACTCATTTGGCTTCTAACCTCCAAGCTGTCCTTGTTCATTCCTGGGTATAAGCTGAACTAACTTTGAGAATAAATTAGTCTATGGTTTAAAACAAAGACGATAAAAGCCCTTTCCCAAAACAAATCTCTTTCTTGCCTGGGGACTAGACTGCCTTTGTAGGACTAACAAATTAGCTGCAAGATTAGAAATTATGGTTTAGGAGTCATGCAGATGAAGGCTACAAGATTCCAATCCTCCCTAAAGTGCTCCTAAGATCACTCCTTGAGATATTTTGCAGACCCTGCAGTTGATGGGTCAGCTGGCACCACCCAGATCAATTAACTGGCTCATCTGATCTTGTGTTCCCCACCCAGGAACTGACTCAGCACAAGAGAACAGCTTCAATTCCCTACGATTTTATCTCCTACCTATCTAACCAATCAGCACTCCTGGCTCACTGTCTCCCCCCAACCCCCACCCACCAAATTGTCCTTAAAAACTCTGATCCCCAGCTGGGCACAGTGGCTCATGCCTATAATCCTAACACTTTGGGAGGCTGAGGCAAGTAGATCACTTGAAGTCAGGAGTTGGAGACCAGCCTGGCCAACATGGTGAAACTCCATCTCTACTAAAAATACAAAAAAATCAGCTGGGTGTGGTGGTGCATGCCTGTAATCCCAGCTACTCAGGAGGCTGAGGCAGGAGAATTGCTTGAAACCAGGAGGTGAAAGTTGCAGTGAGCCAAGATTGTGCCACTGTACTCTAGCCTGGGTGACAGAGCAACTCTGTCTCAAAACAAACAAACAAACAAACACCTCTGATCCCCAAATGCTGGGGAGTCTGATTTGAGTAATAATAAAACTCAGGTCTCCTGAACAGCCAACTCTGCATAAATTACTCTTTCTCTATTGCAATTCCCCAGTCTTGAGAAATCAGCTCTGTCTAGGCAGCAGGCAAGGCGAACCCACTGGGCGGTTATGAAATGGGAGAGTTCCCTGATCCCCTCACAAGACTTGTGACAGGGGTGTGGCTTCTTTGCTTGGCTGCCACACACTCAAATCCCTTACGGGATGGCGAGCACGCAGACAGGCAGGTGCAGGAGCTGGGGCAAGCACTTTTGGGCTCCGGCCCCATGGTAGCATCTAGAGCTTTGTTACAGTTAATGCTTTTTTAGCAGTTGCTATCCACAGATGACTGTTAAACTAGCTCAATGGAGAGTCAGAGTGACAGCCTTTTACATCCTGCCATCTTGGTAGCTGGGGCCTTGTCCAGTGTCCAGGAAAAATCAGGTCACTCGGACTTGAAGGTTGGTGAATGCAAGGATTTTATTGAGTGATGGAGGTGGCTCTCAGTGGGGTGGATGGGGATCTGGAAAGGGGGGAATGGGAAGATGATCTTCCCCTGGAGTTCAGCTGTCTCCCCACCAATATCCTCTCCAACTGTCCCCAGTCAAACTCCTCTTGACATTCAGATGCTCTTTCTCTTCTCCCCTTCTCTGTCACATTGCTCTGTCACTCTTCTGGTCTTCTGTACCTGCTCATGGAACTTGGGATTTATATAGGCATAGGATAGGGGCATGGTGAGCCAGAGTGGTCTTGGAAAAGGCAACATTTGAACTGAAAACAGGAATGTCTGTTCCCATTTAGGGCTGTAGGTTTCCAGGCTTGAGGGTGGGGCCTTTGTTGGGGAACCACCCTCTTCTACCAGTACCTCCCTGCCTCCCGCCCATATCAGTTACAGAGGCTGAAAGAAGCCTTTTGGAACTTTACTTATCCGAGCAAAAGCAGACACTTCTGAAAAGTGAGGATTTCCATAAATCCCCTCTCCCAGGGAGGTTTTAAGACATTGTGTCACTCACAGACAATTGTTGTCTTGTTTAATATTATTCAGTTTTATGGCCATGAAGACCACAGAGAGTTGATGTTAAAATGGATCTGCACAAACAAACCTTGCCCCATCAGTTTCCCCCATGTATTTGCCTTCTCACAATGTGTCACCCCTGGAAACTTCAAGTCCTTTTTCTTTGTCTTGGTATTTCTGTAACCACCCAGTGGGTCCACCTTCCTGCTGCCTAGACAGAGACAATTTCTCAAGACATGGAAATTGCAATAGAGAAAGAGTAATTCATGCACAGCTGGCTGTGTGGAAGATCATAGTTTTATTATTACCCAAATCAGTCTCCCCTCACAGGACTTGTGACAGGGGTGTGGCTTATTTGCTTGGCTGCCACACACTTAGCCCCTGGCTAACTTCACACAAAGTAGGCTAGAAACAGCAGCCAAAGAGAAACAATAGGTACTTTTTGTCTTGAGTGGATGATTGCATTTTGATAACTTCCTTCCAAGGAAATGCCTATCTCAAAAAGCTTTTGCTTCAAAAGAGAAACGTCCTCTGAGAAGTCTTATTTTTTTTAATTGACAAATTGCAGCCTGGCCCACATAGCGAAGCCACATCTCTACTAAAAATAAAATTAGCCAGGCGTGGTGGCGCACGCCTATAGTCCCAGCTCTCGGGAGGCTGAGGCATGAGAATTGCTTGAACCTGGGAGGTGGCGGTTGCAGTGAGCCAAGATCGTGCCACTGCACTCCAGCCTGGGCAATAGAGCCAGACCTTGTCTCAAAAAAAAAAAAAAAAATTGTAATTGTACTTATTCATGGGGTAGCATTTGAGGTTTTGACACATATATCTGTTGTCTAATGATCAAATCAGGATATTTACCTTATCTATTGCCTCATGCATTCACATTTCTTTATGGTGAGAGCACTCAAAAGCCTGAGCAGGCATTTTTTTAATCACTCTTTTTAGACTTAGGGGATCCTTTCCTGAGCTCCCTTAAAGAGTGTTTTGTCTCCTAGACTGTTCTGACTCCAGTCACTAAGACTCTTGAAAACAGGGACCAAGTATTCCGATGCCTAGCACAAGAATGGGAATGGAGTGTTGATTCTGAGCACAAACTCTGACCTGAGGTGCCTGCATGGGGCATTGAGAATGGCTGTGATCCTGGAAGATGGAAGAGCACAGCAGCCACTTAGCAGCTTCTGCTTGATAAGAATTACTTACGGTCACAAATGTGCATTTGCCTTGTCCTGGTGAGCCTTCATCCTCACCGAGAACCATTTAGGTTTCTTGTGTACCGTAACAACTCTGTAGACTTTAGGCTTTCCTGCAAGAACTCTTGTTATCCCCCTCTAGCAAAATGGTCTTCACTGCAGCTTTCAGCACCTGTACCTCTGTGAGGCCCAGCCCCTAATCGAGATGGGCCTGGGGAACTCCAGGGTTTCTAGATGACACCCATCAACTCCCCACACCTCACCCACCATGAATGAGAAGACAGATGAATTCTCCTAGTGCTTTATGGCTGAGTTCAGTTCATCAGTCTCCCACTTTCAGGTAAATGCCTTCTGAAGCTCCCACTGCCTCTGCCTTCAATTCCACATCCCTTTGCATTGATCTCATTCATCAACCAGCAGGTTACCAGGGATTTGTAATTATCCTCAAGAATTTTAGATCCCATGCAAATGACCCATCCAACAGCTTGCCTTCAGACTTCCTTAATGTGGTTCTAAAGATTCTAAAGATGGCCAAATTCCTATCACACCTGAGAACAGCTCCATTTGCAGAATGGTCAACTCTAATGACACCACTCAACCTCAGTCTCCTGGCCCTCCGCTTCACTTCCTCTAGGGCTGCTTTATAGTTAAAGAAAACCTGCTGTCCTTTGACCTCTGTGTCTTGTTTCCCAGTAAGTACAGGAGAGTCCATAGAGCTTTAAACTCTCATCTCTGGTCTGGACCTTGGGATACAAGGCTTCAATCTCTCTCCAACCACTAGCCCTTTACTCTCTGTGCTGCTGTGCCATTCCCCCACAACCTCTACCCAAGCTTTCTCTGGCAGCTGAGAGCTGTTGGAAAAAAATTACATGACAATGGAAGCTAATATTACACTCAATTTATGATGTCTAATTTAGGCTGGATTCTCAATACTTCTGTTCAGTGCTTTATAGGATTTCAGGTCAGTTCTGTCCAAAGACAAAATTACAACAGGTTTAGTTGAAGATCTAATTGGCTTTTGTTTGTGATTCATGAATCAAGGCAGGTTCCATTCTATAAAACAGAATGAGAGCTCCCACTGGGCAATGGCAGAACAGTCGGTTTTGTAAGGTGGGAACAAGGAAGGAAACAGAACAATTTTAAAAAAAAATTTGATTGGTTAACTTCAGGTTACTTTTTTGTAAAGATTAAGGCAAAGAGAACCTCCTGAATATGCTGATTCAGATAGGCTGGAATGTCCTACTTCCAGAGAAAATCTGTTTTGAATCTACCTGATACCTTGGTTTCAGTTTCATTATGTGACATTTAGCATGAGTGACTCCATTTTGATATGGTCTGGTCTGTTGAGGCCTGGTGCAGGAACCTAGTCCAAAACAATGGGTTCTCCTAATTTTTGTGTGCCAGTTTCTTCCTTAAATCCTGCTGAGGCTTATCCAAACCATTCACTCCTTTCATCATTTGAAACCATTTGCCCCCTCCTGCTGCTTCTCTTTTGGCCAAGGATCCCACCTTCTACTTTGACAGGAAATAAAGGTACAATTTCTCACCTAAGTTCCACCTACAAACACCTCTGCAATTTCATGTATTCTTAACTCCAACTTGTTCCCATGCCTGGTTCTGGGAACTATAGCTTCAGCAAAGGTCTTGGTATTTGTCAATAATATAAATTATCATTGGACTCACCCTAGACTTGCTCTGGGGATGGACCTGCAGACTGTTCTAAGAGGCCCTCCAGATGATGCTGGGGCAGCTGTTTGAGACTGGTGTAGACCTCCTCCTCTGAGGACTTCCTTGTTCTTCTTTCATCTGTCTTCATTTTCTCTCTTGTTTCACATAATATTTCCCCTTCTGGAAAATTTATCCTAAAGAAATAACTGAAAGGAAAATAAATCTTGGGGCCCCAGAATCACTAAGGTAACGGTAAAAAGTCAAGGTGGGAACTGCTTAGGGCAAACCTGCCTCCCATTCTATTCATAGTCATCCCTCTGCTCATTGAGATAGATGCATATCTGATTGCCTTCTTTGGAAAGGCTAATCAGAAACTCAAAAGAATGCAACCATTTTTCTCTCACCTACCTGTGACCTGGAAGCCTCCCTCCTTGCTTCAATTTGTCCTGCATTTCTGGACGGAACCAATGTACATCTTACATATATTGATAGATGTCTCATGTCTCCCTAAAATGTATAAAACCAAGCTGTGGCCTGAGCACATTGGGCACATGTCATCAGGTCCTCCTGAGGCTGTGTCACAGGTGCACCTCCTTAACCTTGGCAAAATAAACTTTCTAAATTAACTGAGACCTGTCTCAGATATTCAGGGTTCACATAACCTAAAATGAGGATAGTTTTATATTTACACATAGATGTTTATTACAGTATTATTTATAACTGGGAAAAACTAGAAAGAAGCCCAATGTCCATGAAATTATTAAGAAAGGACAATGAAGGCTGGGCATGCACCTGTAGTCCCAGCTACTTGGGAGGCCAGGGTGGGAGGATGGCTTGACCTCAGGAATTTAAGGATGCAGTGAGCTATGATCACACCACTGTACTCTGCCTGGGCAACAAGTCAGACACTGTGCCCCTCAAAAGAAAAAAAGGACAATGGACTATAAGTAGCAACTGAAATAATGTTTATTAGTGTAAACCAAAAATAAAATTCAAAGGCCCCCCCAACCGTCTGAATGGACTTCCTCCTCAACCAGGGCTCTTGAAATGTAACCTCAGAGACTGTTTCAGGATATGATGTGAAGTGGGGGATCCAACATGCCTCATTATACCTCTCCAGCATTAACTCAACACAGACTTGAAGTCTGAAAAGAAACACTTTGCAACCTATTCTCTGAAGCTTGCTAGCTAAAAGCTTCATCTGCATGATAAAACTCTGGTCTCCACAACTTTTTTTTTTTTTTTTTGAGACAGAGTCTCACTCTGTCGCCCAGGCTGGAGTGCAGTGGTGCGATCTCGGCTCACTGCAACCTCTGCCTCCCAGGCTCAAGCAATTCTCCTGTCTCAGCCACCCGAGTAGTTGGGATTACAGTCATGCATCCACCACGCCTGGCTAATTTTTATACTTTTAGTAGAGACAGGGTTTCACCATGTTGGCCAGCCTGGTCTCAAACTCCTGACCTCAGGTGATCTGCCCGCCTCAGCCTCCCAAAATGCTGGGATTATAGGCATGAGCCACCGTGCCCAGCCTCCACATCTTATCACAACACAGACATTCCTTTCTATTGATTCCAGGTCTTTGGACAAACTCAATCAATTGTCAACCAGAAAATGTTTAAATTTACCTATAGCCTGGAAGCTTTCCACCCTGCTTTAAATTGTCCCACCTTTCTGAACCAAACCAATGTATTTCTTGAATGTATTTGATTGATGTCTCATGCCTCCCTAAAATGTATAAAACCAAGCTGTACCCTGACCTTGGGCACATGTTCTCAGACCCTCCTGAGGCCATGGTCACTCATATTTGACTCAGAATAAATCTCTTCAAATATTTTACAGAGTTTGACTCTTTTGGTCAACATTACATATTTAATCACACAGGGAAATAATTATACTACTATACTAAATAAAAAAATTTTAAACGAAATATAAAATTGTACATAAAGGCTGGTTTAAGGCTGGGCGCAGTGGCTCACACTTGTAATCCCAGCACTTTGGGAGGCCAAGGCGGACAGATCACAAGGTCAAGAGATCGAGACTATCCTGGCCGACATGGTGAAACCTCGTCTCTGCTAAAAATACAAAATTAGCTGGGTGTGGTGGCGCATGCCTGTAGTCCCAGTTACTTGGGAGGCTGAGGCAGGAGAATCACTTGAACCTGGGAGGTGGAGGTTGCAATGAGCCGAGATTGCACCACTGCACTTCAGCCTGGTGACAGAGCGAGACTCCATCTCAAAAAAAGAGTCTGGTTTAAAATGTTGGTTTTAATACCAGCAGTTAGCTATGTTCCATCTCAAACCCCTCTAAAACCGCAATAACAGGGGTTTCCTTTGTTATTTTTAAATTTTTGGTAGCCATGGGTGTGTTGCTATGTTTTACAGGCTGGTATCAGACTCCAGGCCTCAAGTGATCCTCCAGCCTCGGCCTCCCAAAGTACTGGGATTCCAGGCAGGAACCACTGCATCCAGCCCATTTGTTTCTAAAGTAGAAAATCACAAGAGCAATGAGGACAGGAGAGGAGACAATTATGAGACGTGAAGCCAGCTGGACTTCCTGGGATGAGTGGGGACCTGGAGAACTTTTCTGTCTAGCTAAAGGATTGTAAATGCACCAATCAGCACTCTGTAAAAACAGACCAATTGGCATTCTGTGTCTAGCTAAAGGATTGTAAATGCACCACTCAGCACTCTGTATCTAGCTAAAAGATTGTGAACACACCAATCAGCACTCTGTAAAATGGACCAATCAGCACTCTGTAAAACGGACCAATCAGCAGGATGTGGGCAGGGCCAAATAAGGGAATAAAAGCTGGCCACCAGAGTCAGCAGCCGCAACCTGCTTGGATCCCCTTCCACTCTGTGGAAGCTTTGTTCTTTTGCTCTTCACAATAAATCTTGCTGCTGCTCACTCTGGGTCCACACTGCCTTTATGAACTGTAACACCACGAGGGTCCGTGGCTTCATTCCTGAAATCAGCGAGATCACAAACCCACCAGGAGAAACAACTCCAGATGCACCAACTTTAAGAGCTGTAACACTACGAAGGTCTGTGGTTTCACTCCTTAAGTCAGTGAGACCACGAACCTACTAGAAGGAAGAAACTCCAGACACAACATCTTTAAAAGCTGTAACACTCACTGTGAAGGTCTGCAGCTTCATTCTTGAAGTCAGTGAGACCAAGAACCCACCAACATTAAATTCCCGACACAATAACACCAGCATTTTAGAAGCTGGAAAATGGTGGAATGGCAAACACCTTGAGATGAATTCTCTAGCCAGCAGTGAGGAAACACTGGCTTACAGAGCAGAATCCACCACCCCCCCTTCCACCCGGCCGCAGGAATTTGCAACATTGTGTACCTTTCTGAGTAGTGGCATAGGTGAGTTACAAACAGAAGGAATGATTGAAATTAGGTATTTTTTTTTTGAGACAGGGTCTTGCTCTGTGGCCCAGGCTGGAGTGCAGTGGTGCGATCTTGGCTCACTGCAGCCTCTGCCTCCTGGGCTCAAGCGATCCTCCCATCTCAGCCTCCTGAGATGCGTGCCACCATGCCTGGCCCATTTATTGTATATTTTATAGAGAGGGAATTTCACCACATTGTTCAGACTAGTGAGAGAGTAGAAAGGAAGAAACTGGTCAGGTAGTTAGGGTGGGTCCTTGGTTGAATTCTTGAAACAAAAGAACAGCCTGCAGGTACAGATAAGGGAACTTGCAAAGAGGGGCTTGCCTAAGACATGCCCACAGCTGAACAGATAAGAAAGGCTACACAGGTGACTTTCCCAGTCATGCCTTGCAATGGAAAATTCCATCCCCTGACACATGCACAGTAAGGGGAACGAAGCAATATGGAATAGCTCAAGCTAAGAGCCCACATGCACACTAGGAGGATGGGGTGGAGCTAGCAGAAATTTGCATCTTATGCAAATGAGACATCTAGTCCTCTTCAGTTTCTTATAAAAGCCTTTGCATTTAACTGTAAAAACAGCAACCCTCTTCCAGGCCCCCTCTCCAGGCAGAGAGCTTTCTTCTTTCACTTATTAAACTTTCACTCCAACTTCACCCTTTGTGTCCAGACTCCTTACTTTTCTTAGTTGTGAAACGAAGAAATGCAGGTGATACCTGGCAATGAGAAACTGCTACATTGAGGTGCATTGGCAAAACAGTAACATTGTGGTGCATTGGCAAAACTGTAACATTTTAGTGTATTGGCAGGGAAAGGAAACATTGAAAGGGTGAGTAGAATAGACCTCCAAATCTTTACTTTTGTTTGGGGGCTTCTTGCCCTCAGTTTTTTTAATTAAACAAAACACTGGGCCCCTCAGCCAGTTAAAAACTTTTAGAGTGGCTGCCATCCTTACAAGACTCAGGGGACAGGCTTGCTGGAGAGGACTTTCTCAGTCCCCTATCGCCTTTACATGGTGGGACTGTTGGCTCTGTTCCAATCCAGTTTCCTTTGGAAGGAGGTCGTTGGGCAACTGAAGGCATCTGGCCAAGGCTATTGGCCCCTGGACAACCTCTGGCCCCCGACAGCCCATCAGGGTGTCAGCACCAGTACTTCCGGACTTCTCTATTGAATTTCTTTATTTTCTTTTCACAGGTATCATATCTCCTATCCCTTCTTTATATGCTACGTTGAGGGATTTTTTACAGCCTGGGGAGATAATCTTGTTGGGTGAAGTTAGTAAGTGCCTTAGTAACCAGTAATGTAAATTTTAAAAAATTGCTGCTTCTGTGATTTCCTTGAGATGGGGGGATTTCAAGATTTCAGTCTAAACTTTCACCTAGTAAGGGCCTTTTTTTCCCCCGGTGATAGGCATTCCTGGCACTGTATGTGAGGATATTTCACCCCAAGTGAATATCCTCTGTTCCATTTTTTTCCCCCATGTAAGAGCTCAGCACTCTCCAGTGAATTTAAGCAGTTCCTCTATAGGACGAGTTAATTTTTTCCTGCTAGTAGGCATGTTGTGGGGACATCCTGTTAAGCCCCCAACTTTTCTTTCTAACATCTGCTTGGAAAGAATTTGGAGTCAGTTTTTTTCTCACATTTTAAGCACTCCAGTGCCACCTACTGGGGTGGGATTCTTCTCCATGGGGAGCCTTGTCAGCCCTTTGCCCAGAACCTCTAGTTCCCTGATTCCTTTCCCTCTTACATCCCTCTGTCAGTGATCAGACCCCATGCCCTATTTGTAAGCAGAAAATCTCCCCTTTCAGCAGCTGGGAGGAAGCCATCTTGGCAAAATAGATTTTAGCCTCAGTGCTATCCCTATCAGAGGGAGGACAGCCATTCAATTCTTACATTCTTTTGAGACATCTGTTCTGCATCCAGCTACACTGGCATCTAAGTGAGAAATGGATCTTATGTTTAGAAGTCAATTGGTCCCATTCTCTAGGAATTCATAACTTTGCCTGGGCAGTAGTAAGAGGATGTATGCATAGAGTTAAGACACTCCCTCCATTAAAGGATCTCGCCCAAATTCATCTACTGTGCAATCTCTCCTGGGTCCCTGGGGTACCCTGGGAGCCTTATGGGCCATGTGGGTCTGGGAAACCAGCAGGGTGGAGCGCTAGGGCCTCATACAGGTAAACATGACTACTCTTGCCGACTAGCTCCTCTAGATCCATGGGTGAAGGTCATGCTTGCATCCATGGGTGGTATCTATATGGTTGCCAGGACCCTGAGGAGATGGGATGAAAGAGGAGAAGTGTGGGATCTTTTCTATCTTTCTCTCAACTCTGGGTCACTCTGAAAGGAGGAGGAGGACTAAAGGACTCCTCCTCTCCTCTTTTCTTTTTTTTTTTCTTTCCAACTCAATTCACTTTATTTTCTTGTATAAAAACCCTATGTTGTAGCCATAGCTGGAGCCTGGGGCCTCTGCACGGAGACTCTGGTGTGGGTCTTGACGAAGTGGTCAGTGTATTCCTGATAGGGAGACTTGGTGAATATAGTCTCCTTCCAGGGGTTGGGGCTCAGGTAGCTGTAGGTCTTAGAGATGGCATCAAAGGTGGCCTTAGCAAAATTGCCCAGGGTGGCAGTGCAGCCCCTGGCTGAGATGTAGTAGTCATCGATACCAGTCATCATGAGTAGCTTCTTGGGCACAGGGGCCAAGACAATACCAGTGCCCCTGGGCACACGGATGAGGAACACCAGCACAGAGCCACAGCAGCCTGTCACCTTGCAAGGGAGGGTGTGGGGCTTGCTGATCTTGTTCCCCCAGTAGCCTCTGCATGCAGGGACAATGGAGAGCTTGGTCAGGATGATAGCCCCATGGATGGCAGTGGCCACCTCCTTGGAGCACTTAACACTGAGACTGACGTGGCCATTGTAGTCCCCAGTGGCAACAAATGCCATGAACCTGGTGTGCTGGCTGGCATGGGTCTTCTTCTGCACCAGCCTAATTTTCAAAACCTTGTCCTTGAGAGTGGCCCCCAGGAAAAAGTCAATGATCTCAGATTCCTTGATGGGTAGGGAGAAGAGATAGATCTCCTCCAAGGACCTGAGCTTCATGTCCTTGACTAGGTGGCCCAGCTTGGTCATGGTCATCCACTCCTTATACTTGGCCTTGCCTCCACAAGCTCCATGGCCTTGGGCCTGGACCTGTCCATGGCCGCAACCCTGGCCCCGGATGCCACTGCCAAAGCCTCTGCGGAAGCCACCACGATTCCCCATCCCAGGGCCCCTGGGGTCTCCAGCCTCCACCCTTCTTGCGCCGGCATCATCTGCTGTTTGGTGTTTTCTTGGAGAAGTTCCTCCCCTCTTTCCTAGATGGGCAACAACCCATCTTCAAGCCTGCACTAGCCTTGAGTGTAGCCTGGATGTAATCCAGTGTAACCTCAGATCCTGAAGTTCGCTTTGGGCAAGCCCCAACTTCACTCATATATAGAGATCTTCCACCTATTTAACCCAACTATTTAAACTCTCCTGGAAGGATGTTATGTTACTCTTAAACCCTACACTGCTTCTGAGAAACAGGCAGCCCTACAGGTAGCAGAGAAATTTGGAGATGAATAGCCAGTCAAAAGGGGAAAGAGAGTGAGAAAGAGGCAAAATCCCCATTCTCAGTAGGAAAAGAGGCAGTGCCCCTTGAAACCTCTAATTGGAATGCTAGTGATCCCATAGATGAGTGGAAAAGAAAACACTTTCAGATGTGTATATTAGAGGGCTTACAGAGGAACAGTAAGTAGTTAAGGCTTACTCTTAACTACTCTAAGCTATCCATGATAAATCAAAAACTAGATGAAAATCCCTCCGCCTTTTTAGAAAGGCTGAGAGAAGCCTTGGTAGAACACAACTATCTCCTAATTCAGTTGAGGGACAGCAAATCTTGAAAGACAGATTTACTCAGGTGGCCCCAGATATCAGAAGGAAAGTGCAGAAACAGGCTATTGGATCACATGGCACCATAGAAAACGTCCCAAGGGTACCTGCCTTGGTCTTTTATAATAGGGACCAGGAGGAGGCCCAGGAAAAGGAGAGAAAACACAAGAAAAAGGCAGAGAGAGGGATACCTTGGAATGGAATGCAGGCCTGGGACTCCATAAGTCTGTTGTTCCAGCCAGCCTGGTAAGCTGGTCAGTAACAAATTTCGCTGCAGGCCTCCATCTTGTTTTATGTCCTTTGGACTGTGACCTGTAACCATGTGGCAGTACTTTGTTTTAGTCTGTGCCATTTTACAATGGTGGCTTGAGTTCAGTCCTGGCTTGAGGAATGAGCACTTTTGGGTTAATATCTGTGTGACTTTTGCCATTTCCTGATTCTCTTCTCCTCTATGAACAACATGTACCTTTTTCCTTAAATCTTCCTTTCCCTCAGTTAACTTTAAAGTTTCTATATTGTGTAAGAACTGCTTATCCCACTTTGAAAATACCTCATACACTTGTGGTTAAATCATAATCTTAATTGAGGCTTGTTGTTTTCACCTGTGAGGTTACTTTTGGTAAAACTCAAAAGGCAGAAATATTAACCACTTGGTGTGGCTGAAGTTGGGTAACAAGGGATTTAAAAGGATTTTCTTAAAGAACACTCAACTGAATTAAAAGTGGATATCTAAGTTATAGGTATATTTAAAAGGCCTCTGTTTTTCTCTTCTTGGATCTTGTTTTTCTGGAGAAGGGTTTTCTTCAGTCACCTGAATTTTTTTTCTCCATTTTGTCTGCCACCCTTATTTTTTTTTTTTTTTTTTTTTTTTTTTTTTTTTTTTTTTTTGAGATAGAGTCTCACTCTGTCACCTAGGCTGCAGTGCAATAGCATGATCTCAGCTCACTGCAACCTCTACTTCTTTGGTTCAAGCAATTCTCCTGCCTCGGCTTCCCGAGTAGCTGGGATTACAGGTACCCACCACCACACCCAGCTGATTTTTGTAGTTTTAGTAGAGATGAGGTTTTATCATGTTGGCCAGGCTGGTCTTGAACTCCTGACCTCAGGTGATCTGCCCACCTTGGCCTCCCAAGGTGCTGCTATTATAGACATGAGCCACTGCAACCAGCTTCTTCCCACTCTTAATGCACACACGAGAGGCCCCAAGATAACTTCTAGTGTCCTGGGACTCCGTGGGAAAAACAGAAAAACAGAAAAGGTCCCATAGATTCCATTTTGGGAGAAACCTCTGTTTTCCTCCTGGAGCCCCAGGAATTAGAGGCAAATAATCCCTCTCAAAATCTGTTTCTGTCCTCCAGCTATGCCTATTTATTAGGCCCTAAAAACTGCAAGTTTCCTAGCCCTGCTCTTACAGGGCCCCACCTGGAGGCCAATAATCTAATTTAAAAATTGGTGAAGGAATATCTTATAACTACTAGATCTGCTTCTGTTTCTTGGTGTAGTTATATATGTGTTGCATGTGATGTCTACAAAAATAGCCATAATTAATTGGCTTAAAGAAAAATAAGTGCTTAGATCAAATTTTTTTTAAAGAAAAAGTAAAAGCTATAATGCTTCTTCGTTCACCA
>NW_016818380.1:1840135-1918002 GCF_001698545.2 Rhinopithecus bieti
TTTTTTTTTTTTTTTTTTTTTTTTGAGATAGAGTCTCACTCTGTCACCTAGGCTGCAGTGCAATAGCATGATCTCAGCTCACTGCAACCTCTACTTCTTTGGTTCAAGCAATTCTCCTGCCTCGGCTTCCCGAGTAGCTGGGATTACAGGTACCCACCACCACACCCAGCTGATTTTGTAGTTTTAGTAGAGATGAGGTTTTATCATGTTGGCCAGGCTGGTCTTGAACTCCTGACCTCAGGTGATCTGCCCACCTTGGCCTCCCAAGGTGCTGCTATTATAGACATGAGCCACTGCAACCAGCTTCTTCCCACTCTTAATGCACACACGAGAGGCCCCAAGATAACTTCTAGTGTCCTGGGACTCCGTGGGAAAACAGAAAACAGAAAAGGTCCCATAGATTCCATTTTGGGAGAAACCTCTGTTTTCCTCCTGGAGCCCCAGGAATTAGAGGCAAATAATCCCTCTCAAAATCTGTTTCTGTCCTCCAGCTATGCCTATTTATTAGGCCCTAAAACTGCAAGTTTCCTAGCCCTGCTCTTACAGGGCCCCACCTGGAGGCCAATAATCTAATTTAAAATTGGTGAAGGAATATCTTATAACTACTAGATCTGCTTCTGTTTCTTGGTGTAGTTATATATGTGTTGCATGTGATGTCTACAAAATAGCCATAATTAATTGGCTTAAAGAAAATAAGTGCTTAGATCAAATTTTTTTTAAAGAAAAGTAAAAGCTATAATGCTTCTTCGTTCACGTAACTTTAATCTTTGAGAAACAAAAACAGTCTTAAGGATTATTGGTAAAATACAAATGTGTTCAAAATGTAAATAGATGGTCTAAGTTATGCAGGTCAGATATTAGGTTCAGATTTTATCTGTGCCTAGTACATCATTAAAATAATTTACCAGGTTTCACATAAAAATTTAAAATTGCTAAGAGTTACTATTATAATATGTAATTGAGACTGCTGAAAATAGATTTATATGCAAGGTGTGTAAAACAGTAAAATGTGTTTTAGTAAAAGATTATGACATTGGAATAGATTAGAAACTTGCATTTGAGAGCACATTTATTAATGTTCTTGACTGTACCTACCCTGGACATTTCATCATTCATAGATAATTGTTATCTTGTTTTAATCCTTTTCAAAGATTGGTTCATAATCAGCTATAGGACTTTGACAGGTGCTCTCAAATGCAAGTTTCTAATCAGTTTGTAGATTATGACACTGGAATAAAGGAAAAGTGCTCAGGACTCATGAAGAGCTGAAATGTTCATAAACATCAAGCAAAACAATAGTTAAAAAAGGACTTTTTAAAGTTTTTGCTCAAAATGTTGCTGATCCTTGTTTTGTTTTTCAGAGTCAAGGAAACTTATCTTAAGCTATTTACAGTCTTTCATAATTACATAAAGCATACTCCTGTAAACAAAATTTGGAGCATGCTTGCTTCTTTCTGCCTGACTTCTCCAGAATTTGGAAACTGTGAGTATTCTTAACTTATGGCAATAAAGTTGTTTGCATCAGTGCAATAAGAATCCATTTTCTTTTACAACAGGACACAATTGCAGAAACTAGTTGTTTCACCAAGGCTTTGACTGGAAAGGTATGCTTCCCTTTAAGGAATGAAGCTTGACTTACAGGGCCAATAAAAGCCCCTTGGGGAAACTGGCCTCATACCTTGTCTATACAGCCCCTGTACAGGGTTCCTAACCTGTGGTGAGTAAAGAGTGTTACTTTCTAACAGGCCCAGGAACCCCATATTCTTGGGACCTTAAGAAGGGAAGAATTCACCCAACTCAGGTATTTGAGGGTACAAACCCATGGCTGGGCTTGGTGTTAAAAACTCCTATCTGAAATTCCACAAGTCCCATCAAAGCCAATTTAAAAAACCTATGTAAAAATAATAATTTTTTTTTTTTCTTTTTTTTTTTTTTTTTTTTTTTTTTGAGACAGAGTATCAGTCTGTCGCCCGGGCTTGGAGTGCAGTGCCGGATCTCAGCTCACTACAAGCTCTGGCCTCCCGGGTTTACTGCCATTCTCCTGCCTCAGCCTCGCCGCAGTAGCTGGGACATACACGGCACCCGCCACCTCGCGCCGGGCTAGTTTTTTGGTATTTTTAGTGAGACGGGGTTTCACCGTGTTAGCCAGGATGGGTCTGCGATTCTCCCGACCTCGTGATCCCGCCCGTCTCGGGCCTCCCGAATTGCTGGGCCTTAACACAGGCTGGCCACTCGCGCCCGGCCAAAAAATCAATATATTTTATTGCACTTTAGTAAATAATCAAACCAACGCATAAACACTAAACGTTGTCTATCCATGATTTGTTTTCTTAACAAAAAATTAGGACTGGAAAGAGACAAAAATTATGTTTTAAAACTTCTATAAGCTTTGTTCAGTGTAAACTTCTAATTCATTTTGCTTTAACGTTCTTGCCTACATTTATATTTTATTTAATTTATTATTTATTTATTTATTATTTATTTATTTATTTATTTATTTGAGATGGAGTCTCGCTCTGTCGCCCGGACTGGAGTGCAGTGGCTGGATCTCAGCTCACTGCAAGCTCCGCCTCCCGGGTTTACGCCATTCTCCTGCCTCAGCCTCCCGAGTAGCTGGGACTACAGGCGCCCGCCACCTCGCCCGGCTAGTTTTTTGTATTTTTTTTTTAGTAGAGACGGGGTTTCACCATGTTAGCCAGGATGGTCTCGATCTCCTGACCTCGTGATCTGCCCGCCTTGGCCCTCAAATTGCTGGGATTACAGGCTTGAGCCACCGCGCCCGGCCCTTGCCTACGTTTTAGACTAACCTTGCTTATTCATGTAAACCAACCAGCATCTCAGAAGAAACAAAAAGGGATGGTTAATGTAAAAATCTGAATCAATGTGGGCCAGGTGCAGTGGCTCATGCCTGTAATCCCAGCACTTTGAGGGCCAAGGCGGGCAGATCACGAGGTCAGGAGATTGAGGCCATCCTGGCTAACACGGTGAAACCGTGTCTCTACTAAAAATACAAAAAATTAGCCAGACATGGTGGCGGGCGCCTGTAGTCCCAGCTACTCAGGAGGCTGAGGCAGGAGAATGGCGTGAACCCAGGAGGTGGAGCTTGCGGTGAGCTGAGAGCGTGCCACTGCACTCCAGCCTGGGCGACAGAGCGAGACTCCATCTCAAAAAAAAAAAAAATTTGGATCAATATTTTAGTTCTGGGTAATTATCCTGCAAATCCTGCAAGGTGATGGAGTAAATGGGGTGTCCCTTACTCCGAGGTTTCTTTGTTTGGGAAAATAAAACTAACAAAATTAACCAAAGCCAAGCCCCATGCACCTAAATCTTAGCAAGCATAACTATAGCCACTACTTATCTGGGCGTGTTGGCAGCTTTGGGATTTTTAAGCTGTTCTTACCTCGCCCACACCTTGTTTCATTTTAATACATGTCCTCTAATAACCCAAATTGTTTCTTCTTACCTAAAGGCTATCAAGCTCCAAATGGTAATGCAAATGAAATCACACATGGACACGCCTTTCTTCCAAGGACTCTCAGACCAGCCCTAGGAGGAATCGTAGCTGCTGTTCCCCACACAAAATTGCTCTGCAGCAGGAAGTAGCCAGAAGGATTGTCGCCCCATCTCCCTAACAGCACTTAGGGTCTCCACTCCTGAGGGGGAAATGAAAGAGTAGAAAGAAAGAAACCAATTAGGCAGGCAGTTAGATGGGGGTCCTCAGCTGAATTATTTCAAACAATAGAACAGCCTGCAAGCACAGATAAGGGAACTTGCATAGGAGGGTTTGCCTAAGATATGCCCACAGTCATACAGATAAGAAAGCCTACACAGGTGACTTGCCCGGACATGCCTGATATGGAAAATTCTGTCCCCTGACACATGCGCAGTGAGGGGAACAAAGCAATATGGAGTGACTCAAGCTAAGGACCTACATGCACACTAGGAGGACAGGGTGGAGCTAGCAGAAGTTTGTGCCTTATGCCAATGAGATGGCAAGCCCTCATCAGTTTCTTATAAAAGCCTTTGCATTCAACTGTTAAAATGGCTACCCTCTTATGGACCCCCTCTCCATGACAGAGAGCTTTCTTTTTTCACTTATTAATGTTCACTCCAACCTCATCCTTTGTGACCACACTTCTTAAATTTCTTGAGAGAAAAAACTCTGAGTGATACCTCACATCAAGAGACTACTACGTTGTGGTGCATTGGTAAAACTGTAAAACTTGTCTTGAACTCCTGCACTCAAGTGATCTACCTGCCTTGGCCTTCTAATGTGCTAGGATTACAGGTGTGAACCACCATGTTTGGCCTGAAATTAGTTTTTTCTTTTTTTTTTTTTCTGAGATGGAGTCTCACTCTGTCACCCAGGCCAGAGTACAGTGGCATGATCTTGGCTCACTGCAAGCTCTGTCTCCTGAGTTCACACCATTCTCCTGCCTCAGCCTCCCAGCTGGGACTACAGGCACCAGCCACCACACCTGGCTAATTTTTTGTATTTTTAGTAAAGACAGGGTTTCACCATGTTAGCCAGGATGGTCTCGATCTCCTGACCTCATGATCCGCCCGCCTCCCTCTCCCAAAGTGCTGGGATTATAGGAGTGAGCCACCGCGCCTGGCCCTGGAATTAGTTTTAAGGAGAAAATGGAGCCTCAAGTCCCTCCTACTCTGCTGCTGCTGATTGGCTGCCCCTCATTCACAAGACTAGAGGTCTGTCATCTTTACAAGATAAGATAAAGGGTCTCTGGAGTAAGGCACTCCACACTTGAAAAGAGGTGATTAATGACAGTTCACTTTTCAAATATCAAAGCTCCAGCTTCTACCCAGTTTGGCTTCCAGACTTCTAGTCACCAGACAAGTATTTTCCAGGCAGGAAAAAAGGAAAAGTATCTTTTGGGTACTTCTCTGATAATTCCAAGAAAGAGATCTGATCTGGGATTCCTCAGGAAAATAGGCCCTCTCTCTAGAGGTGACCACACATTACTGGGTCATGAAATAAATTTGGTATATTGTGTCCATACAATAGAAAAAAAATGTATCCGATTGTATCACAATAATAAAGGGAAGTATTGGTGAACTATTGTGAAAAGTGTGGTGAAGCTTTTCTAAGATGCACGCACACACATTCACATACAGAGGGTTATTGTGTAAAATACATTTCTTACTGTTGACTTGATCAAAACATTTTGAAAGCCACTGCTCTGTGGTGAGATAAAAATTGATAAGCCATACTCATGTGTTGAGAGCTTCCATCAGCTTCTCTTCCTCAGTCTAAAATATGACATTGGAGGATTGCATGGAATATAAAAAACAGAAACAGAAAAAAAAAACCCACAAAAAAATGGAGAAAAAGCAACTTGGAGAAAACAGAGACTCCAGAGGGAAAAAAAATAAACATAAAAAAAGGCAGGGCTCAATGGTTCACACCTGTAATGCCAGGACTTTGGGAGGCTGAGGGGGGTGGATCACCTGATGTCAGGAGTTTGAGACCAGCCTGGCCAACATGGTGAAACCCAGTCTCTACTAAAAATACAAAACTTAGCTGGGCGTGGTGGTGGGCACCTGTAATCCCAGCTACTCAGGAGGCTGAGGCAGGAGAATCGCTTGAACCGAGGAGGTGGAGGTTGCAGTGAGCTGAGATGGCACCATTGCACTCCAGCCTGGGCGACAAGAGCAAAACTCCATCTGAAAAAAAATTCAAAAAAGAAAAGAGACTGCAGCTGGGCATGGTGGCTTATGCCTGTAATTCCAGTACTTATAGGAGACTGAGGCAGGAGGATTGCTTGAGCCCAGGAGCTCGAGACCAACCTGGACCACATGGCGAAACCCCATCTCTATTTTTTTTTAAAAAAAGACTGCAGCCATATGCTCAGAGAGATAAGATGATATTAAAGAAGAATATTAAAGAAGGAATATTCAGAAAACAACAAAAGAAAAGCTTTTCAAAATAAAAAATAGAATTGTGGAAATGAAAACTGCAATAGAAGAGTTGGAAGACAGATGTAGGGAAATCTTGATCACTTTGGTATCCATTTCTGGCACCACACTCTGTACAAATGAAACCATAATGAAAGATTTGTTAAATGACTAAATAGACTAATAACCGTAACACAGAGAGGGTAAGTTATTTGCCCAAGGTCACATAGACAATTTGCAGAGCTAGGAATGGAACCCAGGTCACCTGACTAAGAAATGTCTCTAACACCCTAGAATAATGCAATCAATGTATCAAAATATTTAAATGTATTTTACATTCTTAAGCACATGTTTTGTTTGCGTTTTGATATGTGGTAGTGAGAAAAGAGTGGGCTGAACTGAGTGTGGCATTCATGGTTTTATCCTGAATCATCATCACTTCAGTCATGTCAATAGTGTCAGGGGCTCTGTGCCTGTCTTAGTGACCTATAAACAACAGAAACTTGTTTCTTGGAATCTGGTAGGCTGGAAGTCCAAGGTTAGGTGCCAGCATGGTTGGGTTCTGGTGGTACCCTCTTCGGTATTATATCCTCTCAAGGAAGTAACAGGGCAAGAGAGCCCTCTGGGGTTCCTTTTTTTTTTTCTGAGACGGAGTCTCGTTCTGTTGCCCAGGCTGCAGAGCAGTGTGCAGTGGTATGATCTCAGCTCACTGCAACCTCCGCCTCCCAGGTTCAAGCAATTCTCCTGCCTCAGCCTCCCGAGTAGCTAGGATTGCAGGTGCACACCACCATATTCAGCTAATTTTTTATATTTTAGTAGAGACGGGAGTTCACCATGTTGCCCAGGCTGGTCTCGAACTCCCGAGCTCAGGCAATCCACTTGTGCTAAGTGCTGGGATTACAGGCCTGGCACCAATCCCATTCATAAGGTAGCCACCCTCATGACCTAATTAGTTCCCAAAGGCCCCACCTCCTAATACCATCACATTGGAGGTTAGGATTTCAACATATGAGTTTTGGGGGTGCCACAAACATTGAGTCTGTTAGTACCTATGATTTTTGTGGAGTTACTGGATATTCAAATTATATTATCAATGACTCTGCTGAAGAGAGAGCTACTGTGTAGTAAGAAAAGACCAATCTACAGAAGCAGACTATTGTAACACTTGATTACGTATTATGTATTAAAATAAAATGTTAGGATATAAACGTTGGACCATGAGTTTTACAGAAGTTCTGAGAAAAAAAAATCAAACTCTCTGTGAGCCTGGATACTCAGAAAAGCCCAGAAAGTCATTTGGGTGGTGTTGCCTACACCGGTAAACTAAAGAAGAGGCAGATGGACATTTGGCTGTCCCTGCAGTTTTCAGTTAGAACATTCTGGTCCTTTCCAGCTGGGTCTAACATCAGGCCTATTCTGTTTTTCTGCACAAGATGTTTACACATGGTTAAATATAATCTCTGCAGACTGTTATTAACTTAGACATATAAAACGCCTCCTACATAACCTCCAACCTGTCACAAGCAAGGGTGTGATTCTTGGAGCTCTGGAAGTTTATTATAACAAAAAATTAGAGCTCACACCTGTAATCCTAGCACTTTGGGAGACTGAGGTGGGGGCATTGCTTGATTGAGGCTGGGAGCCTGAGACCAGCTTGGGCAACATAAGGAGACCCCATCTCTACAAAAAATTTAAAAATTAGCTGGGCATGGTGATATAGGCCTGTAGTCCCAGCTACTCGGGATGCTGAGTGGAGAGGATCACTTGAGCCTAGAAGTTTGAGGTTGCAGTGAGCTGAGATTGCACCACTGCACTCCAGCCTAGGCAACAGAACAAGAGACTGTCTCCAAAACAAACAAACAAAATGGAAAAAAAATTAAAGAGAATTTTTCCACATCATATGTTGCCCATTACAAAAGATTTCTGCTGATCTCTATCTTCTTCAGGTGAGCATGGCTATTTTCTTTCAATTTATTGCTATCACATGTCAGGAGGTCTTTCTAGCTCAGATTTTTTTCCCTCTCTATTACCAAATAAGCAATTTGTCTTATTTCGGCTCAGAATAATAATGGTAATTAGGTCATAAGGCATATCGCTGTGGAAGTAAAAATTCGAAGGAGTATCTTTGAAGCATGTTACCAGGATACTTTGGAGTTGGGTTTGTGGAAAACATGAGCTTAAATTAAGGTAAAGGTTTGATCCTCAGCAGTGCTGCTTGAACCTGATAACGAAACTGTCACTGAATGCCGGTGCACACAGAGGTCCTTGTTTTGAGTGACTGCGCACAGGAGGAAGGGGAGGAACAATGAGCTGAAAACTTTGCCAGGTTCAATCAGCTCAGCAAGTTTCTAGCTAATGGACAGGGAATCATTTTGATGTGTCCCCTGTGGAGTTGGCTTCTGTTGATCTTCCTCAAGTACTTCCGTATACGTGGGGACATCTACTGGGGGAGGCTGGAATAAAGAAGAAGAAACCCAAGATTAAAAAACAATAAGAGACTCTGCATTCAAACACATCTGAGAGGACTGAAACTCGATTGGGTACGCAATCAACTAGTTATTACTCTACTTTATGGGAAACCCCCAAACCAAGTTTCTCTATGAGACAGAATAATGTTCTGCCACTCAACTTCCAGTAATGACCGTCATGCAGAAATCACCGTGGAGATTGTCTATGTATGGCCTGTTCTCTTGCCTATGACATTGGCATGCAAACTTAGTGATTTTCTAACAATGGGTATCATGAAATGGAATCATGCATGTAGGCAGTTTGCCATTCTGATGGACTGATAGAGTTGCAAATGTTAAGTGGAGTATATTTCACTTTTATAACAATAATAATAGCTACTTACTATATGATGAGCTTTCACTGGTCTAAGAAATGTATGTCATGAGATAGGATAGGTACTATTATTATCTTATACTGTTGAGGAAACTGAAATACAGCAGGGTTAAAGTGGTGAGTTGGATCAGGCTGATTTGAGAGACCCTGGGCTCTAGCCCAAAGAGTTTTAGATATGGACTTAGAAGACAATCGTTAGAAAAAAAAAAGAGAGAGAAAGAAAAAGAAAAAGAAAGACAGATGTCTTGAAGAGTCTCAAAATGAACACTGCCCAAGAATATTTTATTGACTTAACTAAGGGAAAAGGTCTTTAAGAATATGGGTGGTTTATAAATTAGAAGTGTAAGCAGGACAAAAGCTAAATTATTCAGGAATTAGCAGTAATATTTGTGATTTGGTAGTCGTTTAATCAGCTGCTAAATGACTAAAAGCAGCTGAACTAAATACAGGTTTTAGTTATTTAAAATTGAAAGGGTATTGTCTTAAGAGATATACACATCGTTTTTTGTTTTTTGTTTTTTGTTTTGAAATGGATTTTTGTCTTGTTGCCCAGGTTGGAGTGCAATGGTGAGATCTTGGCTCACTGCAACCTCTGCTTCCCAGGTTCAAGCGATTCTCCTGCCTCAGCCTCCTGAACTGCCTTGGTCTCCTGAAGTGCTGGGATTACAGGCATGAGCCACCACGCCTGGCCAATACAGACATCTTAATCATTTCAACAGCAAATGAGTGCAGGCTGTTCCTTTTCTCTGGCAAGGCTGTGTGAAAGGAAAGTCTGCCTCCCTGAGTTGTTTTTTTTTTTTTTTTCTTTTTTATTGGGACAAGGTCTCACTATGTTGCCCAGGCTGGTCTCAAACTCCTGGGCTCAAGCAATCCTCCCACTTCAACCTCCCAAAGTGCTGGGATTACAGGCATAAGCCACCATACCTGGCCCTTTTTTTGAGAGGTTAACACTTAACGTTCTCAGGTGGGAGAATGGGCAAGAATCTCTTGTTGTTTGACCCGCAGAGAATAATTATTAGAGTGGCTTCTGTGGGTTGAAAGCTCACACTGGTGAGACACTTTGTTCAGAGTTTTACACTCATTGTCCCTAACACTCACAACTCTCCTGTGAAGTAAATATCCTTGTCCCCATTTCACAGATTGGGAAAGTGTGTCCTATTCCACACAGCTCCTAAGTGATGTGTTAAAATGTAGGGTTGCCTTAATCCCAAAGATGAAATTGTCAGCTCCCATCTGATAGGACAAAAACTCATGAGATTTTTTTTACTAGCAGTGGTACAGATTCGTGCTAGGGCTTATTGGATACCCCCTTGAAAATGCCTGGCTAGAATTAGGGGTGCTGACAACAAAGACTCTCATGGATAACTGCTGTGATTCCTTCAGAGGGTAGGGAGATACCAAAAGAATCCACTGGGCCAAGGAGGTAGAAAGCTCTCTTTCGTAGGTTTATCTAAAGATATTAGATTATAATATTAAGAGAAATACAGTTTTTTTTTCTTTTTTTTTTTTTTGTAGAGATGGGGTCTCATTTTGTTGCCTAGGCTGGTCTGGAACTCTTGGCCTAAAGCAATCCTCCTGTCTCAGCCTCCCAAAGTGTTGGGATTACAGGTGTGAGCCACAACATTCAGCCAGAAATATATTATTTAACTAAAAAAAGACAAGCGATTCATGCTCATTTTTGACATATTAGACAAAAAGGCAAAACAAGAAAAAATCACAGCTGCTCTCTCACTACCCAGAGATAAACAAAATTAATATTTTATTGTGTATCCTTCCAGACTTTTGTTCTCTCTCTCTCTCTCTCTCTCTCTCTCTCTCACACACACACACACACACACACACACACAGGTTTTTTTTTTTTTTAACTTGACTAAAAATTAATAATGTAATAATACCAGATTGGAATCTTGGGGATCCATTAAAATTTATAGATTTTATTCAATTTACCAAGCCACCATAGTGTTTAATGTTTAGGAACATGTAAACTTGTACAACAAAGTCCTTGATATATAATCCTTTTACAGTAGCCAAAGCCTGAAGACAATAGGTATATTTATTTTGGGAGTAAGCTTACTAGATTATAATATTTTAAGGAATTTAAATATTGATCCACTACAAATGCAGTTACTACCCATAAGGCAATTTTTTTTTTCTTTTTGAGAAGGAGTCCAGCTCTGTCACCCAGGCTGGAGTGCAGTGGCATGATCTTGGCTCACTGCAACCTCTGCATAAGGCAATTTAAAAACCAAACAAAGAAAAGGGTTGGGGAGAATGATTTAAACAAAAAAGTTTAACAAAAGAGTAAAGCAAAATGCTTATTTTGCTAGTGAAAGCTGGTTTAGAGCCTTACTGTTTCTGTCTCAGGCCTGACCATTTTATTTTAATTTTAAGATATAATAATATACTAGTAACAACAACAGTAAATACCATAAAACAGCTACATTATTATGACAGGAGCCAGGTGAATGAAGCACTTTACATACATACACTTTATTATTTTAAAGATACTTATCTTACTTTTATTTTGGAGCAAATCCAAAATAATTACTAAGTGAATTATTAGTGAAATAATTACTAAGCATAGTGAAATAATTACTGAGCATTCTTCTTTCTCAGGTAAGACGATAAAATATCATCAGAACAAACTTAAAGAAAAAAAAAAAAAGCTTGGCATGGTGGCTCATGCCTGTAATCCCAGCACTTTGGCAGGCCAAAGCGGGCAAATTGCTTCAGCTCAGGAATTTGCGACAAGCCTGGGCAACATGGTGAAACCG
This sequence comes from Rhinopithecus bieti, assembly GCF_001698545.2. Taxonomy (NCBI): domain Eukaryota; kingdom Metazoa; phylum Chordata; class Mammalia; order Primates; family Cercopithecidae; genus Rhinopithecus; species Rhinopithecus bieti. The sequence goes on from NW_016818380.1 coordinate 1,851,664, forward strand.
TGTCTCTATAAAAAATATAAAAATTAGCTGAGCATAGTGGTGCCCATCTGTAGCCCCAGCTACTTGGGAGGCTGAGGTAAGAGGATTGCTTGAGCCCAGGAGGTTGAGGCTTGAGCCCAGGAGGCTGAGGCTGCAGTGAGCTGTGAAGGCACCACTGCACTCCAGCCTGGGTGACAGAGTGAAACCCTGTCTCAAAAATAAATAAATACATAAAATAAAAAATAATGCCCCCACCCCTGCCAAAGACCCCCATTTTGTCAGAGAAACTGTTCACTATGGTAAAGGAGCCAGTACCTTCAGTGGTGGGTCTGCCAACCAGCTGAGCTAATGTTGGCTTCTCCTTACCTTCAACCCAGCTCTGACTCTGTTAAACGTCAAACTCTGGAAGTGCAGAAAGGATTGGGATTATTTTCCTTTCCTTGTTTATTAATGGTAATGTGTTGGTTTCCATTCTGCAGCAAACTCAGGAATGGCAATTTTAAGAAGAGAGTGTGTGCCAGTCATGATTGCTTTTCTTTGTTGTTTTTGTTCTTAATCATTTGTTTTTAAACTAGAATCAGGTTGGGCACAGTGGTTCACACCTGTAATCCCAGCACGTTGGCAGGCCAAGGTGGGCGGATCATTTGAGGTCAGGAGTTCCAGACCAGCCTGGCCAACATGGCAAAACCCCGATTCTACTAAAAATACAAAAATTAGCCAGGCATGGTGGCAGGCGCCTGTAGTCCCAGCTACTCGTAAGGCTGAGAGATGAGAATCGCTTGAACCAGGAAGGTGGAGGTTGCAGTGAGCTGAGATCATGCCACTGTACTCCAGCCTGGGTGACAGAGCGAGACTCGGTCTCAAAACAAAACAAAAAACTAGAATCAGTGTTTAGTCAGTCCCTCTTTCCAACCTTGATATGACATCAACTTTAGGGAGCTCAGAACAAGTTTATCTTTTACCTAAGCTTTATTCAATAAAATAATTTGTTAATAAAACTTGAGATATCCATCCCGCTATAACAGAGTGATTGGTAGCAGGCCTGGGGGAAATAGCTATCTTTTGAGAAATTCTCTTTTAAGATATGTATAAAATCAAAAGGGGAAATGTTCCGGTCTTTATAAAACACAAACTAATGGAGTTCCTGCTAATTTCCTGCTCAGGGAAACCAAGTGCTGTCTTTTTGTAGCAGGAGGACCTAGCACAGCCTGATTATGGGCCCACAGGTTGAATAGTATGCTCATTGTTATCTTTCTGTAGCTATAAATGGAATCAGTCTTGCAAGGATGATGTAAATGGGACCACAGTGATCTGGATAGAAGACTAAACTTTGGTTCTTCTGCATTAAAATTTGGACAGCACTCTAGATTTTTCTAATACCACCAGGGAAATCTTTTCACCTCTGTAGAACAGAGATAACGGTGTTTAACTAAGGTGGTAATGTTGCCTGTTATGGGGGCCAGCCTCTGTGCCTGGCTGTGAAGCGCTAAGTAAAGAAAAGGTTGTTACATTTGATGGTTTTCCTGTTTGCTTGAGAAATCTGTCAGGGTAGAAATAATGGATTGAGGGGAGAACAGGAAGGGTGTTTTCTTTCAGGGAACTTGGCTGAGGAAAACATAACTCATGGCAGAACACTATAAAACACAAAGGTTTCCACTCGCATGTAAACTGTCTTTTACTGAGGACCAAATTGCCACAGTCACAATAGCAAGTAAAATGAACTGTCTTTAAGGACAACAAAAAGCTCTCAAGATAATGACTGACAAGTATCATTAATTCGTGATCCCAATAATAGGCACAATGGCCTAATTCAGGTCGAAAGTGCACACCCTTCAGGATCTCGGGCAGCCATTCAGCTTGAAAAGCTGCCTAGCTCAAGAAACTTTAAGATGAAGACATGGGAAAAACAAAATGGCAAATAAAACAAAAATAAAGACAATCAAGGATTTGGGGAGTCTAATTAAACATCACACAAGATCATGTTTTTAAAGCACTTGGCACAGAGATAGCTATAAACTATAGTTAAATGTATTACTACTACTGAAAACTGAGGAAAGAAAAAAGGCAGGAAAAAGATGTCAGAAAGTGATGACAGTTAGGTAATCCGGGCAGGCAGGTGTTTAAAGGCTCTGGGAGTGGAGTTGAGGAGAGAATATAGGTCTAAAACTCCAGTCCTGGCTCTGTCTCTCTTTTGCGTGGTCTTGGACACTTGAGTTTACTACCACTTAACAGAGGATCTAACACTCTGGGCACTTGGGGTGAATTAGTTACAGTCCCTGTCTTAAGTATGAGTTCACAGGGTTGTTTACCGTGCCTATCTTGATCATCTTACTGGTCACTTTCTGATGTCTTTTTCCTGTTTTTTTCTTCTCTCCCATTTTCAGTAGCAGTAATAATTGTAACTATGATTCAATTGTAGCTTATTTTAGGCCCTGTGGGTACTGTCTAAAAATCAGTAGGGCTGACCTAAATCAGCATTTCTCAGACTTGAGTAATGCATGGCATCCTTTTAAAGGAAAAGAATTATGAGATGCTCCTAGTATTACTCAATGACTTCGGTTGTGATGTTACTTACAAGAAAACCGCCACTCCAAAAAGCAGAAACCCCTTACCTGAGAGTTGTCATTCAAGTATACATCTCTCACAAATTTACAAACTGAATATAAACAAAATCAAACTTAATAGCATTAACTGGATATGAAGTATGATGATTTTTAGAGCAAAAGTATTGTTCCCATCATGAATACAGTGCCTTCACCTACACAATTCTGTCATCATTTTTCTCTGTTCCAATTACTGGGAAACCAAACTACTACATGCAGTGAACTTTGGCATAAATGCATTTCATGTGTATTTAAAATTTCCCCTTGTATTTTTAGCCCACCAAGATTAATATTAGTACTATTTGGCATTAAGAAAAACCCAGACTCAACTTGCATGGCAGTGTATAGTTTTGAGGTGGCCACACGGATGCTCCAGAATACATTCATACTAATTTTTTAGATTGTTCTGGAAATATGAACACAAAACTTAAAACATTTCTTAAAGAATGTGTGACCTCTAAAACACGTCTCAGGAACACTGAACCAAGTGATCCTTAAAATTCTACAAACTCTATTTCTTACTCTCTTTTTTTTTTTTTTTTCCTTTGAGACAGAGTCTTGCTTTGTTATCCAGCTGCAGTGCAGAGGCGTGATCTTGACTCACTGCAATCTCTGTCTCCTGGGTTCAAGCAATTCTCATATGTCAGCCTCCCAAGAAGCTGGTGTTTCAGGCATGTGCCACCATGCATGGCTAATTTTGTATTTTTAGTAGAGATATAGTTTTGCCACGCTGGCCAGGCTGGTCTCGAATTCTTGCCTCAAGCAATCCACCCACCTTGGCCTGCCAAAGTGCTGGGATTACAGACATGAGCTACCATCCTTGGCCTAATTCTTACTCTTAAAAAGTCTTAGCCAGGCGTGGTACCACACATCTGTAATCCCAGCTACTCAGGAGGCTGAAGCAGGAGAATTGCTGAAACCCAGGAGGTGGAGGTTGCAGTGAGTCAAGATTGTGCTGCAGCACTCCAGCCTGGATGACAGAACAAGACTCCATCTCAAATTAAAAAAAAAAAAAAAAAAGTCTGTTGGCCAGGCATGGTAGCTCATGCCTGTAATCCCAGCACTTTGGGAGGCCAAAGCAGGTGGATTACTTCAGCCCAGGAGTTCAAGACCAGCCTGGACAATGGCGAAACCCCATCTCTACAAAAAACACAAAAATTAGCCAGGTTTGGTGGTGAGTGCTCATAGTCCTAGCTACTGGGGAGACTGAGGTGGGAGGATCACTTGAGTCTGGGAGGTGGCGGCTGCAGTGAGCCATTATGGTGCCACTGCACTCTAGCCTGGGTGACAGAGTGAGATCCTGTGTGGGAAAAAAAAAGGAAAAAGTCTGTCCTTGATGATAACTTACACATAGTAGGTACTCAGTTTAATACTGGTTTAAATTGATTACACTTTGGTATATAAAATTATCCGATCAATCTTTCTTAAAAGCAGAGATTTTATCTGCATAATTTTCCTGGTACAGTTCTTATAAGTGCCACATAAAAATAGACTTATTAAATTCAGCAAATTTGTTGAAATATGCCCTTGTAGCAAACAGTGTAGATTAATCACTAGAGAATAACAATGTGCTGGAAAGGTTATGCCTTTACTCTGTTCTAAGAGAATTATTGCACCTGCAGGCCCTTGCAGCCTAAATAGCCATGCTTTATATCATTTGCTATTCTCGTACTCTTCTCTTTATGGGCCACAGCTGACAAGACCAGGAATGGACACCCACCCAACATAGGGTCTGCTGAGCAACCCACAACCTCTGCAGTCTGTTTAAAAAATATGAGCTGGGCCAAACAGACTCTCTTGGCACTTTGAAACAAGAAATATGGAAGGCTTGAAGGTTTTATTGGTTAAAGGTGGGAGCTGCAGTAAAAGTTCAGGAAGTAGCAGCTAGGATGGGAAGCCTGTGGCTGCAAGCTGAAGGAGGGAGAGCAGTGAAGATCAGACGGTGGTGGCTGGAAAGCAGCAGCTCTGTGGGGGTAGCGGAGTCACATTAATGGCAGAGCACAAGGGCAAGGATTTGCCCCTAGAGCCACCTCACATTCTGAACCATCTCCAGCTCCAGTCCTTATGGGATTCTACCCTATTACAGTTCCATTTCTTGGACTGCCTTGGGCAAATAGCTAACTTCTCTATGTATCAGTTTCCTCAACTGTAAAATGGAGATGATAATAGACTCTACCTCATAGGGTTGGTGTGAAGATTAAATAAGGAAAGGGTTTAGAACCAGGCTTGGCACATACATAATGAATACTCACTCAATACATGTTAACTCTAATCATAATCATTACTTCCATGATATGTTTTATATTACGCTACAGAAAATTCCATTGTGTTTGAACTAGATAGAATGAGACTCTTTCTTACAGAAAAACTTCAGTAAAACAGGCAGGAGAAACTGGGCGTGGCAGCTCACGCCTGTAATTCCAGCACTTTGGGAGGCCAAGGTGGAAGGATCACTTGCGTCCAGGAGTTTGAGACCCCAGCCTAGGCAACATCTCATCTCTACAAAAGATTAAAAATAAAATATCCAGGTGTAGTGGTGTGTACCTGTAGTCTCAGCTCCACAGGAGGCTGAGGAGGGGGGATTGCTTGAATCTGGGAGGTCAAGGCTGTAGTCAATTCTGATTGTGCCACTGTGCTCAGCCTGGGTGACAGAGTGAGACCCTGTCTCAAAAAACCAACATAATCAAGCAGATGTTGTTGATTTCCTTTTGAGTTTCCTTGGAACTTCATCTATATTGGTAAAAAAGAATGGGACTTCTGAAAATTGCCTAATGTCTTAGTCAATTTGAGCTGTTTTAACAAATTACCATAGACTGGGTGACTTGTCTTAAAGCAAATTTGTTTCTCACAGTTCTGGAGGCTGGGAAGTCAGATCAGACATGGTTGGGTTCTGGTTAGGGCCCTCTTCTGGGCGGCAGGCTGCCATCTTCTTGCTGTATCTTCATATAGAAGAGTAGAGAGGAGGGGAGGGGAGGGGAGGGGAGAGGAACCAAGCTCTCTCATCTCTCATGACTCTCCTTATGGGGTACTAATTCCATCATGAGGGCTCCACCCTCATAAGCTAATTACTCCAAAAGCCCCTGATGTGGTTTGGCTCTGTGTCCCCACCCAAATCTCATCTGGATTTGTTATCCCCACATGTCAGGGGAGGGACTGGGTGGGAGGTGATTGGATCATGGGGACGGTTCTCCCATGCTGTTCTCATGATAGTGAGTGAGTTCTCACCAGAGCTGATGGTTTTTTTTTTTGAGACGGAGTCTCGCTCTGTCGCCCAGGCTGGAGTGCAGTGGCCGGATCACAGCTCACTGCAAGCTCCGCCTCCCGGGTTTACGACATTCTCCTGCCTCAGCCTCCGGAGTAGCTGGGACTACAGGCGCCCGCCACCTCACCGGGCTAGTTTTTTTGTATTTTTTAGTGGAGACGGGGTTTCACCCTGTTAGCCAGGATGGTCTCGATCTCCTGACCTCGTGATCCGCCCGTCTCGACCTCCTGAAGTGCTGGGATTACAGGCTTGAGCCACCGCGCCTGGCCGCTGATGGTTTTAAAGTGTGGCACTTCCTCGTTCTTGCTTACATTACCTCCTGCTGCTTTGTGAAGAAGGTGCCTGCTTCCCCATTGCCTTCCGCCATGATTATAAGTTTCCTGAGACCTCTTAGCCATGCTTCCTGTTAAGCCTGCAGAACTCTGAGCCAATTAAACCTCTTTTGCTTTATAATTACCCAGTCTCAGGTAGTGCTCTATAGCAGTGTGAGAATGGACTAATATAGGCTCCATCTTCAAATGTTGTCACATTGGAGATTAGGGTTTTAACATACGAATTTACTGGAAGACAAACATCCAGTTTGTAACAACCATCTAGCATTGGATTAATAGAGCTCTTATTTTTGGTAAACTTATTTTGAGCCTTTGATAAAATAAGTGATTTGCATAATGGCTCAAATTTAAGGAAAGATCATCATTGAGTATGTTATATTAAATGCAGGAGCTAGTGATTGTTAGACATTTTTAAGACAAAGACAAAGAATAATAGAGTAGGCTAAGTCCCGAGATCTTCAAGTTCAGAGCCTCAGGTCCCTCAGGCAAGGATGAAGTGCAAACGGGAAGGGGGAGTGGAAAGCAGAGAGGAATGCAGAAGGAACCAAAGAACGGCAAAGGAGTGGGGAACGAATGATTCCTGTCCCACAAAATAAATGATTTTTCTTTTGCCATTTTATGTTTCAATCTCTTTCTTTCCAAGTTTCCAGTTTGGTCGATAGGGAAAGAATTCTCCTTACCTCTGAGACTTGTTTCTGAATTAGCAATGGAAACCAGAGAGAATGCAGGGCCGATACCTAACACCCAGTGGGTGTCAGGTAATGTTTGCTTGACTGAATTGAACATTAAAACTTATTTTAAAGACAACTTTGTTAGAAATATTTATTCCATAAAACACATAATCTCTCTATAGCACCATGAAATCCAGAGGAAACCAACACAGGCCTGGTGAAGCAAAGAAGAAATGTAATTGCCTTAATGTCTTGCTTTTAGAAGCATTTACTCATCTCCTAATTCATGAAGACTCTTCCACTGTTTATGGAAACCCAAGAAGATTCAACTGTACCATAACAAAAGTGTTAACTTACAGCTGATAGACCTCATGAACACTATTTTTACTGGAGATTCAACATTTCACAAAGCATAAGCTTCAATGAGAACAGAGAAGAGAAGAGCCAGAGCTGGGTGGCCTTGAGCTCTGCCTTTGCCCATAACTGGCTGAGTGATAGGGCAGGTGCTTCAGAACCCCACAGGTTTTGGTTTCTTTATCTGCAAAATGAGCACATTGAACTTCTGTAAATGGTCTTCAAGATGCCTTCCTGCTCTAACACTCAGTTGAACTATGCTCACGTCCAGATTTTAGATTGGGAAAATGTGAAACAAGCAGAAACAGCAAAGCTTAGAAAAGAAGACACCAAATTATGATGGGGAGGCCAGATATTTAACTGGTGCCTGTGGTTGCAAGCCTGTGAGATGATAGCCCCTGCCCTCAATAATTCTCACTTCCTGATGTTTGTACCCTTGTGCAGTCCTCCCACATTGAGTAGGTTGACCTGTGTATACCTGTCTATACACTAGGATCTTATGGAAATGACTGGGTGTGACTTCTGAGGCTAGGTCATGATAAATATTGTGGCTTTCACCTTATCTTCCTGATCACTCTTTCTGTGGGAATCCAGCCATCATGTCATGAGGATCCTTAAAGATGTAGAAAGGTCCACATAGTGAGGAGCTGAGGCCTCCTAGAAACACCAGCATCCTCTGAGAGGACCATCTTGGAAGCAGATTCTCCAGCCCCAGTCAAGCCTTCAGATGAATGAGGCTCCAGTCAATGTCTTGATTGATACTTCATTAGAATCCCAAGCCAGAACCAGCCAGCTAAGCCACTCCTGAATTCCTGACCTACAGGAACTCTGTGAGATAGTAAATGCTTGTTCTTATTTTAAACCACTAAGTTCTGGGGTGATTTGTTACATAGAATTACATAGCTATTATGATATTTGTAAGAAAAATACAGTTGTTCTTGTTGAGTGTTTATATGACATGCATTGGGTATTTCACCTTCCTTGTTTTTATTTTTTATTTATTATTTTATTTTTTTTTTTTTGAGATGGAGTTTTGCTCTTATTGCCCAGGCTGAAGAGCAATGGTGTGATCTTGGCTCACTGCAACCTCTGCCTCCCGGGTTCAAGTGATTTTCCTGCCTCAGCCTCCTGAATAGCTGGGATAACAGGTGCCCGCCACCATGACTAATTTTTGTATTTTTAGTAGAGATGGGGTTTTACCATGTTGGCCAGGCTGGTCTCGAATTCCTGACCTCAGGTGATCCACCTGCCTCAGCCTCCCAAAGTGCTGGGATTATAAGTGTGAGCCACCGTGCCCGGCCTCACTTTCCTTCTTCAATTTAGTCATTCATTCAAAAATTTATTGAGGACTTACTCTGAGCCAGGTTATAGAAATTCAGTAATAAAGTTTCCTACCTTCAAGAAGTTTATAATCTGGGAAGCTGGGGGTTGGGTGGGTGGTAGTCAACTATAAATACCTATAACAGAAGCCACTTGTATTCTTGCTTTAACATTGCTTTTTCTGTTTCTGCCAATGTTTTGAGTACATAAACTTTGGCTGGGACTTCAGTGGCTGAAGAGATGCTCATCAGTTACTGCCACATGATTGTTTTTAGTTTTAATAAGAGTGATCAATACCATCAGCTCCCCCTTTAAATGCTAATAAATGCTTTAACACAGCAGATGCAGACATACAGTACACTGCAGATTAAAATTAGGCACAAAATTAAATTGCTTACACATAGCAAAGGAGCCAGTTTGGACATCTTGATAATCAGCCACTACCAGCTGACAAATCTTGAATTGTCCCCGCACCAACACAAAGCCTCCCCCAGTCTCAGTCAGAAGAGGCATCATCTGGCAACTAATGAGGGTGCTGGTGTCTTTGGGTAAGAGAAAAGAAAGGAAAACTGCCAGGTCAGACTTTCAGTAAAGCTTTGTGTACTTTTAGAAGTAGACACAGCAGGACCGTAGAGGGCACTCGGATCAGGAACAATTTGTATTCATTAAAGAGACAGAACTTTGGGCCTCCGAAAAGGAAAGCCAAATAGTGAGATTCTATGAATGTCCAAAAGGACATTCACATGACTATGTGTGAATTTCACACATATCTGTGTGCGAATTTCACACTAATCGGGAAATTAAATTGACATAATGACATTCATTCCATGAAATGCTTTCTTGACAAAAACATCTCTCGATATTTGTATAATTTGGATCAAAATATTTTATCTATCAGTAGAGTCACACACGACTGTGTGAACATACATAGTATTTCTATTCTTTTTTATTTGTGTGACAGTTGTTTAATGAGAACTTGCATTTATAGTGCTATGCTAGGTGTCAAAATTCAAAATGGAAAATGAGCACAGTTCATTATGATACAAGGGGCTTCTTAGGAAAAATAGACTGGCCTTTCCCTTGGGGTCCTTGGCATACCCAGAATCTGCTCTCAGTAATACACCCCAAAACTTAATCAGCGTCTCAGAGTTGTACTTAGAGGCCAACTCACATTAGCAAAGCTCACAGGAGACTGATGTATAAAATTAGAATGGTAATTATTTCAACATTAGACCTAACTCCTAGCTGGATTGCAGACTTCTGTTAAGGTCACTTAATTAACATGAAATTAGAACAAGAATTTAGATGATTTGATGTGTGTTAGCCTGATTAATAAGGTAATCAATTAATCCATTCAGCAAATAAATTATCAACTATGTATTGGAGATACACAGGGGATCAAGACAGGCACAATCCTGCTTTCATGAAGCCAATAGTCCAGTGAGGCATACAGATGAGCAAATCTTGGGAGATTTGTTACAATAGAGGGGGATAAATATGATTGAGTAACTGAAAGTTTCTGTGTGAGCTACAAGGGTGGGCCTGACTCAGACATGGGGATCTGGAAAGGTTTCCTGGAGGTGGTAATGTCTCAGCAGAGAGCTGAAAGGTGACTTAAGCAGACAATACAGGGGCAGCTGGTTCGGGGGTCGGGGGAGAGAAGGAGTACAAAGTTTTGAAGACAAAGGAGGGTTTGGCAGCTAATTCAGTGTGGCTGCAGTGTGATGTGTGGTTGCTTCACTGTTGGGGTGATGCAAAAGAGGATCACAGGAGCGGGGTTATAGGACCATCTCGACACCAGGTACATATTTCTCAGGCTGAATGGATTCTCGCATCACTTTGGGAGGGATTATGCTGGATAATATTATCTAGTTTACAGGGCCACCACCTGAGACTGGGCAGGTCGTGCCCTGCATGAAGGTCTCGCTTGCCCAGCGTGGCTAACCTTTTCCTTTATGGGTCGCCTTCTTCTAGGCTTCCACTGATGACCAGCTCTGGCTGTTCCAACTCACCACAGCCTGTAAAAGACTCATGATCTCTTTGGATTGCTTCGTACCTGCAGCATGTTTTCATGCCTGGGAGGTATTGTAGCCATTTCATCAATTAAGTCTCAGAGCTTAGTCTTACTTCCCTTATTGTCAAGGTCTTGGGTAGCGCCGCACTGTACTCACAGAGCACCTGCAAGGGAGTGGGTTTGTCAGGGTGAAGTAACAGTGCCAGAGAGTGTTTGATAAAGGGCCTTGGAGAGGAGCAGAATGGAGAAGTGGCTGGAGCTGTCGGGGAAGGTCTCCAGGGAGGCAGGACTTCAGCAGGACCCTGAAAGCTGAGTAAGTTTCGTCAGGGTGGTACGCAAGGAGTTTCTCTGGTAGACTTGAGTAATGGGACATAGGTTATAGAAACTTAATCCTCATTTTAGTGTGGAATGAACTATGAGGTTATAAGTCTTCATTCTTCATATAAGTCTGTGGGTTCGGTCATGCAATATTTGGTCAGCTGGTACACTAAAGCCTTGACAGTTTTGACCATACATTTGGCACTTTTTCCACTTTAGCATCTCATAAACCAGTTCCAGTAACAGCAGATAGTAAGAAGCTGAGTCCAGGTCTTTCGCTCTGATTTCCCCAGGGCACCCCAGCTTCATTGTAGTTTCTCAGATCCAATGATGGCAAGAGAGTTGATATGCCTCCTAAGTGCAGTCTCTATAATTTAAAATTTCAGGGAGGTTACATCCTGAACAAGGTGGCACAGCTACATCATGACATCTTAAAACTGAGTAGTTTCTGAGAGCCAGAGTAGAAACATACCACATCTGTACGAACTTGTTGAAGTGTAAAGATAAATTGTAGAGAAGGTACTTAAAAAGCTTATGAAATATAAAATATTTTGGTACAACTGAATTGGAAAAGTTGCAGTTAAGTCAGAATGCCTTGAGGTGTATCCAGGATGTTTTGACCCTGCCATTTTGAACTATTGGAGATTCTGACCCTACTGTTTTGATCCTGGAGACATTTTGACTCTACCTATACATAAAACATTTTGATCTGAATTATATAAATATTGAGAAATGTTTTTGTCAAGAAAGTATTTCATGGAATGAATGTCATTATGTCTATTTAATTTCCCGATTGGTTTCCTATCCAACATAATGCTGTTTCCCATTTGTATATTATTATTTTTTTGAGACAAGGTCCCACTCTGTCACCCAGGCTGGAGTGCAGTGGCATGATCTTGGCTCACTGCAGCCTCAGACTCCTGGGCTTAAGGGATCCTCCCACCTCAGCCTCCCCAGTAGCTGGGACTACAAACATGTGCCACCACATCGCACTAATTTTTGTACATTTTGTAGACACCGGGTCTCATTATGTTGCCCATGTTTCAAACTCCTGGGCTTATGGGATCCTCCTGCCTCAGCCTCCCAATGTGCTGGGATAACAGGTGTGAGCCACTACACCTGGCCACATTTTCTTTTCTTTTCTTTTTTTTTTTTTTTGAGACGGAGTCTCGCTCTGTCTCCCGGGCTGGAGTGCAGTGGCCAGATCTCAGCTCACTGCAAGCTCGGCCTCCCGGGTTTACGCCATTCTCCTGCCTCAGCCTCCCTAGTAGCTGGGACTACAGGCGCCCGCCACCTCGCCCGGCTAGCTTTTGTATTTTTTAGTAGAGACGGGGTTTCACGGTGTTAGCCAGGATGGTCTCCATCTCCTGACCTCGTGATCCGCCCGTCTTGGCCTCCCAAAGTGCTGGGATTACAGGCTTGAGCCACCGTGCCCGCTGGCCACATTTTTTATTGTACTGATTTTTTCCCATGGAATCAATTATTTTCGATTTAAATTTTACAATGAAGATGTTGCATATCAATTTTTTGTTGTTATTCATACTGCATGTTACCAATTATAGGTTCTGCCACTGTGAGTTTTCCTTTATAGTTACTATAAATCAGGTAAGAACTTCATTTTCCCAGGTCAGATTTTACTGTTCTGAATTTTACTGTAAATAGCTTTAAGTATTACATTTTAATTTTTATTATTTTTATGAGCTATGTTCATTATAAATTGGCTGAAAACAATTGATAATTATATTTCTTTCTAAAGTAGTCCTTGATTAAAAAAAAAAATCCCCAGTTCTCCTATACAGTTTTGGAATTATCAAAGTATTCAGCCTAGGTCCATTGTATTGCTAATGCGGTGACTGTGCAAAGATCTAACCATCCTGCTTTGTCTGGGCTTTGCCTGGAATAAAGACCACCTCTATGGTAGCAACCATTATAGACTTGGTACTTCCAAACTACCTCTGAAGCCTATTGAGGGAAAATTGCCACATTTAGAGGTGCCCCGTCCAAGATATACTCTTTCGATTTGTTTCTACTGTAATTTTTTCCTCCTAATCCTAATATCCCTTTCCTTTTTCTTTTCTTCTTCTTTTTTTTTTTTTGGTCTTAACCTCACCCCTTGCAACTAATACAGTTTCTCATTGTTGGCTACTGATTTATTTTTATGGGGGAAAAAAAATCCCATTAATCCCTGCTTTGCTGTTCACTTACGTTCATCTTTCAACCTGGCAAGTGACTTTTGGTGAATAAACATCATTAGAAAAAAAAAAAAAAAAAAAAGAGAATATCCAACTTATTATTTCTTTACAGTCAAGAAGCAGACTGCAGATGTTCTTACTTTGATTTTGACTGGGAGCATTGATGCTGACAAGTATTTTTCCGTGAGATATTACGAAGTGGTCAGTTTTGTGGGCTGGTGGAATAACCTCTTTGCAGTCATTGACTGCACTAAATAGGGCTGAGATCATTGAGTTACTTTATTACCAGCTTGGATTCCCTACCCCATAACCGAAGAAAGCAAGATGGAGGAAAGTAGCATGAAACTAGCAATGATTTTTATAGTGCCTTTTAAACTAGACTCTTCAATAATTCCCCAGAATGCAAATTTTGTTTCACAATTAAGGCCATACTTTCCACTCCTTTCAGAGTGACTCAGTCAAAACTGTTCATCTATCCAAAAATTCTACTCACAGAAAATATTTTATTGCTTATTTAGAAACAGCATGATACTAAGATAGCATGTTTTGCATTAGTCTACTTTTCTTTAAATTTAAATGAAGGACAAAATGGAAAATAATTGAAAACAGGCTGTGCTTGCTAGCTTCATGAGAAAGGATCATGGTGGAGCTGAAAACCTTAGAAGCTGGTTACACATGATGGAAAAGAGGCCCTCACGAACTGATTACACCATTCCCATTGCTTTGCTTGTAAATGCATTTGGCACACAATAAAACTTTTAGAAAATCAAGTTGTTGAATCAATGTTTAGGTGATGACAACTTCCCTTGTAAATAAAGGTCACTTCCTATAACTTTGACTTTAGTATTGATTGATCGAGACAGAGTCTTGGTCTGTTGCCCAGCCTGCAGTGCAGTCACGTCTTACTACAGCCTTGACCTGCCAGGCTCAAGTGATCTTCCTGCCTCAGTCTCCTGAGTGGCTGGGACTACAAGCATATGCCACCATGCTCAACTAATTTTTGTATTTTTTTGTAGAGATGGTGTCTCCCTATCTGACCCAGATAGGCTGGTGACCCAGGCTGACCTTGAACTCCTGGGCTCAAGGAATCCTCCTGCCTCAGTCTCCCAAAGTGTTGGGATTACAGGTGTGAGCCACCATGCCCCGCCTACTTTGACTTTAATGCTACCGAAATACAGTTTTCCCCACCAGGCCTCAAGTAATGTATCACACACAGCAGGGCAGCTACCCTGAGAACATATGCATGTACTCTGATGACCAGCTTCTTTTAAAAAAGAATTCAAATCCACAGAATTAGAAGAGTGTCCTTTGGATTTCTACAGAACACTGAGAATCCTATGTAGGGTTTAGTGAATGCTAAACAGGGTTAGTGAATGTTGCACAGAATCTCAGAATATTGAAAGTAACATTTATTGATTTGACATATAATAAGTTTGTTGCTACCTGACTTTTTGGTTTGTAAAACATGAAGCATTTCACAAGTTGGATCCCACCATTTCTGCCCTAAGCTGCAGACAGTCTCCTTGCACCCCCACCGGTTTACCTCTTTGCCCACAGCTGCTCAGAGCTGTCTTGCTGCAAGGCTGATATTTACTGTCTGACTCCAACAAGGATGTTGGTAATTTTAAATTTTTCTGGCTTTTAGCTTGTGACGTTATTATCTTGCTCTGCGTCTGTTCTCTTTTAGATTTTAGATTTCTGACATCCCAAGAGGCCTTTATGGAGTGTTGTTTTATCCTCCTTGCTCCTTCTTTGTAGAAATTTAGAAAATAATATTTGAAAGCAGTCCCTGGGAACTTAGGGAGAGAAAGAACCACAAATCCAGGCAATTTAAATCTTTGGTTTCTGATAAATCGTATAGGAATGAGATATGCATCATAATCAACATTAAATTCAGTAACTTTTTTTATTACTGAAAAATGACAAGCCAGATCAGTTCAACTCTGACCATCATAAAAACACAAGTATCTTACTAAAATAAATACTAAATGCTAACCAGCAGGGCTGAGCCAAAGGGTGAGATGAGTGAGGAACCTGTCTTGGGCACAAAATTTAAGGGGACATCAAAAAAAAAAAAAAAAAAAAAAAAAAAAAGCGGGGGGGGGGGGAAGAAGGAAAGAAAACAAAAAGAAACAACAAAAAAACCCCAAACACTCGACAATCAAGCTAAATGATATTTTAATTCAATATTTTAAAAAATAAAACAAATGAAAAAAAATTATGATGAACAAAATATAAATGTTAAAGACAAGATCAGTAACAGTGCCTTGCCAGGCCATATTGCATCCTCAGTCAAAAGGAAAAATCAGTAACACTCATTCTGTCATTACCTAAAAATTTGTTTTTTTTTTTGTTGACCTTATTTGCCTTACCCTCATCCTGGCCCTGCTAACCAGAATATCAGTGGTTAGGGTAAAAAAATGGCATAATCTTTCCTCTAAAAATGTTCACTCAAGGGAGAAAATACGTGTAGTGATTTTCAAGCCTAGTTATGATCACTGGGTAACCAATATCCATAATTTTGACCCTGGTTTGGCTATAGTCTCAATTAAAAGGTATTTTCCAATCCCAAAATGGAAGTGTTGTCTTTTGTTAATTCAATATGAAGGGATCATATTATCAAAAACCATTACATTTCTTTTTTTTTTTTTAACCTGCTTAGAAAAACTCATGTAGTTCAATTCATCAAAAGTTTCTCCATCCACGGTGGTCCCCTCTGGCTCTCTCTTTATTGGTTTTGGCGGGAGAGGGCCTGTGGGGCTTTTTCCGGTATTCCACTTTTGTCCAGCCCCCTTCGCTGACTTTGCTCTCCTCTTCACTGGCTCTTGAGTCAGTCTCAGGGTGCAAAGGCATCCCTGGTATGATGTTGGGTTGGTGGAGGTCTCTAGGGCTTCTCTTGAAGTCAGGCGACTGGTGAGGATTGAGTGCTGACTGAGAAACCCTGTAGAACTTTCCGGGATATCTTCCTCTTGAAGGAGTGGGATGCTGACTTTTTCCAGTGTATCTTCCTCTAGGAGAAGAATTGAGTGATATACTACCACGTCCATATTTGTTCCTGCTTCTGTCTGAGTATCGACCCCTCTCTGAAGAGGTGTCAGTATTGCCACTGGAAAAGCCACTGTCCCTAGAGCTGAGATGCAGGGAAGAGAAGTTTTTGGTCAGTCCATACTGGGTAGGAGAGGAGCTTCTGGACTGGTTCACAGGTGTAATCTGTTGATACTTAATGGGCACCTGGGTCCGTCTCACAGCAGCAGCATAGGAATCCTGGCCATCAAGGTATGAGAAGAATGGTGACCCCAGAATAGGATTGCTCTGGGAACGCTGTAAAGAAGTGTTGGATGCAATCTGCCGCATCCTCAGAGTATCTAACCACTGGCAATCAGCACCTGCGGGAGAAATGGAAATGAGCATCTTTGAAGCCACAGTAAAGCTGCATGCCTAATTCATACGCCTGTTTTAGGATAATTCAAGGCTGTTTGGGATGCTCTAAGCTTTACCATTCATAGAAATTCTAGGCTACGTATAAGGACATTTCCTTTATTACAAATACTTTACAAAATAAGGACATTTACACTTAGTCAATCTATGCTATGTGCTTGGCATTGTTCCATGGGCTTTCCTTCCACTATCTGATTTAATCCTCTCAATAATCTTCTTAGGTAAACACTAATAGTCTTATTCTATAAATGAGGAAGCTTGGGAGGTCAAATAACTTGCCCAAGATCACTCAGTCAATAATACCAAGTCCTGCATCTAAATCCCATCTTCTTCCTACATAGTTGTGTTCTCACTTCTAGAAAGTATGTTCAGGTAGCAGGGGCAAGTTTAGTAAACAAAAGGTTTTTTTTTGCAACCTGCACTTTTAAAACCTCAAGGACCCTAAATGCAGATAAAATAAATGAGGCTCTGAAGGTTGAGACAGCTAGAGATTGTTTGAAAGAAAGACCGTTCATGTGTCCAGAGGAGAGATCCTGAGGCTTGGGAATAAGAAGTATTTTCAGCATAAAAAAATGAAGCTGCGTTGGCAAGTAGGAAGAAGTTAAGATAAAAGAAAATGGGGAATTGACAAGGACCATTTAGTAAGTTATATTTCAGTGAATAAGCAAGTTCCTCACACCTGAGATCTTTGCTGTTTACCCCCAAGCCTGAACAATGTTACTGGAGCTCCTGGGTGGTCCTCCCAGCCTCAGCTTCCTCAGCTACTCCACCCTCTGCTCACACAGATGACGCGTGTGGAGGGTATCAGAGCATGCATGTCTCTGTCTCCCTCACTGCCTGAGCACAGGTGACCCATACCTCTGCGGTGAGTGACTTGTCCAGACAATTCCAGAGACTCCTCCCAGGCTTCAGTGCAGCACAACGCCTGCTTTTGTTGTTGTTATTGTGTGTATGTGTGTATTTTATTGTGGTCACAACCACATTTTTCCATCCTAGCCTTCTTTTTTTTTTTTTGAGACAGTCTCCCTCTGTCGCCCAGGCTGGAGTTCAGTGGCCGGATCTCAGCTCACTGCAAGCTCCGCCTCCCGGGTTCAGGCCATTCTCCCACCTCAGCCTCCCGAGTAGCTGGGACTACAAGCGCCCGCCACCTCGCCCGGCTAATTTTTTGTATTTTTAGTAGAGACGGGGTTTCACCGTGTTAGCCAGGATGGTCTCGATTTCCTGACCTTCTGATCCGCCCGCCTCGGCCTCCCGAAGTGCTGGGATTACAGGCTTGAGCCACCGCCCGGCCCATCCTAGCCATTTTTAAGCCTATAGTTCAGTACTGTTAGTATATTCACATTGTTGTGCAACAGATCTCTATAATTGTTTCATCTTGCAACACTGAAACTCTAGACCCACTAATCTCTAAGTTCCTCTTTGCCCTTTTGCCTTCCCTTCTCCCCTGCCCCCCGACTCCCACTTGTTAACTATCTTCTACTTCCTGTTTCTATGACTTTGACTACTGTGGATACTTCACATGAGCAGTATCATACAGATTCACAATGCCTTCTTTCCCTCCCATTGACTTCTCTGGAATTTTGGCTTCCAATAGAACCCTGATTTTGCTCAGTCTCCAACCCCCTCCATGTAGCCATGTGATCGGGAGAGTTGACCGCATTCTGGCTCCAGGGATCGACTTTAATTAGTTTAAGTCAGATGTGCTCATGCTATGTTTAGGGATGGACAAGTTGCTCTATTCTGGCCAAAGCAGAATTGGTGAGGGGTAGTCTTTTGGGGGTTTCTAGAAAAGTTTTCCTTACTCCTATATATAAGAACAGGTAGGGATTTCCTCTGGACATTGCCATATCTTTGTGTGATGACTGTAAACAGGAGAGGAGCCGAGGGCACAGGCAGCCTATTGAGCATGGCAGGGCGGAAAGAAGGGAAGGTTCATTCCACTATCTGAATATGGTTGAGCCGGCTTATCTTACTGCACCTGGAGCCTGCCCTACCTCTGAACTTCTTGTTATGGAAGATAATAAATTTTATTACAGTTTAAATCAGTGGTTTAAGGACTTTAGAGCTCTTCTTAATCACCGGGAAGGCTCCTTAAAATGCAGATTGCAGGTCCTACCCCCAGAGTTCTGATTCAGTAAGTCTGGGTTTGGGCCTGAGGATCTGGATTTCTAGTAAGTTCACAGGTGATCCCGATGCTGCTGGTCCTGGGGCCACACTTGGGAAACTATTGGAGTAAGGCAGTTGAAACTGGGTTTTCGGCTACTTGAAGCTCAAAGATAGATCGTAACTGATTGAGGTGGTATCCTCTGAGTCTTCAGATCATCTGAAAATGTCATAATTAAGTTTCTGGAATCTAGCACACATCTAATACGGGAACACTAACTTACTTGAGTCAGACCTACTTCCGGGGTTGCCATCTGAATTGGTGAATAATGTCTGAATGGCAAGTTGGACTGCTTTCACTTCATCCTGAGGTTTTGTTCTACTCCACTGAATCGAATGGACATGTTTAGTGCTTTTTGGAGTTCTAACATCACTCTGGTAAAAAAAAAAAAAAAAAAAAAAAAGAAAGAAACATATAACCAAATAGACAAACACATATAAAATAGGAAAGAAAGACATCCAGGTTATTATATCACTTCAATTTCACTTCTTAGAACACTATCATAATGCACTAGGAAAATATTCTGAACAGTTGGCCCAAATACGCTCATTTGATGAAAAGAAAATGTTTAACCACTGTATTTCTTAGTGGGTTATAGCACTTATTCCCTAATGGATTATAACATATATTTCTTAGTAAACTATAATAGCTAAAAATATGGTTGTCTTCTCCCAGAATTTATTATATTTGACAAATCTCAACTTACCTCTTTGTTTAATAAGAAATAAAAATTTACCTCTTCTGTTTATAGTACTTAAAGACAGATATTTTGTTGAATAAATGAAAATGTGAGCACCATGTTTGCCTAAGAGTGAATTCAGATCATCAAGGGAACTGAATGAATGTGATGGGGCAAATCACCTACATGGAGGGGGAGCGGTCTCAGAGGCAAAAGTGAGACAGGATCAAGAAGTAAGAAATGGGGACCAGGAAGAGGACACTAGGTCAAGACACATCTTGTCCTGAAATCTCCCTCCTCACTAGCTGTCACCAATCAATGTCAGTTAAAGAGTCTCCAGGATTCAATATGGTTAGGGAAATCTGTTTTTAAAAACTCTGAAGTGAGAAACCCAGACAAAAGTGGCATATCATCATGAGGTCTAAAAAAGAAGGAGGAGGGAGAGAGAAGAAGAAAAAGAGAACTGGGTGTGCTATCTCCAAAACTATCTAAGGCAGGCAGAGATAGAATCTGGTTGTTCTAATTGTCCGATTACTAACAAGAAGGCTTTTCCTGGGTAGTGAGGACCAGTTAACAGACTTTAGAATAGTCTAGTCTAGATTCCAAGTTCCTCAAGACCAACCAGCCTCTTTTGTTTGGGTTTTGCACCTTGCAAGCAATGCTTTGACAAATAATGTAACTTCTTCTCAGATGCCTGACAACCTGTGCACCCCAGCAGGTGAGGATAAATAACTGCTGTAAACCTTTTTGGCTTCCAGCCTGGCCAGAGTTGTTGTTTTTTTTTTTTTTTTTTGAGACAGAGTTTTGCTCTTGTCTCCCAGGCTGGAGTGTAATGGCACAATCTTGACTCACCGCAACCTCCGCCTCCTGGGTTCAAGCGATTCTCCTGCCTCAGTCTCCTGAGTAGCTGGGATTATAGGCATGCACCACCATGCCCAGCTAATTTTTGTATTATTAGTAGAGATGAGGTTTTACCATGTTGACCAGGCTAGTCTCGAACTCCTGACCTCAGGTGATCCACCTGCCTCAGTCTCCCAAAGTGCTGGGATTACAGGCATGAGCCACCATGCCTGGCCCAGAGTTTGTATTTCTAATACTGAAAAGCCAAATCCTGGCAGCCGAGGAAACTATCAAAATGCCACATTCACAAAGTCCTCTTTGAAGTGGACTTCATCTTACTGCAGCCACTGGGAGCTAACAGGGTAGCCAGGGAAGAGCAGAAGGTATTTTTTTATAGTTAGAAAACATGGAAGTGACTTCAACAATTCTGTCAGTGAGTACCTCATACCTCAGGCCTTCCTTTCATCTCTCTGAGCCTGTTTTTCCTATCTGCAAAATGAGGATAATAATATCTTTCAGTATTTTTTTTTTTTTTTTTCCTGGAGACAGGGGTCTGACTGTGCCACCCAGGCTGGAGTGCAGTGATGTGATCTTGGCTCACTGCAGCCTCAACCTCCTGGGCTCAAGCAATCCCCCCACCTCAACCTCCCGAGTAGCTGGGGCCACAGACATGTGCCACCACACCCGGCTGTTTTTTGTATTTTTTGTAGAGATAGGGTTTCATAATGTTGCCCAGGCTGGTCTCAAACTCTTGGGCTCAAGTGATCTGCCCACCTCAGCCTCCCAAAGTGCTGAGATTACAGGTGTGAGCCACTGCACCTGGCTGATATTTTTCAGTATTGATTTACATGAAGTTAGTGTGATCAAACTGGTATAAGCATCTGTAACAGTGCCTGGTTCGTAGTAGATCCTTAATAAATGTTTCTTGAATGAATGAACTGGATGAATGAATGAAATGCATGTCCCTTTGGTGGTGGGTGCACACTAATATCTCCAGGAGTACCAAGACTGTACTATAACTGTTGCCTTCCACCCACTCCCACCAGGTTTATGTACCTTGTAAGGTGTATGTCCCACCAGCCACAAAGATCTTGTTGACTTAAAAAAAAAATTAGTATTAAGTATTAGTATCCCTAATACCAAACATCTGACATGGTATACAGAAGGTGTTCAGTCCATAACTAATGAATGAATGAAGCACTACCTCAGTCTCTATCTGGGTAAGTTTATCCTGTTCTCTTTTCTTCCCAACATGTTGTTAGATAAATTATATTGATCTTCCCATGGTCATGATGGTTGGTTTATCTCCCAATACATTCCAATAAATTATATGCTCTGAGGTAACAGATAAATTTATATTCATTCACTGTTGGTGGGGCCACCAGCCTCTTGCCCCCAGAGCTTACCTCATATGTGACAGTGCACTCCACAGTCTGATTTTTTGCTATTCCTACAATCCACTTCTCCATTACAAATGGTGGCTGAAAAACAAAAGTTAGGATGGTGTAGTACCATAACACAGTCTGCTCTACTATAGTATGTTTCTTTGAGGCCAGTTGTGCCATACACAATTAGCAAACAGGGGCATAACATCAGATTATCATGAAAGCCTTGTCGGTTCTCATGTGATCACTCACAACATGCGAATGTTTGGAGTTTTGCTTTTCATAAGACATCCTTTTGTGTATTTGTAAATAGCTAGTCACGGCCTCCCACAATCTTCTTTTCCGATATAACATTTGCTATCACTCAGTCCTATCATTATGTCATTAATTCATGCTAAAGTTTGAAGCATCAGTTGGAAAACTTTCCCACAGTTAAGAGAAATCCATAGCAATATGAGAAGACCCAGAAGTGCTTTCCTTGAGTAAAGCCGTGGCTGGTTCAGTGGCTTCAACAATCACTCTGCTTTCCATAACATCACACTATCCAGCAAAGCTGCACATACACATGAAGAAACCATGGTTATGTTTTCCCACTATATTAAAACAAAGGATTAGTGAGGAAGCCTGTGCCTTTGATACTATTTTAATTATGATGAAAACAGCCTCAGAAATAAGCTGCACTCTCTTCCCATCCCCCTTTCACTTCAGGTTTAAGGCTGCAAAGGAATGACTGACCGTGAGCTGGGTTCAAAGAAAATGTGATAGAGATTTAGCTGGGCTAGGTTTTCTTTGAGACTGAGTCTCACTCTGTTGCCCAGGCTGGAGTGTAGAGGCGCAATCTTGGCTCATTGCAAACTCTTCCTCCCAGGTTCAAGTGATTCTCAAGCCTTGGCCTCTCAAGTAGCTGGGATTACAGGAGCATGCCACCACACCTGGCTCATTTTTTGTATTTTTAGTAGAGACGGGGTTTCACTATGTTGTCCAGGCTGGTCTCCAACTCCTGGTCTCAAGTGATCTGCTCACCTCAGCCTCCCAAAGTGCAGGGATTACAGGTATGAGCCACTGCACCCAACCTGGGCTAGTTTTTTGTTGTTGTTGTTGTTTATTTGTTTTAAATTAGGATTGTTATTGTTTCTGTTGATGTTTAAAAATTCTATAACTTTTGATTGGTCTGTCCCAGTTCTAGTTTTCCTATAAGCCTGTTAATGTTGCTGTGTGATTTCGTATGTATGGCATGATAGCAGAAACACTTATATTCAGTTTTACAACTCCACGGCATGGGTGGGGAAGAAAGAAAATATCTTTCCAGTCTTCAAGACAACATATTATGTCCCAACAAAATAAGAAAAAGGTAAAACCAAGTCATAACCCTTACAGATAAATAATGCCATGGAAATAACTCCTAGATACACAGTGGAATCCAACAATGAATATCAAATCAATCTGCTTGATGTCCACTTGTAAATTAAAATGACTTGGTTGTTTAGCATTCTAATGCCTATGAAGAGAACACATTTACAATGTCTTCTCTCTAAAGCAATGTGTTCTCTCTAATGCATGTCTTTGAAGAACCATTTTAGTTCCCTACTTATGTTTGTACCTGGGTTCTTTGCTACAAGCCCCACTTTCTTCACTGAAACCAAAGGCCTGGTTAATAGTGTATCACAGTTAGCGGATTATGTGAGGCCAGGGTGACTGTCCTGTTGACTTCATGGTTATTCACCTGAAGTTGTTGACCTTCTACAACTGAAGTCTCATATGTATTTTTCCAGTATGATTGGGACAGAATTGAATTTTTTTTCCATTTTGAGGAGCGAGCTAAGCATTTCCGCAAGTCTTTCTTCAGTGTTTTCCTCAGCATGCTTCCCACTGGCCCTGGAGTAGTAGCATGCTTTCTAGTCACTCCAGGAATTCATAGTGTGGACTTAAGGAAGCCATTAAGACTTCAATGTGTGCCTCATAATTAACCTCATCTCAGTCCTTCAGGGAATTGACCTCAACCAAGAAAGTCTTTCTCAACCAAGAAAGTATAAGTTTTCCAAAGTTTAAAAGTACTCAAAATTTGAAGTAAATATTTTCATTGTTCACATTTTCCTTCCTTTAATAAATGACAGAGTAAGCATAAAGAAATATAGAAGAAAAAAATTTTAAACAATTAAATGATACCTTTTGCAGTGCTTTTAGTTCACACAGCATAAGTGGAATTTTAACAAAAACCTATTATGATCTCAATCTGCTAAATAAAATGTGCCTTTCAACAGCCAGCTCGAGGCTGAGCTGATGTGAGCATGGACAAGCACAAAAGCACACTGCTGGGGTATTTTAATGTCTTTGTTTGATATCTGTGAATTCAAAAGAGCTTTTAAGCCGTAAATAGAACCCTACCTTTGTCATCTTTAAAATCTCCGCATCAGGTAGGTTAGTGTTGAATGTCACATCTTTTATGTAGGTTATTGCAATTTCATCCCCATCCATCTCCATATACATTTTCCACTTACAATCCTGGAATTAAAAACAAAATTATATAATTTGAGAAAGTGAAACAATTTTTTTTTAGTCTCAATGTTTCATAACACATAAAATATTCTAAATGAAGTATTATTGGAGTGGCTTTTTTTTTTTCCTTTTTCAGTAAAAGGACATGAAATTAGATTCCTATGTATATCTAAATAAGCCCCAGTTAGTGCAGCCTTGAGACATAATGTGTCAGTTTTAAGTGTTCTATTATAGGAGTTACAAACTCAAAATCCTGAAGGGACCAGGCAGATAATAAAAAGGAGTAAAGCTAGGCAGTTTCCTTATAAAGCTTTAAGTGGCAACCTTTTAAAATCGACTCATTTAATTTACATATTAAACATTGTAGGAACATTTTTTCATTACCACAAAGAAATGTGGTTTTCTACTTTTCTTGAAATATAAGGTCCTCTTGATCCACCTTTAATCTTCCTAGATTGATAATGATGTGGGTTCAAGAAACTCTCACTTTCCTCTTAACAAGAAGGAAAACAACAGTGCAAATGTGTTGATAAATGATAATGGACAACTAGGGAGTTATGGGGTGGGTGAGGGACTCTGGGAAACCAAAGAACAGTTCCCCTAAAGGCACAGCTACTTCGTGACTTCTGTTGATTGTTCCCATGTGGAAATATGAGCCCAGTTTTGCTAGGTCCTTTAATATTTCATGAACAGCTGAGAATTAGGATCCTTATGTAAAACTCTTGATTTTTAAACAATGGTATGTTAATTAAATTTTTAATAAAATCACCATATAATGGAAAAGTGCTTTACATCATTCATTAACAGGAAAATGCAAATTAAAACCACAATGAGGCACCACTATACACCCATTAGAAGAGCTGACTGATAACATCAAATGTTGGCTAAGATTTAGAGTTACTGGAACTCTCATATTAATATTAATACATTGTTGATGGGAAATGGTACAACTGCTTCAGAAAAATTTTGATAATTTATTATAAAACCAAATATATGCCTATTCTATGACCCAGAAATTCTACTCCTAGGTATTTACCCAAGAGAAATGAAAAAAGACTTGCCTAGGTATGTTCTTAGCAGCTTTATCATGTTAACTAGGAAACTTGAAACAAGCCAAGCATCCATCAAAATGAGAATGGATCAACTGTGATATATTCATAGAATGGAATATTACTTAGCAATACAAAGGAAGACATTACTGATGCATGCAACAACTTGGATAAATCTCAAAAACATTATGGTGAGTGAAAGAAGTATATAGAAAAAAAGAACAACCTAATGATTCCATTTATATGATATTCTAGAACAGACAAAACTAATTAATGATAGAAAAATTCAGAAGGGTGCTTGCTTCTGCAGATGGGGACTTACAAGGGGTATGAGGAAACTTTCTGGGGGTAGCAGTGCTCTACTGATAGAGGTTTGGGTTACACAGGTGCATGCATTGGTCAAAACTCAGTGAATGTACATTTTAAATCTGTGTATTTCTCTTTTTAATTAATTTTATAGTGATTATTAAAACAATTTTTTTGAGAAGGGGTCTTGCTCTGTTACCCAGGCTGGAGTATGGGTAGCATGATCTCCACTCACTGCAGTCTTGACCTCCCAAGCTCAAGCGATTTTCCCACTTCAGTCTCCTAAGCAGCTGGGACCACAAGTACGTGCCATCATGCTCAGCTAACATTTTCTTGTTTTTAATTTTTTGTAGAGCTGGGGTTTCTCTATGTTGTTGCTCAAGCTCGTCTCAAATTCCTGGGCTTAAGTGATCCTCCCACTTCAGCCTCCCAAAGTGCTGGGATTATGGGTATAAACCACTGCACCTGAACTGCATTTCTTATTCTAGCACACTGAAATATTTAGGAGGAAGTATACTGATGTCTGCAAATTAATTTGAAATGTATCAAAAAATAAAGATTGATGGATGGCTAGAGAGAGGGGTAGATGGATAAACCAAGTATATGTGATAAGCCAAGTATAGTAAAATGTTAATGGTTGAATGGGGGCTATGAGGGTTCACTGTAAAATTACTTCAACTCTGCTGTATAAATAATTTAATAATAAAAATGGGGATAAACAAAGGAAAATAAACTCATGTCTTTGTACCAAATTTGACCCCTGGACCATAAATGCACATTCTGTCTGTCTGTCTATCTACCTATTTTTTTAAATTTCCTTTTTAGAGATAGTATGTTGCTGTGTTGCCCAAGATGGTCTTGAACACTTGGTCTCAAGCAATCCTCCCACCTCAGCTTCCCAAGTAGCTGGGATAGAGGCATGAGCCATTGTTCCTGGCTCTGTGTTTATTGAAGAATGAAGAATCCTGAGGATTAAGGCTAATGTACCAAGCACCTTACATGCTGAAACTGGAAAGTGCCCTCATAAATCAGAGTGGACCTGGAATGTTTCCTAGAGCAAGCTCAGACATCATTCTTATGGAAAGACATCAACAAAGAGGCTGTTGAAAACCTGTTGGCTTCAACAGGAAGCTGGGGTGCCTGATGTTTTAGGAAAGCCTCTAGATGAATTGCAAACCAAGCAGGGTCCATGTCTGACCCTCTTTGCCCAGCCACATTCACAAAATGGAGAGCCAATTAGTGAAGGAAAAGGTCTATTCAATAAAATGAAAACCTGGCTCTTGGCTAACGTAAGTCAAATTAGTTTCTCAGAATTGACAAATCTCTCAGTATTTCTTTGTTTTGGAGCCACTGCTACCCAGGCAACGTGGGTTCTGAGATAACTGGGCAGGATAATGACTGTTTGGTGTCATGATTGCTCTTCTCTGAAATAGCAAGAACCTTCTCAAGGCAGCAGCTGGGATAAAAAGCCTTAGAAGAGATGAGTTTACTTAGTTCAGTTTCTTTTGCCTGTCAAGTTTGGGAATTAAGTTAGTCAAAAGCACAGTCAAAAGAGCTTGAACGGCATGAAAATGCCTGAACTTCCCCTGCTTCACTCTCATCTCCTAACCAGAGAGCTCCCCCATGACCTCAAGCTGTAAATCAGACCCTCCTCTGCACACTGTCAGAACAGCTCTGTGTGAAGGAGCGGCTGACAGGAGGGGAACTCACATCTGTGGAGCGCTTACTATGCTCTAGGCATGTCGCTGGGCACTTATACCATGCTATTTTATTGGATATCCATCAGAACCCTGAAAGTCAGGACTATTTTCCCTTTAGATGAATGAGAAAAATGAGGTTCAGACAGATTAAATAACTTTCCTAGGGTTTCATGACCAATATGTGGTTGACATCAGCACAAGGCTGCATGACTCCAAAGCTGGAGGAGATACTAATAGGGACAGACAAGCAGGAGAGGTAGCAGGTGAACCTGCTGGATGGTTTTGTCCAGCTCCATAAATGGGTCCAGCCATGGACAACAGACAGGCAGAAGAAGGACCAGAGAAGATTTCGCTGATACAACCCAGAAAGCTAGTGGCCATCATTCTCCTTGCAGCAACTGCTTCCCTGCTCCCCAAAGTCCAGCTTGGAGAAACACTGATCCAAATAATAGGGTTAGAGACCTTTTATTTTTAAATTCCCTTTTTCTCTTCTACTAAAGAAAGACTTTTACCTGAACCATAAAAGAAGGTAGCTACAGAAGGAACAAAACTATACTCAAGGAAGTCATAAGACAAGGAGGCCATCATGCATTTCACTAAAAAGTAGGTTCTGCTTGTTACAAAGCTGGGTAAGAGAGAAAGAGAATATGCTCCAACATGCAGGGCCCATGTAAATCATAAAATCAATTTGACAATGGCCTGACCTAACTCCAGGCATCTTCAGGGCATCTATGATATCATTGTTGCCTAGTTAACAAAAGTAATCCACAAATAAAGTAATGGAATTCCTTATATTCTGCTCAGTTTCAAATTAGCCTAAGGTATCCTTAACGTTTTTGCCATTTTGTTAGTCATAAATTGTCAATGAGGATTGTCCACAACTCTGGGATTCAAATGGTTATTGAATTGGACTGGACACGCTGCAGACATTGAGATGCCATGTAACCAGTTCTTAACTGATCAACCACGGAAAAGGCTATCATTACAAATAAAATGAATTAAGTCATCAATAACATCACTAAAAATAACAATTCCACAAGTTTGTGAGCCTAATATAGGGTTTTACTTAGATATTTGCAACCTTTTCAGTACCTTGGCTGTGACAGGGACCAGGTATTGGGCACAGTAGACCCTGATGATTTTTTTATTTTTTTATTTTTGAGATGGTGTCTCACTCTGTTGCCCAGGCTGGAGTGCAGTGGTGCAATCTCGGCTCACTGCAAGCTCTACCTCCTGGGTTCACGCCATTCTCCTGCCTCAGCCTCCCGAGTAGCTGGGACTACAGGCGCCCGCCACCATGCCCGGCTAATTTTTTGTATTTTTAGTAGAGAGAGGGTTTCACCATGTTAGCCAGGATGGTCTCTATCTCCCGACCTCGTGATCCACCCGCCTTGGCCTCCCAAAGTGCTGGGATTACAGGCGTGAGCCACCGTGCCTGGCCCAGTGGACTCTGATTTTAAAACCATTCACCATTTTTTTTTTTTTTTTTGGAGACAGGTTCTTACTCTGTCACCCAGGCTGGAGGGCAGTGGTGCAATCTCAGCTCACTGCAGCATCAATTTCCTGGGCTCAAGCGATCTTCCCACATCAGCCTGCCAAGTAGCTGGGACCACAGGCATGTGTCTCCATGCCTGGCTAATTTTGCCTTCATTCTTTGTAGAGATGAAGTCTCACTATGTTGTCCAGGCTGGTCTGGAACTCCTGGGCTCAAGTGGTCCTCCTGCCTCAGCCTCACAAATTGCTGGGATTACAGGCAGGAGCAGCTGCACCTGGCCCAGGTAAACTACTGATTTTGGCTTAAGGTGAGTGTTAGAAATGTGGGTACTGATTTTTGAATTAGAAATATTCAAGGGTCACTTTGAATGTCTGTGAACAACTCTCAAAAGCAAACAGCTCTCTATCCTGAGGTCCTATGGGAACTGCAAAGTACTCTTTTTTCAAAACCATCTCACCCTGGTAGTCTGAGATGCTCCTGGTATTCACTCCTTTTACTAAGATGTTGATGATTCCTATTAAAATGGAAACGGTATGGGAAAAAGCCATACATTAAGTCATTACGAGCGGAACATTGTGGGGCAAGGTGGGGCAAGATCACAAATTTAAAGTTTGACTACCTGGGCCTGAATCCCGGTTTTGTCCCTTTTACCCCCAACCATAGCCAACTTATGTAACCTTTCTGAACCTCAGCGTTCTTTACTCAGAAGTGGATTGTTGTGTCGTGTGAAGATTAAATAAGATAATGTAAATGCAGTTCCCAGCATTGTGCCAGAACCGAATTAGAAGCTCAAAAAGGAATAATTATCATTATTACCAATATGGTCACCAACACAGCTCCAATTAGTTTACTAGATTAGCTGGTTTGTCATCTAGGAGCCATAAAAGGGAATGGGACAGAGAACAAGGTAGCTTTGATGGGCGGAAGGTATAAAGAGTGGGCTAGGAGAGGGACCCTGCTGGAGTGGGCAGGCTGGGTCAGCGCATCTCACTTGGGCAGGAGTCTGGGCATGCAGGGGGCTGGGAATCACTCGGATACCAGGGAGTGATCAGAGATGAAAAAGAGAAGATGCAGCCCAAGCGGCAACTTAACAATGGCCAGTTTCGTGAAATGAATCAAAGAAGGAATAAATTCATATCTTCATATATAGATGGATCATATAACACCAATTCTGACCTTCCTGCTTCCACATATTCTGATTCAGCACTACTAAGAAGCAGCACCAGATGTCTGGAGGGATTACGTATGACTGGCAGCCAGAGAGCCTTATCTTGGATGAGGAAACCAAAGCACAGAGAGATGAGGTAATTTGACTGAGGTCACACAGGTAGCAAGTGGTGAGGCACAAGTGCTTGATGCGCATTTGCAGGGAGTGCTAATTACTCTTCAGCAGGAAAAGGGGACTAGCCCAGGAGCAGAGCTGGGCACTGGGAAGTGCTTTTGCTAGGGCTTCCAGTAGCAAAAAGTAGTTACCCGGAACTTTGCACTAGCTAGAAAATCTGCCTCTAAATGCAAATCTACAAGAAACAAATGGAATTTTGTTGGGGAGAAGGGAATGTTTGCATTTGACATGAATGAAAAATACAACAATTCTAGTGGGTGCCCAGAATACGCATGTTTATCTGCTGAAATACCTGGGTAATTTTAGGAGCACGTGTGTGGCTAATGGAGGATGAGAAAGCATTCCATCTGAACTGCTTCAGGATCGCCAATTATGTGAAAAAATTTTCTGAATTAAGACTACTGGCCAGCTAAAACAGAAACTCTTACACTGTGAAGATAAAATCCTAAACACTCGGTTAATGCTAAATTAAGTATCTCTTTGTGAGAAATCGCTATTCCACTCTCTGCAAGCTCTTTACAATTTTTTAGAGTTCCAAGCTAGTACAAGTCATGCCAAACATCACAGACAAGTCATCTCCCACAAGGAAGGAAAAAGGGAATGAAGGAGTGAAGAAAAGGGGGGAAGAGGTGAGGGAATAAAAAGAAATAAGATAGAGGTAAATTTTCCAAATAGGAAAAGAGATTAAAAGGTAGCACAAAAAACTAGAGTTTAAAGTTCTGGGCAATTCAGAGACAATAATCTCAATCTCTCGCTCTCTATTTTTCCCTATCAAAATGTAATTGCATTCATCAACATTATAGATAAAACTGTTAAACAATCAAGACCAAGATCATTCAGGGTATTTCAGAAAGAAACAGACTCCCAAAATTTGCCTTTCAGGCTTTTATAGATCACCTTTACCTGATGTTACAGACATTTAAAAAATTTTAAATACATTTCCTTATTGAGGTATAATTTGCATATAATAAAATGCACAGATTTTTAAGTGTACAGTTCAATACATTTTGACAAATGTATATATCTGTGTAACCACCAGAATAAGCAAGTTATTTCTGGTACTCCAGAACCTTCCCTCATGCCTATTCCCAGACAAGCTGCCTACATAACTGGGCCACTGTTCCTGCTTCTATCACCATAGATTAAAGTTGACTGTTCTGGAATATCACAAAATTAGAATTTTACAACAGGTACTTGTATATGTCTGGCATAATGTTTTTGAGATTTGTCTATGTTAATTAATCCTCACAGCCTTACCCTGTCATAGAGAGCACTGCCCCCATTTTACAGATGAGGAGACTGAGGCTCAGAAAATGGAGAGATTTGTAGCCAGGTCATTTGGCTTTGTAGGATGGGGATTCCAGTCCAGACATGCCAAGTCTAAGCTGAGAGGTTAATTTTCAAAATCCACCCCACCCCTAAAACCATGAATGGAGAAAAAGTAAAATCAACCAAGAATGCTCAGGGTTTCAGCTAAAAAGGCCTGTCTTGAGGAAGCAATTTAAAATATAAAATACAGAGGTCAGAATAAACTTTTTAAGATTCAAGGGAAGACTGGAAGAGCTAGTCTCATAGCAGGCAACTGACTGTTGTGAAATCTAAGAAGTAATGCAAGATGAAATAAGAATACGATAAACATTTTGTTCATGCTGGTATTAAAAGTAGTAAGATGTTGACGCTTTAGGTCTCTGAAGGCTCCTTTATATGAGTTGCTATTATCTAGCTCAGCTGCTGAAACCTGCAGTTTTAAAGGCAGGAGAGTGGAACATCCCGTGATAGCACCTGGGTTATTTATCATTAAGTATAACCCTGCTACACTATATTTTATTATGCTGCCTTTAAAAAAGATAATACAAGTATGGTTAATTTGCTTCTCTTCTTTATCTGTACAGTGTCATGACCCACCATGGCTTTGTCCCATGAGATTTGTTTTTTTAACCAAAAAGAAATCCACAAGAAACTCTCCCTAAAAATTCCATTAATAACCTCTTTCAGCGCGTATAGGTTGCAGGGTCTGGAACTAAGAATGTTTTAATCTCTTCAGCAAAACAATGTCTCATAATGATGTACAGGACTATTGCTGTACTGATGAAGAATCATACATAATTCAGCACCTTTCACTTGGCACCACTGTGATATCCTCATTAGCCGTGGCTCACAGTGTCTGTCAGATGGTGTCCATGCGAACGCAGGCATTATATTGTCTTTGAGATGTGCAGCTGCTTCCATGACACTGCCAGTATATAAAAACATGACGCCAGTTTGTTTTATTTAGTGCTAAACCTTCCAGTTTGTAAAAACAAGGCTGACACAGAGCCTGACATGAGGCAGTGAAAATAATTAGCTCTCATTTTCTCAGCCTCCTATTTCCTTCTCCCTGCTGTGTTCTCTTTCCACTAAACCACCACATGTCAGTCGAAATGGGAGGCAATTAGTGGGCTCATTTCAGTCCCCACAACTGTGCTGAAAAGAAAGTATTTATGATGGCACAATGAACAGCTGAAAGATTAAATAACATTTGCCTTTTGAAAAGAAAATGACTTCTAGCTAAATGGGCAATTTTTGATTATTCTCAAACAAGCTTAGAGTAGTTGGTTTTTAAAATACAAGAAAGGAAAATGAGTCATTTTTAGGTGAAAGAATCAAATAAAACTTGACACAGTAATGCAAATAACTGATGTTTTATTGCAAAATATGTAAATGCGTTATACCCTTAACAATGGCTTGTGTCTAAGGTCAGGGCAGATTGGTGCCAAGTAGACACCAGTGGAGATAAGGTTGTTATATTGCCTTTCTGGGAGTTGTTATCTGAGTTATGTATGAAAAAGGGGCTTTAAGGATGATGTTAAAATAAAGTGAAACAAATCAAGTGAGACACACTTTCATATGATGCATTACACACTTGACGATCTAAAATGGTTCAGATGTTAGTTGACATGTTTGGAAAGGGCTTTTTTTCCTTAACTGTATTTGAAATTGGAAAGTACTAGGTCTTCATGATGGAAAAAAAGAATAGTAAGTCTTGCTATTGATTTTTGAATAATTAAGAATCTATTCCATGTCAGACTGGGTTTCTTAACGAATATAGAAGTTGATGTCACTCATCTAAGCACTGTTTTAACATTTTTAAATGCTGGGAAATCTATGCAAATAAACTTTTATCCAGGATACTCAAAATATAAAAACATCTGTTCTACCTGATAAGTTCTTCTCTTGCCACCCCATGACTTTAGGGGTGACTGGAAGAAATACGATTTTCAAAGCAACACTAACCTAGTCAGTAGGCATTGTTTACCAGTTAAGCTATTGCCAATTCAAATCCTAATGTCCAGGATTGATATGGTTGTCCTACATCCTTGATTTTCCCACATAGTGCTTCTTCATTTTACTTCAAATAGTCTGTCCCTTTTATAGTTGATTATTCTCAACACCTAATTTTTGGTTTAGAAAACAGAAGCCACTGTGAGTACTGAGGTCTCTTGCTGCAGAACTTACAGTGATCCTCAGAAGCTTTTGAAAACTTGCTTCTAAAAGCAAAGATCTCTCTCCTACAGACAACTGTGCCTGTCATCATGGAGTCACAACTACGACTGTTTCCACGTTTTTTAAAGACGGTCACAAATTTACATTGTGTTTTTCTGTTTCCAGACCATATTCTTACTTTTACAAAATTGAATCCCAATTTTGATTCATGCATGATGGTCAGTATGAGACAATATGACAAAATGAGACAACGGTGACCCAGAGACCTAAGCCAACTAACAACGGATTCATTAGGAGACTGGAGCTCTCTCTGAGTTAAAGACACTTCTTATGATGGTTGGTAACCAGCAATAACATTCTTGTAATTTATTCAAACCTGTGTTTTATCATGTACATCGCTATTTTAAAAGGAATTTCTAGTCTTGATTAAGAAGACTAAGAGGGACCCAACGGTGTGCTGGAGCCAGCTCTCATGAGCTGATTGCTTACAGCCATTCCCAGTTTCAAAGCCAGCGATGCCAGATTGGTAACTTGAAATCGGCCATCTTCACACCATGGAGATCTACACATGCTCCAAACCAGGGCTTCCTCCCATTGTTAGACACGTCCTGGCATGCTAGCATGTATGCAGGACTGTCAATCCATTCAGCAGGTATGCACTGAGCACTTCACCCAGTTCTGCTCTAGCTCTCTAGCTCTCTAGGTGCCTGTCCAACCCGTTTGACAGAGAACATTGCCACTCTGTAATTAGAAACCAGCAGTGAGTTATGCAGTTGTAAAATTCTGAACTGCATTTGCTTCTTTGCTCAATTAAAACTTGTTTCTTTCTCATTTAAAAAAAAAAAAAACACTTTATTGAGATATGATTGACATATGAAAAGCTCTACCTATTTAATGTATATAACCTGATGAGTTTGGAGATACGTATACAAGACAGAGTAGGGACGGGGCTCAGCCCCACCCCACCTCCATCAGTGTATTTTTTCCCATACATCCTCACTGACTGTGAGACCTTGTAAACTGTGAAGAAATTGAGAAGCAGCATTCCACCGTCAATCTCACTCAAGGGAGTTAACCCTATCACCCGCATGCACACAAAACCAAGAAAATGACCCATCCTAACCCCTTGCCTCATTATATTACTCAAATCCCTGCCCCAGGAGCTTGTCTGCCATTTTTTGATCATGCGATGCATGTATTAACATGATTTCTCACTTTGCCTGCACACCCCATGCTCTGTCCTGCACATGTAATGACGTTCATATACCTCATGCTTATTCATGTCACCCTTCTTAAAACACTGCAAGACTTGCCCTCAGAGAGCCAGTCGGAGAACTCTTGCTCCCATGCTGTCTCCTTGGGCT
This sequence comes from Rhinopithecus bieti, assembly GCF_001698545.2. Taxonomy (NCBI): domain Eukaryota; kingdom Metazoa; phylum Chordata; class Mammalia; order Primates; family Cercopithecidae; genus Rhinopithecus; species Rhinopithecus bieti. Next base: position 1,886,450 of record NW_016818380.1, read on the forward strand.
CCAGGATAGGCCCCAATAAAGCCCTGTCTGGGAAACTTTCTCACCCTCATGTTAATTTCTGTTGCATGAGAACTCAAGAAGAGGTAGGTAATGTATGCACCTATGAGACCATCACCACAACCTATGCCATAAACATTTATCTATCACCTCCAAAAGTTTCCTCCTGCCCTCTTATTTATTACTCATTATTTTTATAAGAATGCTTAACATGAGATCAAATTTGCAAATTTTAAGTATATAACAACCTGCTGTTAATTATAGATACTATGCTGTACAGTAGATCTCTAGAACTTATTCATCTTAGATACTTAGGCACACAAATACACGTGTGCATACATGTATTTTTTTCTCTCAACAAATAGATGATCATGGAAATAAACTTCCCTATACTTAATTTTTAATAAATGCAAGATATATCAAAGTAAAGCACTGCTTTTAGCTGTCCTGAAATTTCCAAAAAGTGTTGGCTGTACTTAGAAAATCCTTTTCTTTGTGCCCTGTTATTTTATTCATGTTTATCTGTCCATTTAAAAAATTGCACAATAGGGAAAAAAAAAAAGCCCTATTTGACAGTTTTGATATTTATAGTGCTCTGAGAAAGGGCCTGGAGATTCAATTTTTATTAAATGCAACATTTTATAAGCAATGTAATAAGGACTTAAAAGCACAATACAAGTGGGAAGCATTTGTAAAAGGCAGAATTTTTAACCTGCAGATGACATGGCTGGAAAAGCAGAACGATTCATCGAATTTCTTCCGCTGGGGAGTGGCGGAAGAGGCCAGGTGTTAATAATGGCAAGCGTGGAAGGTGGCAGAGGGAGTCAGCTGGGCAGGAAAGTCCTCTATTGATAACCTTCCACTTTGTGGGTATCAGCAATTCTGCTTCTACTTCTTCCAAAGGTTCCTCTCATTTCTCTTCCTACTTTTCTTGCCTCTTTGAAATAGGAAATTGAAAGCGATGGTCATCTGGGAAGGAGTGGCTACAGTCCGGAAGCCTGGTCTTTATTTAAGGAGTAGGTAGCCGGTATGTTCGGAGAGTAGGGAGGGGCAGCGTGTTGTTTCCGTTACTTTTCCCCTAACCTCAGTCTCCTATCTATGTCAGGTAATCAGTTTAGACCCACGGGAACCGGGCTTCAATCAGGTTTCCTTTGCCTCATTGGGGAGGGGAGGAAATAAGGACGCAAGGAACAAAGTCTGTGACGGTTGAGCGGTTGAGCATTCGTAAGGAATGGACGACTCCCCAAAGAGTTGCTTCCTAACTCTGCTTTTAAATTTTTATGACACACGAATTCTCTAAAAGATCTTGGTGAGAAAACTGCTGGGTGATTTGATAGTTTATCTCTTGGCAATTTGAGAATCAATATTCCTGAGTGGTGAGCTGGTAAGAGATATAATAATAAAATCTAGGCAGCTGAATATTTTAATAAAAAGGGGTGGTTGCTACCCTGGGGAGTGCATGAAGTCGCCCGAGATTCTGGAAGTCACTTTCCTTTTGTGCCAAGTCAAAGGCCTTAGATTGTAAAACACGGGGCACTTTGATTGCAAAAACAAAAATAGTGGTAATGTAGAATTAACTGACCCCAAATGCCTTTTCATTACCAGTATACTTATTTTGGGGGACAATGGTATCTTCCAAAATGAGGCAGTTTGACACAGTAGTTAGACCCTCAGACTGAATCTGCGCCTTACTAGGTTGGAGTCTCTGGTGAGGAGCTTCACCTATGTGCCTCAGTTTCCTCATGAAGAGGATGATACGGAGATAATGTTCCCTGTCATGTTGAGTTGTAACAATTACACAAAAATGCCCTTTGCAAAGTGCTCACCAGAAGTATGAAGTGATAATAATTATCCTTAGCATGGGAAACATTCAAGCAGAGAAAGACACAATTTCTGCCAGTTTGATTGTCATAACTTCCAGGTTGTCTCCACATATGACGTCATTAAATTGTTATTATTATTATTATTTGAGATGAGTCTTTCTCTGTTGCCCAGCTAGGCTGGAGTGCAGTGGTGTGATCCTGGCTCACTGCAACCTCTGCCTCCTGGGTTTAAGTGATTCTCCTGCCCCAGCCTCCCTAGTAGCTGGGACTACAGGCGCAGGCCACCACGCCCAGCTAATTTTTATACTTTTAGTAGAGACGGGGTTTCACCATGTTGGCCAGGCTGGTCTCGATCTCCTAACCTCAAGTGATCTGCTCGCCTTGGCCTCCCAAAGTGCTGGGATTACAGGCATGAGCCACTGTGCCTGGTCTATGTTATTTAAATTAATAATTAACTTTACTCTTTAGGAGCAGGTCAAGTAAATGGGGATAAAACTTGTTTCGCTTATTAATTTAAATTGCCAGTGAAGCCTTTGGTCTCATCATGATGTTTTCCCTGCTAGGTTGTTTCAGAAAAAGCACATTTCACTTGTGGGAGAATTCTTGTGAGCGTCAATGGGGCTGGAGCCTAGTCAGGTCCGGGCTCTTCGGAGGGATGTGGTTGTGAAGACTAAGCACATGGGCAAGATGACCCTGCAGCCACTCCTGACTATGATAGCAGGCACAGGCACTCAAACGCGATCACCTTTCAGGGTTCTGCAAATCAACCTCATTTTGTGCCATCATCCATCTGGTTGTAAAATGAAGCTAAGAGAAATAACTTAATCTGAATTCTTAGGACAAAGGTGGACAGGGTTTTTCCTTTACCTATTTGTGTGTAAGGTAATATTTTCCTGGCTTGCTTTTAGTAGGCTTAAAGTTGTGGAAATGACATAGTTTTAAGGGGTAGTCAGTGGGTGGTCCTTCTCAAATGCAAAGGGAAACTGTAGCTACTATTTTCATGATAAAGTCACTGTCATACCTTATTCTCAATGGCTGCCCATTACAACACATTTTTCATTTTGCTTGTAAAAGAAAAGGTGAAATTCAGCAAATGCCTCTGCTATGCAGACTCTTAGATTTGGAGAGAATTTGCAAAGCTCCAGTTTTCTCTTGGAAAGCTTATTCTGGTCATGGAGGTGGGGGTGGACTTAAAGTTTTCACCTTTCCCATGAAGATGGTTTTATGAGAACTTGATTAATTGGGACTTGAAGGAAGCCTCTTTTTTTGGGTTCTATCTTTAAGGCCCAAGGCAACAAGGTTTTCGTGTGGGGAACTGAAATTTCAGTTCAAAGCACATTAATCAGAAAATATTTCATAATGCTAGGACATAGGCTGGCATAGCTGATATACTTTAGAACAGGACAGTAATTTATTCTAGGATTGCTTTATATAGGTTTACAGATGGCTTAAATGTTGTGGCTCAGGTGTGAGATCTAGCACATATTTACTACAAAGACAATAATAAAGATGTAATTTTTGGTCTTAGCTCTGTCTTTGCCTCACCCCAGACAAGACATACACTTCCTCTTGTTATCTCTGTCTGAATCAGCAATGATGATACTATGAGTTATGCATCCCACCCAAATGCCAACGGGATAAAGGAGATGACATTTATAGAATACCTGCGCTCTTTAGAATGTATTCTCTAAGCAAAAGCCTTAAGCATTATATTCTGGAAATTATTCTGCAACTGCCCACCAACCTCTTCAAGCCCCAATAAAATACTCATCCTTCCAAAATAGCTTTTCCTGTTGAACGTCACCCATTCCAGTCACGTCTTTATACTTTTAGCACCTTAGCATCATATTCACATTGTATATTTCACTTTTGATCCACCACTTTATAACATCATCTCTCTAGTTGCCCACACTAGAAACCTCAGCACCCTCCTGGCCCCTCCCTCCCACTTGCTGTGTCTCCAGCTAGTGACACAATCTAATCTGTTTCAGTGTGTCCTGGGACCCACAGCACTGTCACAGGCTCAGCGCTTTGACATTTTTCACCTGGTTGTCTCCACTGCCCACTCACAGACCTTTGTCACTCTAGCCTGGCCCCTTTCCAATTCATCCTTCTCTGTGCTTCTGAAAGATCTGTTAAAAACATAAATCTGATCCTATCTGCTCTTTTCTTAAAATCCTTTAAACTCCTTGGCTTAGCACATAAGACAGTGCTTTTTCTGGTTGCTAGCTCCCTTTCTGGGCACTCCCTTTGGCATCCCCCTGTTCCATGGTAAGTCTTTCAAGAGGGAGGATGCTTGAGTTGAGTCATGAAGTCCCCTCAAAATTATTCCAAGAAGAGCTCCCTTTGTTTTCCTGGCTTTGTGCTTTTGAGCTTTTGCACACATAGTTTCTTCTGCCTTCAGTGTCCTCTCCTTACCTAGTCATTCTTAATGGCTTTAACATTTAGCTTAAGCAACACGTCTACCAAGAAGACTTCAAGGAACCTCCCTCACCCCTTTCCCATCTGTTGTAGATCCTCATCCAGTGAACTCCCACAGAACCATGTAAATGGCTTTGTAAAAACTCATCATTCTGTACCATAGCCATTCATGAATTTTGTCTACTGCTCATGATAAGCTGTAGATTCTGTAAAGGCTGGGATTGTACTTTTTGATTTTATATCAAAATCTAGCATCTACCTTAGAGCCAGGCACAAAGCAGGTCCTCAGTAAATGCCTGCCAAATGAATAGATAAAATTATTACTCTGGGCCAGACGCGGTGGCTCCCAACTGTAATCCTAGCACTTTGGGAGGCACTTTGGGCAGATCACGAGGTCAGGAGCTCAAGACCAGCCTGACCAACATGGTGAAACCGTCTCTCTACTGAAAATACAAAAATTAGCCATGTGTGGTGGCATGCCCCTATAATCCCAGCTACTCAGGAGGCTGAGGCAGGAGAATTGCTTGAACCTGGAAGGCGGAGGTTGCAGTGAGCCAAGATTGTACCACTGCACTCCAGTCTAGGCAACAGAGTGAGGCTCTGTCTAAAAAAAAAGGATTGCTCTGGATGGGTGACCAAGGAACAGCAGAGGATCAAAAGCTGCAGCAACTTTAGGGCTTGTAGATAATCTATGACTCAAGAAGTCTACATCATTATGGCCAAAAACAGACCATTGTATTGAGTCTCAAATATTATCCAAAGCTCCTTATTTTACTAAAACATAGATTTTCAGTTTTCCATATTAATAAATTATTTCTTTTTTAATTGAAAATATTTTCTTGGCCATGCACAGTTGCTTACACCTGTAATCCCAGCACTTCAGGAGGCCGAGGTGAGTGGATCACCTGAGGTCAGGAGTTTGAGACCAGCCTGGCCAACATGAGAAACCCCTTCTCTACTAAAAATACAAAATTAGCTGGGTGTGGTAGTGCATGCCTGTAATCCAAGCTACTCGGGAGGATGAGGCAGGAGAATCACTTGAACAAGGGAGTCGGAAGCTGTGGTGAGCCAAGATCGCACCATTGTACCCCAGCCTGGGCAACAAGAGCAAAACTCTGTCTCAAAAAAAAAAAAAAAATTTTTTTTTTCTTGGTTGAGATCTCTCTTCACAAGTCTTTTCCAAGGAAAATTTTTCTCACTTACCACCTACAAGCCATAACAAAGCTTAAAGATAACTCATAAATTCATTGTCACAGAATCAAGAAAACCAGAACAGGCAAATTGAAATGTGCAATTTGTTTACCATCAGATGAACTTAGGGGTGCCCACAGCTGCAGAATCTCAGGGTTAGAAGGACTTCTGATGTTGTTGGAGACAGAAGGACTTACTTTCCTGTCCCCTTTCTATGGCTCCTTCTAACAACAGGAATGAATTGACAGTGATCCATTCACAGAGGGAAAAGTATTCATATATAAGAAACCTGGATCCAGAGCAGCTCTCACTCAACCAAATTCTGTGGCCAAAGCAAGCGAGGTAAAGATTTTCATTCAGCAGGTAAAGAAACACCTGCAGTGATGCAGGCAAGACACACTCTTGCCTAGGTGTCTAGAAAGGGCATCTTTAAAAAACAATATTTATGTGTATACACTAGGTATATATATTTTTGGGGTACATGTGAATTTTTTTTTTCTTGAGATGATGTCTCACTCTGTTGCCCAGGCTAGAGTGCAGTGAGTGGCACAATTTTGGCTTACTGCAGCCTTGACCTCCTGAGCTCAAGTGATCCTTCCCACTTTAGCCCTTCCAAATAGCTAGGACTACAGGCATACACTACTACACACAGCTACTTTTTGTATTTTTTATAGAGATGGGGTTCCACCATCTTGCCCAGGCTGGTCTTGAACTCCTAGGCTCAAGCGATCCACCAGCCTCAGCCTCCCAAAGTGCTGGGACTATAGGTGTGATCCACTGCGCCCAGTTCATGTGATGCTTTGATACAAGCATACGATAGGTAACAATCATATCAGGATAACTGAGGGCATCCTTGACCTCATTTCTTTGTGTTAGGGACATCCCAATTATACTCTTTTAGTTATTTTAAAATACATATTAAATTATTTCTTACTGTAGTCACCCTGTTGTTCTATCAAATAATAGATCTTATTCATTCTATGTTTTCACCCATTAACCATCCCAGCATCCTCCTGCCCTCCCCTGCGATGCTTCCAAGCCTCTAGTAATCATCATTCTACTATCTCCATGAGTTCAAGTGTTTTAATTTTTAGCTCCCGTCTTTCTGTGACTGGCTTATTTCACTTAACATAATATCCTCTGGTTCCACCCATGTTGTTGCAAATGATAAGATTTCATTCTATTTTATGGCTGAACAGTATGCCATTGTGTATATGTACCTTATTTTCTTGATCTATTCATCTGTTGATAAGCACTTGGGTTTGCTTCCAAATGCTGGATATTGTGCACAGTGCTGCAACAAACAGGAGTACAGATATCTCTTCAATATATTGATTTCCGTTCTTTTGGTTATATACCTAGCAGTGGGATTGCTGGATCATTTACATTCCCACCTTGTACGAAGGTTCTCCTTTCTCCACATCCTCATCAGCATTCATTATTGCCTGTGTTTTGGATATAAGCCATTCTAAGTGGGGTGAGATGACATCTCACTGTGGTTTTGATTTGCATTTCCCTGATAATTACTGACGTTGAGCCATTTTCCATATACCTGTTGGCCATTTGTATGTCTTCTTTTGAGAAATCCCTATGAAGATCTTTTGCCCATTTTTAACTGGATTATTAGAAACAGCATCTTTTGAAGGCCCAGGAAAAACTCAACCCCTCACAACAATTTCCAATCATTCCCAGGCACTGGTTCCCAGGAATGGCCTGGAGCAAGCACGGTTTCACTGAGGAAAGGCCAGGGCCAGCTGAGCCAGCAGAGCAATCGGTAGGCTCACACAGCTTGTGAGGTGTATTTATAAGGTCCCTTGGCTTCCCTGAAGGGAAGGCTTCCGTATTATGCAGTAGTTTAGAGCTTGGGTTCTGGGACCAGAGCAACCTGCATTCAAATCTTTATTCTGCTATTTGCTAGCCATGTAAGTTATTTAACCTGTCCCAGCCTCAGTTTCCTCATTTGCAAAATGGGGGAAAGTAGTTTTCACACTTCAGTACTGTATGCCTGGTACACAATAAGTGGTCAGCTAACAGAAGTTATCATTATTATCATTAGCTATTTACGATCATCGAAAGTAACACAAACCTACTGTAATTCTAATTCATAGGCTACCTAGGCCAAATAATTTTTCCAGACTTTCAAAATGACATAAACCGAAAGGCTGATTGAAGAAGTGTTGCTCAAATGCCCTGCCACCCTATTTAGAGCAGATAATTTGTGTCTCCACATGGCCTACAGTTCCATTCTTAGTTTTTATTCTCAGTATTAAAAGGCTGCTTTCTCTTACGAAACAGGAATCAGGAAGCTGCGGCATGAGCGGTACACACAGTCTGGTATCCACGGCCCCCCTTCCCTGTCCATGCTTTACTGTGAATTATCCTGATGTTTGGGTGGCCTCACATGGGCGTCTTCAGCTGACTGAGAAAGTAAGATTCCTAGACTGGATTACAGAGGCAGCTGGCAGCCTTTCAGCTCAATTCTATTTTATAAAGTCTATAAATTTACTCAGAATCCAGTTACCAGCTGGTAGGGGGTGTATAAAACCATGGAGTTACAGAAGAGAAAAAAGAGTAATTCGATTGAGATTTATCCAAAGGATTTAAAATGTGATTTACCTGTGGGCCAGTTCCTGGTTTCAAGTGAAAACCAAAAACCAGTTCCAGGTTCACTATTTTTTCCTCATTTTCTTCAGGTTCACCTCCTGAGTCCTAAAACAGGAAACCAAGCACCAATTATCCTAGATGTTGTTTTACTTCTCATGTAAAGAAGATGATATCTTAGCACTAGTTTTTTTTTTTCTTCTATTCTAATCCATTAACTTTTAGTTATTTTGGATTAAGCTACAAATGATAATTACATCAAGCAAGAGAAATGACATATTATGCCTTTTAGAACTTTGCCAAATGATTTATTTCATGCAGTTCAAATTGAATGTCACTGTCTTACATTTATCACAATGCATCTTGCATTGTACAATTTTACCCTAGAAATGCACTTAGCACCTTGAGATGCATTGTGAGATTTCAACTTGAGAGGTTCGCAACACATAGGGCATTTACAAGCTATTCCCGAAGAGGGATTACGCAGTGGATGGAGGACGCAAATGTGGATGGAGGATGAAGCAGAGGAGCAAAACGAATCTTTGAGGGCTTAGAGATGAAAAACTATAGCTGTTAGTGAATAAGTAAAGTTCTGTATATGAATTGCAAGTATTTACTGATTTTAAACAAATTATGCCATATTCCTTTAGAGTAGATTCAAAATGTTAAGTATACTAATATGTTATTCAAACAGTAAACCTCCCATCCCCTGTGAAAGTGATGACTGAGCGCTCCAGGGTATGAATGCTCTCAGTGACTTACACGTTGAAAAGTATCCAGGCCCAGGTGGGAGGCCACAGGACCTCGCCTGCAATGTTGGCACTTAGAACTCCTAGCCACTAAAGTGAGGTGTGTTGTTCTTATCATGAACGAATTGTTAATATTTCAACTTGTGGGGAACAAGGGTGTTCAATTTATACACATCCCTTGCTTCAAAAGGCCTTTTGTTAGACAGATATGATGAAATTTCACTTCAAACAACCATTTCCGACATTGGCAAATTTAGGTGTGGATGCAGCAGGTGCATGTGTCAATAAAGGTAGCGTTAGTGTCCGTAAGAAAAACCTTACTTACCTTAATTAGCGGTGGGAAGTGAAACAAGTTAATGTAATCATGGGTTAATTTCTCAATGGCTGACTGTAAAAAAAAAATCATATGACTTTATTAATGATCCAACAATACCAAGAGAAGATTAAAATCATTGGGTACAAACAAAAACATTCCTTATTTACCTAGTTCATAAAATATCTTGGGGGCATTAATATCCAACGTCTATTGAGAATAAATCTCATTGTCCAAAGCAGCGTAGGTGGTTTGTAATTATTTAAAGGACCAGAAATTTTTAAAAGTTATTTTTTCTTTTGGAGACCGGGTCTCATTCTACCGTGCAGGCTGGAGTGCAGTAACACTATCATAACTCACCGCAGCCTTGAACTCCTGAGCTCAAGAGATTCTTCCATCTCAGCCTCCCAAGTGGCTGGGACTCAGGCACACACCACCACACCAGCTAATTTATTTTATTTTATTTTTTGTAGAGATGGGGTCTTGCTCTGTTGCCCAGGCTGGTCTTGAAATCCTGGCCTCCTGCTTTGACCTCTCAAAGCACTGGGATTACAGGGATGAGGCCAAGAAAAGGAAGACATTTTAAAGATGTTGAACCTCAGACTAAGCAATAAATAAAACCATTTTTCAAACACTGGCAGAGTATAGTACTGAGAAGTGGATGTTTTAGGGTACAGAATACAGGTGCCACTCTGAGTAATGGTGAGAAAAGCAACATAGCACATGAGTATAACACCAGACTTTCAGGAAGGCTAGAATCTCACTAAAACGTTGATTGCATTATAAGAACATTTCTATGGATCTGTGTCTAACATCCCCTCTGCCAATGAAACACAAAGAAATCTGAAAGGAAAGGAAGACAATTTATGATGATGTTTTGGATACTCAGCAGGCACAGTTCAGATTTTCTAAGAACTGATTGCAGAGAGAGTAAAAAAGTACCAACCTGAGAAAATTAGATGCATTTTATTTTAAAGCAAAATAAACACTGTTGACAGCTGACAATGTAATGAACACTTATTGGGGGTTCAATCCTACTTCTTACACTCAGGTCCTCCACACGAGGACTTGCAGGCTCAGAGAAGGGAGCCATGGTCAGGCTTAAAGGGAGTGACAAACACACAGCAAAAGAATGGGTCGGGGCTGGGTGTGGTGGCTCACATCTGTAATCCCAGCACTTTGGGACGCGGAGGTGGGCGGATCATGAGGTCAGAGGTTCGAGACCAGCCTGACCAACACGGTGAAGCCCTATCTCTACTAAAAATACAAAAATTAGCCAGGTGTGGTAGCCCGCGCCTGTAATTCCAGCTACTCAGGAGGCTGAGGCAGGAGAATCGCTTGAAACCGGGAGGCGGAGGTTGCAGTGAGCCAAGATTGCACCATTGCACTTCAGCCTGTGCAGCAGAGTAAGACTCCAGCTCAAAAAAAAAAAAAAAAAAAAAAAAGGATGGATATACTGCTCTACTGCTCCACTGTCCAGTTTGATCACCTACCATTCCATTTAAGGACTGAGAGACTCTTGGAGAAAGTACACAACAATTGTGCTTTTCAGTGAAAGTGCAAAGAATAAAGGATACATTCTTACCATCAGGCTGTGTGTGAGAAACACTTGAGACAAGGACCAGGAGGACTCCTCCAGTGTGGATATACTCATCCCCAAAGGCCCAGCTTGGAGCATTACTTATCTTGATCGCCCCGAGAGTCTATGCAGGGCCCACCTAGAGTAAGTGCACATAACCCTTTCCCTTTATCTTTCCCTCTCATATAAACTTGTTGGAAATCCCCACGCTCTGGCTGAGTTTAGTGGTCACCTGTTGGCTGAGCCCCTACTGGGTAGCCATTCTTACATACAGCTCCAGCCTTGGCAGTAAGCCAGAGGGTCTGCATTCTACACTTTGGAGACTGCCCCTCTGTGAATGACTGTCTTTAGAAGCTCATGCAGACGCACTCAGGAGTTTGAGGGCAGTGTTAGGTTCCCCAGTAGATGTAGGCTACTCCTTCATTTGGAGCTCTAGGCAGACCCTCCGCAGAGGTCATAAAAAGAGGACATCACACTGCCCCACTCTTAGTGGGTCAAATAGTTTTTGTTTTTACTTTTAGGTGGCTGCTTCCAACAGGGCTTTTTATCTCTGCATGTTCCTTGGCTTCTCTGCAGGCTTAGACCCCTGTCCCTACCTTTTTTTTTTTGAGACAGGGTCTCACTCTATTGCCCAGGCTGTAGTGCAGTGGTGCAATCACGGTTCATGGCAGCCTCAACCGCTTGGACTCAAGCAATCCTCCCACCTCAACCTCCCAAGTAACTGGGACCACCACAGGCGTGCACCACATGCCTGGCTAATTTTTGCATTTTTTGCAGAGGCAAGGTTTTGCCATGTTGCCCAGTCTGGTCTTGAACTTCTGGGCTCAAGTGAGTTGCCCACCTTGATCCCCCAAAGTGCTGGGATTACAGGCATGAGCCACAGTGCCTGGCCCTTAGACCCTTTTGACCACTGATTCTATCTTAAAGCTTTTCCAACCTTTGGCTTTTGTAACAACATTATCTCCTCATTTCCTACTTTGTGGACACACATTCCTGCCTTCCTCTTCACCTTTCTGGCCAAACACATCCTTTCTGCCAAAGACAGAAAGCTTCCTAGCTGGAAGAAGACTTCTCTTGAGCAGGGTGTAGAGGTGGCTGTGCTTTCCTTTGTTTTATTATTACTTTTTAATGAGGTGAAATTCACATGCCATAAAATTAACCAGTACGTCTATCTAGTTCCAAAACATTTTCATCACCCCCAAAGGGGACTCTACTCCCATTAGGCAGTCAATAACCATTGCCTCCTCCCCCCAGAAGCTGGCAATCACTGATCGCTTTCTGTCTATGGATTCACCTATTCAGGATGTCTCATACAATATGTGACTTTTGTGTCTGGCTTCTTTCATTTAGCATCATGTTCAAGGCTCATCTATGCTGCGGCACATATCAGTGTGGAGTCCTAAGAAGTTAAGTAAGCTACAACAAGGAGGGGGTCCCAGGTGGGGGATAACAATTGTTCTGAGAGACGGCTAATCACAGGCAATCACAACAACCTGTTCCCAAATACCTCATTCTGTAAGTAACCCCAGCAGCATGACCTTGTCTGCACACCCTATCTGCACGTAGCCCCTCCAGTGTGATCGCATAAAACTTCCCTCAAGCCCCTGGCTCTTGGCACACAGCCCCTTCTCTGCTGTGCTGCCCACTGCACCCTTGCAACACATCTTCATACTTTCTGTAATAAATCTGCCTTTCTTTACCTATGACTGTCTTGGTAAATTATTTTACTGCCTGCGACAGCGGCCCCAGCCAGTCTGCCCACATCAATCAATACTTCATTGTGCTTTCCTTCTTGAGCCTGAGAACAGCCCTTTTACCTGTGGCATCTTCCTCTTCTCTCCATGCGCATTTTTGTTACACTGCAGTGCTTATTATTGTCTACATTTATACCCTCCTGTTTTTTCAAACCCCAGCCTTGCCTTTTTAATCCATTTTAAAACTTCCAGAAGCAAAGTGCAAACATGTCAATTCTCAATACTCCCGACAGCTGGTCATATTCCAGCTTTTCCCCCAGCCTGAAGTTGTAAGCTGTCCAGGATCTGGCCCCACCTTCTTTCCACTTCAGGTTCCATGCATTCTACTCATCACTCGTGTTCTGTAGACAGCTGTTTAAGCTACTCAGATCAGGACTCATCTTTTCTGTTTCTCCACATTCTCTTCCATTTCTCTTAACTCTTTATTCTCTCTGTCTAGATTAATGTTCTTTCCTTTCCTGGTCTACATTCCAAAATCTGTCATTCCTCCAAGATCCGGCTCAAGGGCTACCCACTCTGTGAAGTTTTCCCTTTCCGTCTCCCACCATGGCCTCTCCCAAGTCTGGGTAATGAATCGGTCCTTTCCTCCCAATTGCCAAGGAGATGCTGTATGCATTCCTTAACCACAGGTTTCTTTGACTCTTCATAGGCCCAGTCTCACAATTAGTAGCCATTCACTGAATTTGTTGAACAATAAACAATAAGTCTGGACTTTGCTTGCCTAAATGATACCTCTCAGCATGAAAGGGGTACTTAGATTATCCAGGGCCACCCTTGGAAAGATGTAAATCACTGAGGGCATCTGGTGAGGTATCCCAGCTCACCACCCTCTCTTCCGAACTGATCCTTAAGGAATACTGGTCCTTTTCAAAGATGGCAGGTGGGAAGGGGAGGTGGGAGCATCTTATATGGTATCTGCCAAATACGACAAGATTTACAAAATTTCTTTTTTGGAGCTCTGAAACATCTCTGTACTGCAGAAAATACTTTTTCCTACTGTGGCCCACCTAAGCCAGCATAGCTTTTAGGATGGACTTGCCCACAACCCGAGGCTGGGATTACATTCTTTGCCAGCCTTTGAGAAATACGCTATGCATGGGTTTTCCTGCCCTTCTTCTAGGAGAGAGAAGACAGCAAGGTCCTCTTTCTGTTGTGGAGATGTTCTCTGGTGGGTGAGTGCTAAGCTGTTATGCGAAAGGTGCTGAGAGTCTGTGAGGATGTTTCTTCCTGGACCTAGGGTCCGCAGAATGAAATGAATGGGCTCTCTTTGGGTCTTAATGGGGATTTCTCTAGAAAGGTCAGTATGGGTAGCTCTGAGATAGGGATTAGTTGGCATGCTGGTAGAGCCTTTGTGAAGGTGTGGATTTGGACAGGAGGCTGCTTTTTTTTTTTTTTTTTTTTTTTTTTTTTTGAGACGGAGTCTCGCTCTGTCGCCCAGGCTGGAGTGCAGTGGCCGGATCTCAGCTCACTACAAGCTCCGCCTCCCGGGTTTATGCCATTCTCCTGCCTCAGCCTCCCAAGTAGCTGGGACTACAGGCGCCCGCCACCTCGCCCAACTAGTTTTTTGTATTTTTTAGTAGAGACGGGGTTTCACCATGTTAGCCAGGATGGTCTCGATCTCCTGACCTCGTGATCCGCCCATCTCGGCCTCCCAAAGTGCTGGGATTACAGGCTTGAGCCACCGCGCCCGGCTATGGAGGCTGCTTTTTCTAAATTTTCTCTTTTATTCTGTGTCTCTTCTTTCTAACCTATAAATGCTCGTCCATCTACTCACACTGGAATGGGGATGCGGGTTTGGGGAGCAAACTTGATTTTATTCTAAGATGTCTCTTGAAATAAGATTAATCACAATGACCACACAATGCCAGCAATTGTTATTCAGTTTAAGTTGCTAAGTTGAAAAAACAAAAACAAACAAACAAAAAACCATGACCACAACCACCACAGTGAACACAGAGGTTTAGCTTTGAAACTACTCAACACTTAAGTTTTGGGGGAAATGGTAGAATTTCCTGAGTAAGTGGGGATTAAAACACATAGAAGGTGGCGTCTGTTCCAGGTCATAATGACAAAAATTACAAATGCCTTTAGGTTACTGCATTGGCTTACGTTTCCCTCTGGCCATGCAGAAATTCCGGGGTCCTTAGGGATTCCTGATGGACTTTTGTCTGTCTAGAATTAAACTGAGTCACCTCCTGCTATTCCGGGTGGATGGCTGTTTTCCAGGCACCACACTGCCTTTGTGGTATTTTTTACAGCTGTCATTTACCATTATCTCATAAGCAGTATTTGTTTTCTCCACCAGATTAGAGACTTCCTGAGGACAGGGGGTGATATTCAGGTATCTCCCTGTGACTCCTACTATACCACGTATACATCTTTTTGCTGTTGGATTATGAGGAAGGAATAGGGGTGCTTGGGGGCGGCCACTGATTATCAACTGGTGTAAGCATTTCAGCACAGTAATGACCAGCATAGCACCGTTTCCATCTGCAGCCCTTAACGTTTGATCTGCTGCATAGTAGGAGCTCAGTAAAGATTTGTTGATGGAGGTCAGGCGTGGTGGCTCATGCCTGTAATCCCAGCACTTTGGGAGGCTGAGGTGGATGGATCATTTGAAGTCAGGAGCTCGAGACCAGCCTGGAAAACATGGTGAAACCCCATCTCTACTAAAAATACAAAAATTAGCTGGGTGTGGTGGCACACCTCTGTAATCCCAGCTACTTGGGAGGCTGAGGCAGGAGAATCGCTTGAACCCAGGAGGTGGAGGGTGCAGTGAGCCGAGATCACGCCTATGAACTCTAGCCTGGGCAACAGAGCAAGACTCTGTCTCAAAAAAAAAAAAAAAAAAAAAGATTTGCTGATGGAATGTTCTCCCTTTCTGAGGTACCTTGAAGTGAATGATATGCCCCTTGGAGACAATGCCCATGTCTTTCAGGTCTTCTTCCTCCAGCAGCAGTAGCCGCTTCCCTGTAATGTTGTTTTCTTTAAACAAGCTTGCATATACACTCATCTCTGCTGAAGAGTCACCTGAAGGAAGTGATTAGAAAGCAGTATAAAATTAGATGAAATCACATCCAAAACAAAGTTAACTCCATGAATTAAGAAGGTAACTTATTCCACTTGCCTTTTCTGACGAGCTGCTGAACCCAACAATACTGTGAAAGAGAGGACACATATGGTTTTGAAGATTCACACATGGTCAGTGGCCGGTCTTCACAGTAAACATAGTTTTCAATAGATCAAAATAGCTTTAATTCCTGGCTCAACCACAGAGGTAAAATAGAAGACTTTCTCTTTGTAGTTTTAAAACCTCAAGCTTTCAAATGGGAGATATCCCTCTCTTCGGGGGTCTTGGACAGTTAAAAGACCATTGGTTTTCCTCCTTCTTTGGGAGATATTTTTAAATCCTTTCAAGAGGGTTCTTACTTATAGTGATTTTTCCATTTATGTGCCAGTGGCCCCCTGGATTGCTGAGGGGCACCAGTTTACTCAGGAATTGTATGAGTTCTAGGGACCACACAGCAGTGGACGGAAGGAATCTTCTGTTCTAGGCCAGGTTGTGAAGTAGCCACGTGGCCCCGGCCAAGTCAAAGTATGGAGCTTCCTATGTAGAATGAGGAGACTGGACCCAGTGACCCTTAGCCCCTGTATATCACAGGGCCTGGGTTTACTGGTGGCCTCTCACAGTACCTTGGTGAGGGGAGAAGGATGGGAGGGCAGACTCAGTCCCTCTGATTCTCTGGGGGAGCCCTCAACTCTGGAATTTTATTTAAGTGGCCTGGAAACCACTCAACCTCAGAGCAAAGACTAAAAATAGCTGTTAGAACTCAGTGCTTTTTAAAAAATTTCTTTTCAAATGAGAGGGAAACTTTGCAGCGAGGGATAAAGAGATTACATCCAGGCTTGTGAATAAAGGAGACCCTGAGTCCTCTTTCCTTGTTAAGCAAGGCTGGCAGGAAAGTGAGACTCACTGGGGCTCAGTGAATGGGAAGAAATAGTGGCAACTGGTGCCAAGTTTCCTTACCCTATGGAAGCCGAAGAGGTTAGCTAATGTTGAAAGCAGGTGCACTTCAAAAGAATACAAAGGGCAGAGAGGGAAATGCCTGGGCCCAAAACCAGGTTGAGCTAGGTAAACAGATCTTTTGAGGAGTTTCCAGTAGCTAGTCTGCACTTCGTGGCACCTGGTCTGTTCCCTGGGCTGGAGCCCAAACCCACTAAGGCTCACATTACATCTTTTGTTTTTTTCGTTTTAATTTAGCGATACCCTGAGCTTGTTAAATAGACCTGGATAGGCATAAGTCCCTGAGTTTTATAGAACTTAAAACAATTTTTTTTTTTTTTTGAGATGGAGCCTTGCTCTGTTGCCCAGGCTGGAGTGCAATGGTGTGATCTTGGCTCACTGCAACCTCCACCTTCCATGTTCAAGTGATTGTCTTGCCTCAGCTTCCCAAGTAGCTGGGATTATAGGCATCTGCCACCACATCTGGCTCATTTTTGTATTTTTAGAAGAGATGGGGTTTCACCATGTGGGCCAGGCTGGTCTCGAACTCCTGACCTCAAGTGGTCCTCCTGCCTCGGCCTCCCAAAGTGCTGGGATTACAGGCTACCTCGCCCAGCCTAGTCCCCGAGTTTTCTCATCAGGAATTTTCTTACCTGTTTTGTCCCTAAGAAAATAGATATGGTGATGTAACTGACTAAGTTGGATTGTTTCTCAGGGTTTCTATCAAGAATGCAGAGTGCAGGACTTCCTTTGGATTTCAATAGTCTGAGTGCAGCCTCTCAAAAACATAGAGCTTATCTGGCTAAAGCTATCGGGAATGTCTGGGCGTGCTCGTGTCTATTCCCACTTGGGAGGCCAGAGTAAGGCTGGCAAATATGATGCCTCGCTTTCAAACAGGCCTGCGGTAGAAGCAAAGCCAGTTCAGTGGTGTCCCAGTTCAGTTCAGTCCAGCACTGCCTTGACCAGATCCTCCTCTACCGCGGCTCAAGGCCATCCCTGTTTTTTAAAAAAGATTTAAGATCACTTTTTTCTCAAGTATGTTCGTTTGTTTCCCCGAGCTGCCACTTTTTAATTTCCTCATTGGTATTTGTTATTGTATTCTGGAATACTTTCAGAGCAAATAGGAAGGTAGAACCCACTTAGAAGAGTTGCAGATACTTGCTTTACTCTTGAGGCCTTATTTTCAATCATTATTGCATTAAAAACAGAAAAAAGGCCAGGTGCAGTGGCTCACACCTGTAATCCCAGCACTTTGGGAGGCGAGGCGGGCAGATCACTTGAGGTCAGGAGTTTGAGACCAGCCTGACCAACACGGTGAAACCCCGTCTCTACTAAAAATACAAAAATTAGCCAGGCGTGCTGGTGGGCACCTATAGTCTTAGCTACTCAGGAGGCTGAGGCAGGAGAATTGCTTGAACCTCAGGAGGGTGGAGGTGCAGTGAGCTGAGATGCACCACTGCACTCCAGCCTGGGTGACAGAGCGAGACCTGTCTCAAAAAAAAAAAAAAAAAAAAAAAAAAATTTGTCAACTTCTCCTAGTTAGACTTTCCTAAGGCCCAATCTGTTTACCTAAAAACTTAGGGACAAATTTATGAAATACCTGCCCAAGTCAAATAAGGCATGAATACAAAGAGCTTACCACATCGTCTTCTGTCCATGCACCAATTTCAAAGGAAGGCAGCAGCTGCATGGGAAATATGCATGAAACGAAAAAAAAGTAATATTATCATTGTCTTTTTGGTTCATCCTCTTGTCTCACTCTTTTAGCTCTCAGTTGCTGCTCTGGCTTGGTTCCTCCTGCAGGTTGGGTTGAATGGAAAACAGTTTCCCTGACCTTAAGAGGCAGTTCTCAGTGCTCCAGTAATGTTCACCAATCTCTCAGTAACAATTCATGTACTTTGGAAGCTGTTTCATATTCCTCTGTTGGTACATGGTTTTTACATCCCACAATAAGGCCTCAGCCGTCAAGACATTTCTGACCTTTTCTCAGAGACCCAGAGTCTTCCTCAGAGTTCTCAGCCAACATGAGGACTATTGGATTAACAATGAAAATTCTAAAGCAACCACTTAGTAACCAGATGATGTATTATGCCTATGCTCAAGAGAAATTTCTAAGTGTTTAAAGATCTCATTTGCACAATATTTTAAAAACCAGATGTTAGCACCCATGGATGAAGAAGGACATGGGAAATTGGTACGGTCCTAAGAAACCCAGGCTGTAGAGTTGCTCTAACTAAAACAGATTAAAATACCTCCCTATGAGGTTCACAAGTGCAAACGAAGATGTCTCCAGAGGACTTCAGCCTGCACCATTTTCAGAGCCAAAGAGCTCCTTACTCTCTTCAATATATGCCCCATGGCCATCTAAATAATAAATGCTTATATAATTTTTAGAAGTCTGTGTGTCCTATAGGTCGAATTCGAGTTTGGTACAGCTATTAGCTTTAACTAGCCTAACTTGACCCCCCAAAATGAATTGCTCATGAGATAATATGGCAAAGCGTCACTCATCTTCTGTTACAAATAATATTTTCTTGTGAGTTTCAAAAAAAGAAGTTGAGTTTGGTTGCTTTTACTGTTAGTATAAAAATCAGAGGGTAGGTGAGTTAACCTTTCTAACTTACAGGTATTTTGTACCCACATGCTCAAAATTCTGCTAGAAAAGGCACAGCCCCTGCCTTCAAGGAGCTTTTAATTTAACTGGGGCTAATACAGGTATAAATTATACCTGGGGGACTCCAAGGCCATGTGAATCTTGGTTTACTTAATGCCTAACATAGGGTCTGGCATACGATATCTGGTGAATTTTTGTTGAGTCATTTTAAACAATGAATAAAATTAAAGGGTGCATTTACTGGAATGCTAAGTTCTCTAGCATAGAGTTCAATATCTATGGGTATACCATAGAGAGATGTATTCACAAAGGGGTTCGTAAAATAAGATGGGAGAATGGAGGGCAGCACGGCTTGAGCTGGGTCCTGCAACACAAGAAGAGAGGTGATTCTGGGTAAAGAGAAGCAACAAGGCCAAACCTGGCATGGCGGGAGAGGGAGGTACAGGAGGGAAGGATGGGAATGGAAGGCAACGAGTTCATGTTGGAGGAAAAAGGGGAAATGAGGCAGACAGAGTGGGGAGGCAAGCGGAAAATCCCACTACTGAAATGGACATGAATGTGCAGGGTTGCAGTATTTATAGACAAGTTGCCAGGACATAAAGTATACACTGAAATCGATCCTGTTCTGAGTACACTCTGCTACCTGCATGTGCTTCCCTTCCCTCCAGGGTTGCCTTTGCCTCCTCGGAAACACTTGAGGTGGGTAGGAATCATCACACACAGTCACCTGCTTTAATAATGGGGAAAGGAGAAAGACTTGAGGAATAGAATCTAAAGCCGAACTGGATCAAAGAAAATATATGACAATTTTGTCTCTTCACAGGGCAGCTGGACACAGCTGCAGAATCATGCCATTCCCTTCTCCCATCACAGAAGCAAACGTGAAATATGGAACTTTTTTGGTTCGTTCAAGAAACAACAGTCTGAGTTACAGAAATATTTTCCTGCATCATGGCTCACTTTTATAGAAACTGGGATGGGGGGAGGGGATGTGTAGTGTTATTTTTATAAAATTCCCAAATGTTGTGCTAAACAAAATTGAGAAATAAGTATTTTTTGAATAGAATAGAAGTTGTAAATGAAATAACTAATCACAACCAGAATCTTTGGTTTTAATGTCAAAAGGAGAGGGGGTTGGTTGCACACTGAGGATGGTTCTCCAATACGATGCCTAGGGAAAGGCACTGGCTTCATTCAGCTGGATGCTCACTCCAGCAGGATTCTTTGCACAATGCTTGCAAAGATCAGTGAGAGGAAGGCTGGAGCCAGGCATTGCTTCATGACGGTTTGAATTTGGCAAGACAGGGGATAAGAGTTAATGATCTCCAGCCACAGAGTGGCTTACCATTTCCTTTATGTTTTCTGTACCTTGTTAACATATCAGTGTATCTGCTGTAGGATGAGTTCTAAGCCTTTCTTTCTTTGGGGAATAAAAAAAATCCACCCCATGACTGTCTCATCACTTTACAAATTTATTATTTACACTCCCACTGACTTTAGGAGAGAAAAGCTAACACTTGTGTCCATGCGTGTGACAACGATTCCTTCAAAGGACGTTGGGAATCCAATCTAACGGGGATCTTATATACACAGCAACACATAACAAAGGGATTTACTGTCAAAACGTTTATTGCAAAATGGAGTCTTAGAACAAAGGAAAGCAAAGCAAAGTTCACATCAAAATGAAATGTATGACACCAACTTGGATTTCTGAATACACTGTGGACTTTGTGCTGGAATATCAAATTCCAACTATAAAATCAGTAACTGAATAGTCTTACCACACAAGAGTAAAATTTAATCTTCCATACAAACATTATACAAGATATTTGGCATAGGACTTGCTCAGAATAACATTGCAATAGAATAATTGAGAAAAAGTTTTTGTTAAAAAAACAATAAAGTGATAATGCCATCTATTCAAAGCTCACACTCAAAGAATATAAATATTTTCTATTATTTAGTACAAAAATTTTAAGAGTGCAAAAGCAGTATGTGCAGTGTATCATTTCTGACATTAATAGATATACTATTCTGCACACAATATAAAATAATTAATGTAGGTGCTTGAAACTCTAGTTTGAAGTAAATAATCACATGCCAGGAAGCTCCTCACAGGCGACAGAGTGCAAACAAAGGTGGAGTCTGAGAAAACATGGCTAGTCTTCTAGATGTCCTGATGGACACTCATTTTTCATCATAGAAATGCTGTATCTAGAGCTGTCAGGCTACGCTACAATCGAGAGAAGAGAATAGATTTTTATGTCTGGCAATGCTTAACATCTAAACAGGAAAACAGTCTTACTCAAAAGCAGCAAAAGGTGCCTGATTATAGAAAATTTATGCTCTATTACATATATGTGATATGATGAAACTCTGCTACTTTCAAAAGGCTGCAATAAGTCTAGTACAATAAAATTTTTTAAGTATTAATATTTAACTCAGAATAAGTTTTAAAACTGTCTTTCATAAAACTCTTACCATTCAAATGAAAACTCTGAAAAATAAAGTTATATGCACAGTAATTCTGGGAGAAGTCATTCTGGATCACTCCTAAACACTCCCCTATCCCCAATTCCTTGATTTTTAATGGAGATCAAGTTTGACTACCTTAGCTAGTGTTTAAAAGTCTAACAAATTCACTGCATGTTAAAATCACTGGTTAAAACCCACCCTCAACATTTCCAGAGCATCAAAAACAGTGAGCTATATGCTTTCAACTTCTTTTCACTGGTTATGTAAAATAGTAAAATGTAATTTTGCTTTCAAAATGATGGGTAGAAAAGAGGCTTTAAGTTAACCTATAGAATTACAGCTACCTCAATGAGATTTTTTTTCTTTTTCTATTTATTGTGGAATCATTGTAATGGGAGAGTGACCTGCCCCGGTGGATTTGGCTGTTTCAAGTTGCCACCAGCATTCCTAAGGAGAAAGAAACCATTTCCCCGTAGGGAAATGGTGCTTTAAGATAAAGCCATGAAACCCACAAAATTCAGGTTGTATGTTGCTGTAATTCTAAAAATACATTTTTTTTTTTTTGACTTGGGTAATTTTGTTCAGGAGAAAAATAATTAGACACGAAACTCTAAAGCTTCTGGATTTGATAAGTTTATCAGTGGGGAGGGGACAGTGCTACTGGGTTTTATTTATTTATTTATTTATTTATTTATTTATTTATTTATTTATTTTGAGATGGAGTCTCGCTCTGTCACCCAGGCTGGAGTGTACTGGTGCGACCTCGGCTCACTGCAACCTCCGCCTCCCAGGTTCAAGTGATTCTCCTGCCTCAGCCTCCCTACTGGCTGGGGTTACAGGCATGTGCCACCACACCCAGCTAATTTTTGTATTTTTAGTCGCAACAGGGTTTTACCATGTTGGCCAGGCTTGTCTCGAACCCCTGACCTCAGGTGATCTGCCCACCTCGGCCTCCCAAAGTGCTGGGATTATAGGTGTGAGCCACCGCGCCCAGCCCCTTTTGGATGGAAGACTTTACGGAGCAAACTGTCCCTGGCATTCATAATGTTACTATTCCGGGCACTGGGCACCAAACGCCATCCCAGTTGCTGTGACAACCAAAAATGTGCCCTAGTCCCAACACTCTCAAACACCAGTAGGTGACAGCAGCACCCCAGTTGAGAATGACTAGGAGGGTCTCATCAAATTCTACAAGATAACTTCATGAATTAAGAAAAAAAGATGAAAGGTGAGACATTTTCAGTTGCATGTCCCTGATAATTACTACAACAATTGAGAGATTTAATTCTCATTTTGAAGTTTTACATTTCTGTTTCTTTTAACCCTTCTCTTTCTAAATGTACATTTTGTAAATCAAGTAATTAGAACTAAATCCAACACTGATAATGGCCATTTCAAAACTGGTCTGAAAAGTGAATTAGAAGCTGTATAATTAATATCATCATTAGAAATTTTGCATATGGTAATAAACATTCCTTTTTAAAATTAATAGAATCTAAAGTCTTCCAAATGATCTTTACAGATAGAATGAGAACACTATAAAATTCTGATTATATGATTGAGATTTCAGGGATGTTTTAACATGTTCAAACCACTAGAAGGATACTGATTTGGAACAGAAAGTAACAGAGCCAATGTCACATGGTAGTGATCAATAGTCCGGTTCTACGAGGAGAACAGTTTTAAGCTCTTCACCGAGGCCAGTTCTGCTGTATTTGAAATCCTTGCAGGCTCTTGGTGGCAGAGTATTGAGCTGTAACCATCTCTGGAATACTGGTGAGGAAAATAGCAGCAGTAAAGAAATGAGGAAAATATTACCTAATTAATGATAAAGTTAGGTCCAGTATAGAGTCCTGTTATTTTTCTCTTTGGCCCTATTTGGCAGCTTTTATTAATGCAACAGAACTTTATGTATAATCATATGGATTTATTAAGAAAAAAATGTCCATTTCATTCAGTTCATATGTTCTAAATGTATTGCTGCTCATTCTTAAATGAGAAGCAAGGTTTACATTCTTACATAAAGTGCAGAGATCCCGAAGTTAGCCCCAGAGATCCCCTTGCCTTTTTCAGCCTTGCTCAAATGTTACATTATCAGTGGCGCCTTTCCTGATCATACTTTAAAAACCTCAACATTCACCCATGGGCCTTATCTTCCTTCCCGGCTTCATTTTTTGGCGTATACTTATCAAATGTGAACATATGATGCATTTGCTTTATTTATCATCAATCTTCACTCACTGCCATGTAAGCTCTGTGAGTGCAAAGATTTTCATCTAGCTATCTTCCAGAACAGTGTCTGGCACAGAGAAGGAGCTCAATGAATATGTGCTGAATGAATGACTATATCTTTGCCTTGTAAACCCCATGCTATTGGCTGTCTCCTCAGGTGGCTGACCACTGCACCCCAGGGCATGCTGGAAAGACAGGAGTCCCAAGCCCTCCCTTCTACTCTACTCCAAGCTTTTCTGCTTGGGTGCATTGACTCAAGTCAGATAGTACTTCTCTATGTCTGAGCACAGACAGGCTGTGTTCCTGTATTTGTATATGCGTGTGAATAGACAGAGAAACTAGTAGCATGGGTATGTGGGGGAATCCATCTTTTAGGGAAAGGTTTGTCTGCTCTTTCTGCATTTAGTCTCACCTCAGACCAGGTTAACCTGGCCAGGGCTCATAGTTTTCAAAGAGCAACAGAAGAAATCTATTTAGCTTACATTCTAAGAATGTTCTCGTTATCTTTCCTGAAAGCTCTCCACTTTTAATTTCATCCCATACCACAGAGAAAATATTATTTGAAACTGATAGTTTTCCGGAAGGTTACTGAAATCACTTATTTTTCAGTGTCTTCACTGGCACCATTCGTAGCAGCTAACATTAACTAGCCACTTTGCATGGGCCTGGTGCTGTGTTAAGTGCTTTACATATATTATTTCTTTTCATCCGCACAATGATCCTTTCAAGTAGGTACTATTACTATTCCCATGTGGAAGATCAGCAAACAGACACACAGAGATTAAATAATTTGCCCAAGGTTGTTGAGCAACTGGGCCCAGGATTCTGAGTGACAGTCAGACTCTGATCCCTTTCTTCATCACTATGCCACCTAGGCTGCTGTACACCTCACACCCAGAACATTCTATTAGTTATTTCTCCCCAAATGAAGCTGGCACAGCATACTGATCATTATGTGGTATTTTTCAGCTCTCAAGGGGCATTAGAAACATGTCACGCTTCAAATTCTAAGAGGCTTTTAATGATCAAATGTAGTTAGAAATACTATTAGATGGTATCTATGATGATGTCGTTTCTTAAAACTTCCATAAAAGAACGACCAAAATGTTTTGGTTTAATAGTCAAATAATGACACTCCTTTCTAATTTAGATTGAAACAAGTCTTAGTTCTTTTGCCTCTTAATATATATAAATAAAAGTGTTTTATCATTTAAACAAGCTTTGACAAATAGGTGATAAAATTCTGAGAATATCCCTGGCTAGCCAGGTTTTCAGAGCACTCCCTGTATCTACTTCTAAAACACCAACATTATGAAGCAGGGTTAAAACAAAAAACAACTCTGGTAGGCTAAACGTGATATGGAAAGGACCTGTGTTTCTGCCTAAGTGAGGATAACTTATCTTTACTATTTCTTTTGTAATATTTAATTTCCTCTTTAAAATAGCTGAGCATATGTTTAGAATCCAGGATTATTATGCCCCTCTAAAAAACAAACGCCCACGCATACACCACTTGCTGGAAAATCCAGGAGAGGCATGAATTAACCCCCTGGAAGCATCCCCTTAAGACCACGTCTTTCTCTTTGTATAAAGCACAAGCACAGCCTTAAATGACAGTGTGTTGTTAAGAAGCTTCCATGGCCAGCAGTGGTATGAAAGTTTGCAACATCTGCTGTTGGTTTCAAATCAGAGTATTTTTCCTTCAAATACACTACTGAGAACACTGCTCAGGCTTTACTTTGAGCAGCTGTGCTATTTAGTACTAAAAATTCTCAGCATTTAGGTATTTCTGAAGAGCATTTTGTTATAACCTTCTTTCATCTCAGTATTTTTGTTGTTGGATTTTGTACTATCAATTCTTTCTTTCTTTCTTTCTTTTGGTTTTTGAGACAGGGTCTTGTTCTCTTGCCCAGGCTAGGTGCCATCATGACTCACTGCAGCCCTGACTGATGGCTAGGTCTCAAGCAATCCTCCTGCCTTGTCCTCCCAAGTATCTGGGACTACAGGTGTGTGCTACCATGCCAGCTACTTTTTTAATTATTAGTAGAGACGAGATCTTACTATGTTGCTCAGGCCAACCATTTCTGATATTATAGTGTACTGCTATAAGAAAAAAAAGTAAGTCACAGAATACTATGTGTCAAAGAACAATTAGGAGTTAAGAGTGCTTGTTCAAAATGTACGTTTTAAAAAACGATTTGAATAAAGGAAATAAAGTAAAATACAAACTAAAAGGTACTCATTAAAAAAGAAAAAGCCAGAATGTCATTACTTTAAAAGTCCTATATTGTATATAGAATCACAAATTTCTATAATCAGGCACCGCATTTGCTGATTCATAAATATACTTCTTTGGCTTAATTCTCCCCCCATTTTCTGTAAGCAAAATAAATCAAAAGTAGAATTGATAAGAAATTACGGTCATGTAAATGTGATTGGCCTAAAATGCAGTGCTTGGTTTTCTGCCTCCTTACTTGTTTTTGTACAGACTGAGATAAACAAATTACTTTTGTGTTTTCCAAACGTTTTTGATTTTATTACTTTGCTTTCTGCTTTCATTCACTATTATCCATGTCATTATCCTCCTCCTCACCGTCATCATCATCATCATCGTCACCTTCTGACAAGTCAAAATCACTGAACCCCAGAGCCATGTTGACTTTCTTCCCCCTTCTCTTAGATGTGGTTTTGGAAGAATTCTGCTTGGCTTGCATGTTTATCTGCATCCCAGAATGCATCACAGCTCCTGCTTTGTTCATTGAGAAGATATCCCCAAAGCCCATCAGCATCATGGCCTGCAGACTTGGGTTCATGCCATGGCCCTCCCCGTTACTTGTTGCTGTGATCTGACATGACATCTCTGCACTGTTTGACTCCTCTGTTTTAGATTCAAAGTAAGACTCCTCAGACATTCTTGCAGCAAGAGGCAAGAGAAGCTATCAAAAGGGAAGAAAGGACAGAAGTAAAAAGAGAAATTAGGACCAATTTAAATCAGGAAAATAGATACCACAAAATTAGTTGGCACTACACAGGAGGTAAATGATTAGTGAAATAAATGAATGTAGGGAATTATGTGAGAATGCATTTAATGGCAGATTTGGCTCCAGCATATTTGCCATAATTTATGACTGACAGGATAAATCACAACCAAAAGTTTGCAAAGCACCACAGCAAGCCAAATTTCAAATGGAAAAGAAGTTGCAAGTTTTAAGCCCTCATTTTGCTTAAAACCAAATAGTTTTTAGGATTTATCTTAACTTTTCCCAATTTCACTTTCACAAGGAAACATTTAGTTAACCATTATATTTTTTAAAAAAGAAATTAAGCAGAGATTCATTCTCAAATGAAAAATTAAGAAACTTTATGCCCAAAAGATAAGCTTAGAGGAAGCACAAAAAACAGTTCAGCAGTCAATACAGTTCTAGGGAAATGTGGGTTGTTGACTACCTTTTTATCTGGATTAGTGCTCTGAATATACACTAAAATTTAGTCTAGAATTCACTTGCTTCCACTTATTTATTTATTGTAGCCAGAACTGATGTAATACTATTTATTCAAATTATTAAATAATTCACTTGTGAACAAATTCTAGATGCTGTCTCTCACATTTAAGTTAGACGTAAGTATGTAAACACATGAAAACTAGGAAGAAAGGAGGAAAATAGTGTTAATTTAGATTGTTCTAATATGCTCTAATATTCAAGTTTTCCTCTTTCAACAGAACTTTTTTCTTAAGATGTCACTGCTCACAGTGGTCACAGACATTTATCTTCTACTTTATGTAATTATTTTGAACAGCCAACTTATTCCCATAAATGTTTGGGCATATCCATTTTAGGGGTAAAACTGTTAGGATATGAAAAACGTTACTGCCTCTTCTTTTGAGAAATAAGCAAATCAAGGCTTATGTTTTTGGCATAGTTTCAATATGGATACATTTATGATAAATAATGTACAAATAATATACTGGGATGACCTCTATATTCTGGTACCTAGTATTCAGGATCAATTTCCTAATTTTTTTTTTTTTTTGAGACGGAGTCTCACACTGTTTCCCGGGCTGGAGTGCAGTGGCGCTATCCCGGCTCACTGCAAGCTCCGCCTTCCAGGTTCAAGCAATTCTCCTGCCTCAGCCTCCCGAGTTGCTGGGATTATAGGCACCCGCCACCACACCCAACTAATTTTTTGTATTTTTAGTGGAGACAGGGTTTCACTATGTTGTCCAGGTTGGTCTCGAACGTGTGACCTCGTGATCCACCCGCCTCAGCCTCCCAAAGTGCTGGAATTACAGACATGAGCCACCGTGCCCGGCCTCAATTTCCTAATTTTTAAACTGAAGTTGGAGCTGAGTTTTTAAAAAGTAGCTCGCTCTTTTGGGAAAACCCTCCTGGAGTTGTTAGTTCAATAACTTTAATTTCATATCATACAACTGAAAAGTATCCATTATATGGAAGAAAACAATTGATTTAGATCCTTAAACACTGGAAACAGGATGTTATTTCCCTGGCAGTCAAACATCTCAGCTTCTGAAATTTGGTTTCAATTGTAAGATATTCTCAGGAACTCTTTGTGGCTCATTGTATTATTTTGAGCGTCATTCCTCACATTAGGTTTGACTCTAAAGATCTCTATAAATGTTTCTCAGATAAGCCTGTATTCTTAAAATAAATAAAATGTTCACATCAAGCTTCAACTATAATTAGAAAATAAACATTATCCATATTTATGCATAAAGGATTAATCTCCCCAAATATCATTAACTAATGTTTTAGTTTTAGGAAAGAAAATAGTGCCCTTGAAATTAATCGAATGATTCAATTTTTTATGAAGTTATATAAATGTTAAACTTACATAATTAAGACAAGGCCACATACAGGAAGTCTTAACCTCCAGCCACTTCCTTTTTAAAAGGTTTATTTCATCTTTGTCTAAGAAATCTCAGTTAAAGCTAAACAGAAACTGATGTGAAGACAAAAGAAAATACCTACTTACAAAATATCTGAACATAAACTTTCTTTCCTTCAGAAATACCAGCTCTAAGCAGAAGAGACATTAAAAGCAAGTACTGTAAAGAAAGAAAACTTATCTCCCATAAGGAAAAAAAGAAGAAAATCTCATTGAGATTGTGCTACAGGCTGTCCATTGTTAGTGGTGGCCCTCAGAGCAGTTCCTTCACAGAAAGTTTCGTGGGGTTAAAAACTCAAGCAGGCAACCTACCGAGCACACAGAGCTTTACTGCAGAGCGTTTTATTATTTATTATGAAACTATGTTACTAAGAGCAATAATTATGTGCAAGGCAGCCCGTTTCTTAGCAAAACTGATGCCAATAAACTAAAGAAAGGTTCTGAAGCATATGTGAATGGCTAAAGTTTTTTCTTACAATACTACATTCAGAAAGAGTCAGGCCATGCAATGCTTTTACGGCTTTAGATTTCAATGCATTTTAAAATAAAACAAAACCTTGCAGACTTCAGAAGCTGTGCTCTAGGGACAAGGTCACATTTTTGCTCCTGTCCCTCATGAGCTCTGGGAGAAGCACTGCTCCCGTGCAGATCCCTAGAGTGAGGCTCTCAGAGGCTGCCTGCTGACACCACGTCAGCCAGAACAGGAAACTTCCCTCATCGTTTTTCTCACCAGCTAAGTTAAATTCACAGATAAAAGTGGCACTTTTAAAATGTTCCATGGTAGTGTTATGGATAGCAATTTGGTTCATTCTGGAATTCCCTGGAGAACCAAAGTCCTTTTTTTCCACAATGAATCTGATAGTAAACATTTAGCTTCATTGTATTTTCCTTGTTTGGATATCACGTTGCTTCTCCACGCAAGTTGGGAAGGAGACAAACTATTTTATTCTTTAGACACTGGAAAATACTTTCCAGTTGGGCATTGGCTGCTTAATGAAGATTAAGACTTTTAAAGATAGGAAAGCTTTTTGAAGACCACAAAATGAACGGCATTTCAGTATTTTTTGGCATAATCACCATAGGAACTATCAAAAATGAATTTAAAATATATGTTTACTTTTAATCTACTATTACTTGGGTAATTTTAAGTGAACAAATATTGCCCATTAAAAACCCTGGGAAAAAACAATTATAAATGTATACTTAATTCCTGAAAATGTTATGCCATTTAAAATAGGAAAGAATGCTGAAATTTGATTAGACTTTAATAATATCATATCAGCATGTAAGCTCAAGGTTACTGTATAACCAGTGAAATGCTTAAAAAGAATTTTTATATTCCTCTAAATACAAGACTTGGGAGAAAACAAGATACTGCCTAGGTGTAATAAATACTGAAAGCTTGTCCAGAGAGAATCTTTTTCCAATATTTTGCTGCCCCTGATCATAACACTAAATTGAGTACGAAATATTAATGCTTCTCATTTGCATGTCATCATGGTTAGCTTCATTTTAGAAGGAAAACATGGTTAAGTTCTGACACATCAAAGACTCTGTTAGTCAGTGAGCTGCTGGAGTTACAGTTATTAATGACTGAGCGGCTAGAAGGAGTTAATCAGCACCGAGGTGCATGTTCTGAGATTGAGCAGATGGTGTGAAAATACATCGGATTTTATTATTGTAATTCTAATATACAAACACACTGACAGAATAACAGTTCTTAAGGAAGGAGCCAGAAATAGGATAAGCTTTTCTTTTAAATCTCTGGCATTTTATTAATTGAAATTAGGTATGAACGCCGCTTGAGTCCACACGCTGGCCCTTTGATACACAGGCGTGAGGCAGGAAATGAGGAGGGGCAGTGGGAGGCAGGGGAAGAGGTGCCATGCTGCCATGCTCAGCCGCGCAGCCTACAAGCAGCATGTGGAAAGACGGCGAAGGGGGAGGGTACTCACCGGGGTGTTGGACTGCTCTGTCAGCTTTTGCTCCCACATCTTTAAACGTCTTTCTCGTTCTTTAAGCTCCTGCTCCTTAAAGCTGAGATCACGCTCTAGTTTCTTTAGCCTTTCAAGAGTTGCCTCAATTTCGCACCTGCACAGGGATAGCTGGTGTAAGTCTCAACTTTACTTAAGAGACATCAAGCGCTTAGTGGGTCCATCAGAATGCTAATCAAAATAAAAGACAAATGCCGGTGCTTTAAAATCAACCAGGAAGCTGCCAGAGGAGAAGGAATCTTTCATGTCCTTAAATATTAAGAGGTAGTTTCTAGCTTGGAAAAATAAGCTCAAAATATTTCAACAAAGTGTTGAAGAGCCACTGGGGTGCAGCATAAGCTATGGAGCTGGTGTCCTGGTACAACCATTTAGTAAATGCTTACATTTAGCTAGCTCTTTACAGTTTGTAAGTGCTGTTATCCATGATCTCATCTTATTCCCATAACAGTCCCAGGAAACAGGTATTAATCTCACAATATAGGTGGGAAAATGATATTCAGGTTAGGTGTTAAACAACACGCCATCAGTAAGTGGTTGAGATGACACTTTGGGCTACTCATTGGCTGAGTAACCCAAGCAATCAATTGACTAACCTGACTCAGTCTCCTCGGTTGTAAGGGGTGGTGGTTATAGAACATTAGGGTTCCCCTACCTGCCTGATCCTTAGACTTACATAGGCAACTTGTTTTTCAAAAAATCACACACCAGAACCCAACAAAACATGGATTTCTAGGACCCTTCCTTAGAGCTCATGAGTCAGGAGGGCTGGGTGGGACCCTGGAATTTTCATTATTTTAGAAAAGACCCGAGTAATTTTTACAATCAGGCAAGTGTAGAAAACCCTGGGCCAGATGAACTCTAAGGTTCCTTTTAATTCTAATAATTTTTTTTTTTTTTTTTTT
>NW_016818380.1:1918677-1940430 GCF_001698545.2 Rhinopithecus bieti
GCCCGGCCTAATTCTAATAATTTTTAAAGGAAGTTATCTCCCTTAGTGTCTATAGGCCAACCAACCTCACCACTTGGAACCATATGCCATGTTACAGAAATTTGTCCTTCACAGAAAGTGGAACTGGTACCATGGCTCAGCACAAACGGTTTTCTCCTTTAGGGCTGTCGCAATGTTTAAGTCTAAATTTATGTTTTCAGAACTGGAAGTTCTTTCCCTTGAGTTTCTGAAAAGCCTGTAAGTAAGCAACAATACTGAGAGAATGAGGGAGAGGGAGAGGGAAGTCAAGGCTAGAGAAGGCACTGGAGAGAAGGATGCAGAAGAAGATGGGAACTGGGTGACTATTGCAGAATAGCTGCTGGATGCTGCCAGCTGCTGCTTCCAGGTGCCGCTGAGGCAGTCCTGTGTTGCGACGGCATAATCATGATTGAGATGTTGACTATGGAAGGTAGAAGCCCCCACATCTAAGTTAATGAATATATGTAACTAAAGTCTGCCTTTTTCTTTCTAGGGAGAATAACAGTAAGTAAACAGCTTACTCTTATTGGAACATTCCAATGCTCTTACAGATACTAACCAAATGAATGAAAACAAAAAGTTCTGGACATTCACTGGCAAAATCCAACTCTGAACAGGTATGGAGGTGGGTCTGGATTTGGCTCAACACTTTACTTCCCTACTTGTCTGAAATGCACCTCAGAGCAAGGGAGGCAGCAATCAGGTGTAAGAAGCCTCTGCTGCGCCGCCCACAAATATCAACACCCATCCCTTTTACTGGTGCCATTTGAAAAATCATAAAAGGCTGTAAGTCATATTACAGTCCCTAAAGAAGACAGTGAATCA
The DNA here is from genome assembly GCF_001698545.2 of Rhinopithecus bieti. Lineage (NCBI taxonomy): Eukaryota > Metazoa > Chordata > Mammalia > Primates > Cercopithecidae > Rhinopithecus > Rhinopithecus bieti. Next base: position 1,919,521 of record NW_016818380.1, read on the forward strand.
GCCATCTTTCAGAATTATGACTGTACCATAAAATCCAAATTTTATCCCTGATATTTCGGATAAAAATATTATGACTATGCACGTAAACAAAGTTTTTATTTTTCAATGGGAGACTGAGGGGAAAAAATCAGTGTGAAAAACCTTAGGGTAAATTTTTGTCACAAAAAAAGAAAAGACTCAGCCATCTTCAGTCGGTGAAGCAGTCAGTAGGCGGCAAGGCGGTGGTGGGAGCTGGTCGGGCTCAGTGTGCGATGGCAGAGGCCTGGGCCGGGGTCTACACGGCGCTTCTGCCAACCCAGTCCCCACGCCCCTGCCAGTGAGACTAATCTCACTGCTGTTCTTTTAGACCAGGGTAAATGGCCACTACATTCTATTTCACTTGTAATTTAAGCCAAAGATGCATCTCAAGTTCCAGTTCTGGGAGCCTACTGCGATTGTGAGCACTTCTGGAAAACGGATCAAGAGTTAAACGTACGGGAGGCTGTGACACAGAAACTAACACCGAGTAAATCTCTGTCCTCAATCTGTCTCCTCAGGCCCAGCTTTCCAACAGCATTCCCGACACTGCCGAGTCTGAAATCGTGTGGGAGGTTATATGCCATTAGAGACGTGACCCCAACCCGGGGACGACATAAAAACAGCTGCTCCCTTGGTTTTTCTGGTGCATTGTTTTGCATCAAATGCATTTGTTGATATATTTATATAACCTTCTTGTTCTAAAAATATAGTTTAAATGTCTTAGTTGATGAAAATTATGGTCTACTCGTAAGCCAAATCCAATCAAGGTCAATGTCAAGTAGTATCAATTTTCCATATGCCAAAAACAGGCAATGAACTGTAATTATCTTCTTTCATCAGACAGAAACTTACTTTGAAATAAAAGGTCAATTTGTAAAAAGAGTGATATAGCGTATATATTACATGATAAATGTATAATCTGTTTATTAAATGTAGTGTTATATATTACATGATTTGTGCTAACATTGCACAAATTGTTTTGATCTCTGGACTTTGTTTTTAAGAAGGCATGTCATGGTGAGAGTACTTTGGTCACCACGGGAAACACAACCAACCAAGTGTTTTGCCAAGAGACACAGATCTGAACGCTCATCACAACCCTGCATGCCTCGTTCAGTGCAGGTTGCCACAGATCTACAGACAATTACATGGTTAATGAAAATCCAAAACAGGACCAACAGGATGACACATTTTCTGTTCTTAATGCTTATTGCCATTATTGCTAGTAAGTCAATGGGAGGAGAAACAAGCTGAAGGTCTGATGAATAAGGAAAAGTCTGACACTAGATTTTGTTCCTATCATTTATTAGGTCAAAGGAAAGAACACAGTTTATGTGGTTTTTAATAATGTAGTTTTAAAAAGAGTTTTCAGAATAACCATTCAGTTTTCTAAAAATACAAGTTGCATCTGGTCTATGTGTAGCGGAAGCTCTACCAGAAAATAATCATTTGCCAGAAACACCACAGCAGGATTGGAATCAGGCTTCACTGTGATCACTGTGACTCTAATTTACTAAAACACTCTTTGGACACTAGTCATGTGGTTTCAGACACTAGATAAAAGTTGGGGGGAAAGAGGGAGTAGTTCGAATGTGTTGTCTTTTGAAATGTTGAGATTATCTGATAAAAACACATAATTCTTTTCAGGAATTTACATATTGAGTTAGACACCTTAATAACCTAAAATGATCATGCCCTGTAATATTTCTCTTAAGCTAAAAAGGAATTCATTCAAGTGAATATTGCATACTAATGAGAAGACAGCATGACAATGGCCACAAGTCTAGTAACCGCACTGTATAGCATGGGTGCAAGGGCAGGCTGTGTTACCAGACCACCCAGGTTCTGTTACTGTATTCTGTACTGGGTTCTGTTCTCAGTACTATATGATTTTGAGCAAGTTACTCAATTTACCTTTGCATCTGTGATATAATTTAGGGTTGCTATGGGGATTAAAAAAGAAAATCTAAATGAAGTACAAGCATCTGGTAAAAACCTAATAAGTGACAACTGTGTTTATTATTATTAAAATTACTATTATAGTCCTCTCTGTTTTTAACCAATTGCCTACTTCAGTGAAAACAGCTCTGCTGCTTCTCAAACTGTGGTTTACTGGTTCAGGTCAGGATATATATTCTCTCTCCAGCTCTCAGAACAGGATTAACAGTTCCTGAAAGATGAGGAGGCCCCCTAGGCAACTGTATTCCTTTTACTAAAATACGTCACTGTATTTTACCTCCTTTTTCCCCCATTGTCAATCATCAATTTCATTTCCCTCACTTTCACCTTCAAGCATTTTAAAAATTGAATTTATCATGCAACTAGTCCATGTTTAATGTGGAAGAAGTAGGAAATAATGATATACAAATAAAAAACACTCTCTATAATTCCATCACCCACTGACAACACTGATTTTTTGATACTTTTCTCTGTGTACATATACACAATAATATATTTTATAAAAAATAGAATCATTCTAAACAAACTAGACTGTAGGCTCTACTTTGAAATCATTTATCAGACCTGTGATTTTAGGAATGACCTTATTATTCTGTGTATGGAGATATAATCATTTTAAATTTATTTTTATTCTCTGTTTATTGTACTTTATACCATTTCTGGTTTACTCTTCTCAATGATGCTTTGCTGAATAAGTGTCCCTACATTTTTGCACAGCTTTCTCATTTCTTTTCTTTTCTTTTTTCTTTTTGAATAGGATCTCACTCTGTAGCCCAGGCTGGAGTGTAGTGGCCTGATCTCAGCTCAATGCAGCCTCGACCTCCCCAGCTCAAGTGATCCTGTCACCTCAGCCTTCCGAGTAGTTGGGACCACAGGTTAGAGTAACAATGCCCAGCTAATTTTTTTTATTGTGAGTAGAGATGAGGTCTCTCTATGTTGCCCAGGCTAGTCTCGAACTTCTGGGCTCAAGCAATTTTTCACCTCGGCCTCTCAAAGTGTTGGGATTACAGGTGTGAGCCACCACGCCTGGCCTTGTTGACATACTTTAAAAGACTCCCTATCTTGGTATTAAAATCTTACTAATCCCTTCGATAATAGATCAAATAGCATTTTCTCCAGAATCCTTTTACCATGTCCTTGGACTAGATCAGATTTCATGGTTATCTGCTCTCTAGTATATTTCTCTGTCATGATACTTGTCAAAATAGAAATGAGATCGTTTTGAATGTATTTAATAGTTTAACATTGGACACTTGGGCTGGAGAGCTCCATGTGCCCTGGGACTCTTGTGCTCATTGCTACAGCCCAGTACCAGAATGGTACCAGTTGTTCTCACACCAGCAGAATTTCAATGAACGGATAATGAATGAATGAATGAATGAATGAATGAATATAAGAAGTACTTTTGTCATGGCAAACAAATTAATTTACATATTTATATTCTCTTGTATAATATCAAAATCTCTTTTTATATTATTACCACCATGGTAATTTTCTCTCTTGCTTCCCCAAATATTTACTAAGCAAATGCTGTGTTCAAGGCACATTTTGATGCTGTGAGTGATGAGCAAACGTGATTGTCTGCCTCTCTCACATTTCAGCCCGTGAGACACACATTAAACAACTAACTGCCAAATTACTTCTTAATTCCAATAGCGGTAAAGCCTATGAAGGAGATGCTGTCAGAGCACATAAAGTGGAACCTGATCTGGCCTGGGGTCAGGAAGCCTTTCCCTGCAGATGTATTATTCAACTGCTATGTGAATGATGAACAGGAGTTAAGGTGGGGTGTGACGGCAGGCGTCGTTCACAGCTGAAATGGGATAAGTTTTAAAGAGAGGAAACTGTGCTTCTAAAGACCCTGAATGGGGAGAAATATGCATCTGTTGAGGGACTGAAAGCCAGAAATTAAGGGGAGAATGATCTTCTTAAGCTGACGCTGGTGAGGCCAGAGTACTGAGGGTCTTGTGAGTCTTGGTAAGTATTCTGGTCCTTTTTTTTTTTTTTTTTGAGACCGAGTCTCGCTCTGTCACCCAGGCTGGTCTTGAACTTTTGGGCTCAAGTGATCCACCCGCCTTGGTCTCCCAAAGTGCTGGGATTACAGGCGTGAGCCACAGTGCCAAGTATTCTGATCTTTGTCTTAAGAGCAATGGGAACTCATATATGGATTTTAAAGGAGAGGAGAGTGATCTGATGACATGTATACTCATCTCTTACTGCAAAAAACAAGTATTACTTACATGTTTTGTTTTGTTAATTATCTCAGCCCAGAAAAAAAGTCTGTTATACCTAGACTTGAGCTCACTGTATAATTTTTGTATCCCTAAATAAAAATTCATTTACCTCACTAGCCCTAGATAGATATTTCAAAGGAATAAAAACAAGGAAGGTTATTGTAAAACAACAAACAGAAAGCCCAAAGAAGTATCTAGCAACAGGAGTAAACAACGCAGTAATTTTCAAAGTGCATGCAGTATTCATTTGGCATCAGCAGATGGCGTAAGGCGTCATGTTACTGCCCACGGCTATCAGGAGCAGAGATGAAGTTACCTAAATCTCTGCTGAGTCAGGGGGGGAATAATGTCAGCTTCCAAACATGCTATTTATATTCATGCATCATGTGACCTGGCTCAAATGTTTCATCCTGGGTTTACTCTTCCACTCATACAATACAATTTTCTCATTACTAAGTTTATTCAACAAGCTTTAAAAGGATTTATGACATCCAAAGTTTTCTTTTAAGAGTATTTTTTATAGTCTCCCTGTCCCCCTCCACTAGCAGACACAGTGCTCTGCAAATTTCAAGGTAAACAGTATTCCTGTTTCTTACGGAACAGAGAACAAAGCTTCCTAACAAAGCATAAACACAGAGAAATGTCTGGTAACCATCTTTTGTCTCAGAAGATATGATTTCAATTTTTTTTTTTTTTTTTTTGAGATCGAGTTTCACTCTTGTTGCTCAGGGTGGAGCGCAATGGCGAGATCTCAGCTCACTGCAACCTCTGCCTCCAGGTTTGAGTGATTCTCCTGCCTCGGCCTCCCGAGTAGCTGGGATTACAGACATGTGCCACCACACCCGGCTAATTTTTTGTATTTTTAGTAGAGATGGGGTTTCCCCATGTTGGTCAGGGTGGTCTCGAACTCCTAACCTCAGGAGATCTACCCACCTCGGCCTCCCAAAGAGCTGGGATTACAGGCGTGAGCCACTGTGCCCGGCCTCAATATTCTTTTCAAATACTTACAGAAGGCAACAAGCTTGGAGAAACACTATTTCTTGCTTACTTACGAAATTCAGGACTTATAAGATTTCCAAAATCATAAAAAAACCTTTTTAATTTTTCTCCTAAGCTATGCTCAGAAATCAGGACTGTCATTCAGATCTCTGGTTCTCTTCTTCATTGAGACGAGTGATGGTCTTTCAAAGCCAGACGCTGTGGCCTGGTGTCGGGGCTACCCACCTCCACTCCGCCTTGTTGTGCAGGAATGAGTTACACTTGTCAGGAAGGCTTGTGTCATTTGACATGGACTCCAGGATTGAAATGATTTGCTTGAATGATGGCCGTTTCTGAAGAAGAGAAAATAAGTAATCATTCGTTGGGACTTAAGAGAGGAGATATTTAAGAGAAAACATAGATACTACAAGCATAGTAATAAACTCAACCCACCATAACAAAATAAAACATGATGCAATGTCCTGATGTAGTTATTTTACACTCATCAGATCACTCAGGTTTAGGGAACTGTATTCTTTATTCTCAGTGAACTATTCACATGAAGAGATTCAGATGTTGTTTTTCTATCATGTGGCCTAAGGTTGGGATAATTCATGTTTTTTTCCAGGAATAGAGAACACTAATTCTCTCTTTTAGTTATGATTAAGAACTCCTAAAAGGGAACAGTGAAGTCCTTTAAAAACCTACGTGACAAAGCTGGTAAAAAGTTAATGGTAGACTGTGTGTGGTGGGTATATTAGTGTTCACTGTAAAATTCTTTCCACTTTTCTTTGTTTGAAAATTTTTACCATAAAGTGTTGGGGGGAAATCTATCTATCAATCTACTGGAACTAATAAAATTTTCCAAATTGGTTTGTCAGAAAAAAAAATTCAGGTACTATGCTGATCACCTGGGTGAGGAAATAATCTGTACACCAAACCTCCGTGACACACAATTTACCTGCATAACAAACCTGGCCATGTGCCCCTGACCCTAAAAGTAAAGTTAAAAAAAAAAAAAAAAAAGAAAAAACCCCAATTTTAAAGCCATCATAACTTCACTGTTCTCAATATTTATTTTCTGTTATAATTGGCTTTAGTGCTAAGACACTATAAGGTACTGTTCACTAGAAATGAGAATTAAGTGTGTTTCTTCAGCTAGCAGTAACTATAACTATTCTAGTCTATCTCTTTAGACTCTAGCCAAGGTTGAGACAAAAGGTTAAAACAAAAATAGAGAAAGATAATAAAAAGGATGATGCACATTCTCTCTTCATCATGCCTCATAATTACACCATTACTGAACAAATTATAGTTGCAGCAATTAAAACATGCATTTTAATTTAAGAGCACAAACACAAGAAGAAACAATGTTGAGGTGGCTTGCTCTCAGGTTTTAAGTGCTTCCTACATTACTAAGAAAAGCAATTTTTTCAGTTCTCAGAAATATAAAAACCTAGGACATATATTGAGTTCTGCCATTATTATTCTCTTTCAAGGGCACTTGTGTGCATGTGTGTGCCTGTGTCTTTCCTTGAAAAGGGCATACATAGATAAATGTTACTGATATATATTAAGCCTTCTAATAAGCAAAGAGGAAAATGCCTTAAGTAGGAAGCTTGAAAAGTGTTCTATTTATCTTCTTTAACTTTGTCCTCCTCTTAATTTCTCCCAGCACGTGTCAGGTTTTAAAATGATTTTTTTGTTTGTTTGTTTGTTTTTTTGAGACAGAGTCTCACTCTGTGGCCCAGGCTGGAGTGCAGTGGCGTGATCTTGGCTCACTGCAAGCCCTGCCTCCTGGGTTCAAGCCATTCTCCTGCCTCAGCCTCCCGAGTAGCTGGGACTACAGGCGACCACCAACCACCATGCCCAGCCAATTTTTTTTTTTTTTGTATTTTTAGTAGAGATGGGGTTTCACCGTGTTAGCCAGGATGGTCTTGATCTCCTGACCTCGTGATCTGCCCGCCTCGGCCTCCCAAAGTGCTGGGATTACAGGCGTGAGCCACCACACCCGGCCTTTTTTTTTTTTTTTTTTTTTTTTAAAGACAGCCTTGCTCTGTTGCCCAGGCTGGAATGCAGTGGCGTGATCATAGGTCACTGCAGCCTCAACCACCAGGGCTCAACCAATCCTCCTGCCTCAGCCTCCCAAGTAGCAGAGACTAAAGGTGTTTGCCACCATGGCTGGCTAATTTTTTAGTTTTTTGTTCAGAGGGGTCTCGCCATCTTGCCCAAACTGGTCTCAAACTCCTTGTCCCAAGTGATCTTCCTGCCTCAGCCTCCTAAAGTGATGGGATTACAGGCATGAGCCATTGTGCCTGGCCAGAAAAATGTTTTAATCACTTGCATAAGAGCTAATTATATAATAAAGGATTTTCATTTTGCAAGGAAAAGCAGCAGGAGGAACTAATGAATTTTTAAAGAATAATTTCCCTACATTTAATCATTTTTTTTTTTTTTTAAATAAGGTGAAACTCTTCTGTAACTGGATGACCAGCATCCCTAGAAAAAATTTAATTTTATAGTCAGAATCTACTCTTGGATAGAGGTTATCAAAGTGAACATTTAAGAGGTGATAACAATATAGATTTTTTGTGGTAATACTATTCTATGAATATTCTGGTTACAGAATACATATTTGGTCTAGGATCTCATATAAATTCCTCTGAAGGGGATTACGTTCCTTTTAGTCATTATTTTGCTTATTCAAAAAAATTAAAATAAAAACTGGGACCATTTATGAAGCATCTACATACATTATTTCTCTATTTGTTACCTTCATTTTACAGGTAAGAACAAGTCTCAGAAGAGTAGGAAGTGCCCAGCATCACACAGGAAGTTACAGAACCAAGGGCTCTGTTCCTAAACTCTTCAACATCTTTTATCACGTAAGGGTAAGATACTACTTCCTATTGAATTTATGACTTCAACTTATTATTATTATTATTTTTGGAGATGGAGTCTTGCTCTGGCACCCAGGCAGGAGTGCAGTGGTGCGATCTTGGCTCAGTGCAACCTCCGGCTCCTGGATTCAAGTGATTCTCCTGTCTCAGCCTCCCAAGTAGCTGGGATTACAGGTGCGTGCCACCACGCCCAGGTAATTTTTTGTATTTTAGTAGAGACGGGTTTCACTGTGTTGCCCGGCTGGTGTCGAACCCCTGAGCTCTGGCAATCCGCCTGCCTCGGCCTCCCAAAGTGCTAGAATTACAGACGTGAGCCACTGCACCAGGCTAACTTATTTTTTTCCCTATTTAGAAAGGTCATTTTAGGACCTGAACCAATACCCACCTTTCCTTTCTTTCTCCTTCTCTTCAATAAAATATTTTGAGCACCTGTTCTCCTTCTCTTCAATAAAATATTTTGAGCACCTGTTGTAAGCCACTAGAAGGACTTGACATTTATGTAATATCAGCTTCCTCTTGCATACATCACCACCTCTGCCCCGACCCTCATTGCAAAAGAACACCATTTCTATAGGTGGCCTGAATATTTTAATCTAGATGTCAATACTCTAAAAATCTAAGGACTTAAAAAAAAGAAAGTACTTTAATTAATTATTGCTCTACATATGTGCATAGGACTGGCACTAACTTCTGGTTGAACTGCTACATATTTCTAGCCAGAAAATGCATGTACCTCTCAGGAAATGTACTGTGGTCTGGCTACTTCAGGCAACAACAAATTGGGCATCTACTTTCCAAACTGATGTAATGTGCAATAGGGAAACACATGTAACAATTTACCTCTACACCTTTATAAAGCTTCAGTACATCTAGGAAGAAACTATGTCTTCAAAAATACAGCTGTACCAGGTAAGGCCCAGACTGTGGTTTAGGAAAAGAAGTGCTAAGCCTGAGGTGGGATAAATAGAATAATCAAGGAAGACTTGATGATGAAATATTCAGAGGAGAAAGAAAAGAACGAAGAGAACAGGTTTGGGAATGAAAGTATGTAAGTGTGTCTAGAGGAGATCAGCAGTGAGAGAGTTGGAAATGTGGGCTGTGGCCAGGTATTTAACCAAATCAAATACAGGGGATATGTCATTGTTTAATCAGAATAAAATATCACGGATTTAGAAAATAAAAATCAATCTTAAACTTCCTTTATACTTCATGTGGCTGGAACGCAAGACTTCTTTGGTCCTAAAGAAGGGTTAGCTTACTACATGTTAAAGACATACCTGCATGGTTTCAACACTGGGCCTAATGTTCTTGTTGTGTAAGGCGCTTATGGTACCATAAACGTACATTCTTAGAATTTTAATTAATGTGGTATTGAGCGCCCAATTAAGAAATTCAAAACTTGCTTTGCATACTGAAATATAATCACAATTATAGAGATCTAGTAGCAATAATCAAATTCAATGCAAATAATTTCAGGCAAAATTTCTATTTATGTATCACAGAGGAAACATATGTCCAAAATGACTTACACATCACAACGGGGATATAACTAGTAAGAAGGACAGGGAAGGGGTAGTATGATACCATTTTAACAGTATAAAATAAATGTTTTAAAGCAAGCTTGAAAATACCTGCTTATAGTTTCTACTGAATTAGTTGCAAAGTATAGGCATTTCTCTTAATGCTTAAAAATCCCTATTCCGCAAAATCATGTACTAAAAATTATAGGGCCTAAATGGGAGTAGGGCAGACCATTTAAAACCATGCAACTGTGTCATCAAATACTAACAAAAGAACAACAATCCTAAATAAAATACTAACACAGTTTAAAAACACGATTCTTTAGTAAAAATAATACTAGGAATATCTAGGACTCCACTTAAAAAAAGGGTAAGGGAAGTCTAAAGAATAGGACTGAAAGCAAAGATTTTGCAACATGTACACAGCACAGTTTGTTGCTGGGAGAACTAGGAACAAATTCTTCCAAGTTAAGCTAAGCCAAGTCAAGAAGGACCATGTGGAGTGAATAGGTTTCATAGCACTGGTGTCTTGCTGCCTTGTTGGCTGCATTATTACACTTTGTGCTCAGTGCGGAACAATGTGTTGGGAAACATTATGAACAATCAACATGAATTCTGTGTTATACTAACATAGTCCCCAGTCTCCACTGTCACCAACTGCTTCTGAGTTATTCCCACTAAAGAAACATATTGTAGAAGAACAGACAATATTTTATGGCCATTCTTCTTGGGGGTCAGATTGGAACAGGGTTTAAATTCAGTAATAAATGTGATTCTTTAGTCTTTCTTTATAGTCTCTGTTTAAAAGATCAGTAGTAATACTTCTATTTCCACAAAAAACTGGACAAATTTAAACCATAAAATTTTTGTTCCTTTGAGTGTAACTGCTTTCTTATTCTAATGTTTCATCTGTGAGAATATTTTTTTATTTTTAACTCATTATGGAAAATTCCAAAATACACAAAAGTAGAGATAACAATATCATGAACCTCTATATATTATCACTCAGCTTCAAAAATTATCATGGCCAATCCTGTTTACCTGTTTAATCTACACCATCATCCATTTCCCTTCCCTTTATTTTGAAGCAAATCCAAGACTAGCCTATCATTTCATCTGTAAATATTTCCATATGTATGTGAGAGTCTTTTAAAACGATCTTTGCAGGGAAAGGATATGGGCCATTCATGCTCAAATGTGATACGCACATGAAAGCCTAAGCCTTGGAATTTCTCCAACTCTACTGTGGAGCTCAACCACATCACTGATGCTAGACAGGGAGTACATATCAAGATGCTCTAGAAGTGCTACTTTTGTCTGCTCTTTGGCTAGAAAAGCAAAACAGTGCACTGATTAAGAGCAGGGACTGTGCCAGACCTAGTTCATGTCCAGCCCTACTACCTACTAGCTGTGTGGCCTTGAGCTCATGATGTAACCTCTGTATGTCTTGGTTCTTCATCTGTTAAATGAGGATAATTGAGGCATCTATTTCATAGAGACATTCTGAGGAATAAATGAGTTAACATACATAAAGTGTTTGAAACTATGCCTGGCATATTATAAATACTGTGTCTTAGCCATCTCAATAGCATACAGGTGCAATAGTTATTACTAAAAATTAAAAACAAAATAATGAAATTATTTTTACTGAATCCAGAATGTCAAAGCGTGCTATAAGAATGAGTTAATAATGAGTCTCTAGAGATCAAGATTAAGCAGATGTCAACAGAAAACCTTAACAGTCAATCTGGGGCTCACAGGGGCATCAATCCAGCTTTGCTTTCTAATGAATTTTATTACCCTAAGTTTTAAAAACTGAAAGCCAAGCAAGAGAAATTTCAGAATTCTAAACAGTAACAAAAATACATATGTATACCTTGGCATCAGCTTCCCAACACTGATGTAACAGTTCAGCAAAACTTCTGGGGCAACTGCTTGGAATGGTTAATCTCTACAATAGAGACAGGGAAAGAAAACAAAATAAAGCACAGGGATTTATTCATTCATGTCAGCAAACACTATTTGAAGGGTCATAATATAGTTAATTTAAGAACATAATCAAGGCATGAAGTTTAAAGCTTCCATTGAGTAATATGTGACAGGTGACAATTTATGTTTAGATTTGTAATCTCTAAAGACTCATACTTTTTCTTGAAAGGGAACTGTAGTGAACGGAGAAGTCAGGTACAGTACAACTAATGCAACAAAACATAAAATATCTAAACAGAACTATAGTAGGAGGGGGCAAGTCGGAACTTAAATACTAAATATAAAACCACACATCACTGTGCTTTTATAGGCAACTTACGATATATGTAAATAGGCCAGGTAACTAGAAACCAGTTTAGCTTTGGCAGCAGGTATACAACTCTGAAAACATCTGAGCACAGATCACAGAGATAATTTAAAAAACTGTTCATTTCTCAGTGGTAAATAAGACATTCTGAATGTGTGACTGATTATGGCTTTGTTTTGGTCAAACCCATATACTTTAAGGACCTGATACGACAAAAATTATAACGTGAGGATGGTCCTGTTCTAACATCCTACAGTGGTGCTTCTCACAAAACTCGTGGTGCCTCTATTCCACAGAAGCATTTGTGTTTGTTTTAGAGACTGGTGGGTTGCAACCGACTTCTAAGTATAACAGGTCAGGAATGCTAGACAATTCAATATACCATAAAATCCTGCATAACCAAGAACTCCCTTGTATCCCACAAAATTTCAAAATTTCAAATGCCCCATTTACATTCATGTAAGTAAAACAAGCAAACAATGAGGTTTATAATTTTCTGGGCCTGGAATCTAACTCTAACTTACAAATAAACACAAAGTATTTTTTTGAACAGTTTTAAGATACACTGAACTTTGCAGAATGCATCTACCAAATGAAATAAATCAAAGGCTTATTGATTCTTGCATGATTCATAACTTTATCAAGATTTCTGACAAATATCAACAACAACAGTGCTACTCCCAGCACTGGAGTCGTTAATACAATCCAACTCCATCCGGATGCATTTGTAGCTGCTGAGTTCTATTTATCCCCTAAAACCATTCCATCATCTCCTCTGGTGTGGTCATGCTTGAGCATTTGTACACTGGAAAACATCTTTCATTTATTTCTCTTTTATATTACAGTTAGAGCATTATGTTAACTTACAATATGATGTGTGTAGGTAGTTGTGTTACCTTTGAATTTCACCTCAAGGGAGTGTAAGGGATTGTTAACATAGTACAAAATGAGCATTGGGTGTGATGGAGTTGAGAACTGCTGTACTAAAAGTGTTAAGACTTATTCTTGCCAAAGAAGTTTTGCAAATAAAAAACTTGAAACTGAATTTAGCTGGATTTGGGGGAAGCTATGAGAAACTAGAAACATAGTTGCCTTGACAAGAAAACTGACAAACTGTATTTTGAATTACAGATAATCCTAAAATCAAAGCAAAGCAAAGTTGAAAAACAAAACAACTCTCTCCAAACTAAAGGCCGTGCTAAGCACTTTTAAACTTCTAGTCTTGTGATTTCACAGAATAGAACAAGATGTATTAAACTGTACTATTATTTTACTGTAATGTAAACTGCAGACCTTTTGATGAAGGTAAAAAAAAAATTCAGGTGTTTACTTTTTAAAATATAAAATGGTTGGGAGGTGGGAACTAATAAAAATAGACTATAATTCCAATTATGCACTTGAAGGTACTCTGTAACTAAAAATAATGAGTTTTCGTCAATGGTAACATTTTTCAATACAACTTTGTCTCAGCATTTTCCTGAGAACTGAATGTGAGCTGGCTGAATACGGAGGATGATCATTTCTGTGATCTTTTCTTACTGAAAAACTGTGTAGATACCACATCGAAGTCATTACACAAGGAGACACAATTATTTTAAATAATCTGACATGGTCAAATATCAGTTAAATCTAGACTCAGACACTTTATGCAATGGATTATTTTGGTGCATTAAAAAGTACTTCAAAATAGAATTCCAAGTATTTAAGTCCTGATTACATAACTGTGGGCATTCCTAATACATGAACACATTCTGAAATAACCAGATCTTAGCACCAGGTTTGCAATACTACTTAAAACTTCAATATTTTTAAATAAAAGTTTCAAATTAAAATATTTCCCAATCACTAAACTAGGCATGACATTTTTTAAGGACCATATTCATTTGTGTACCATTTTCTACATAAGATGTAAAATTTTTTTAAGTCAAGTTTTATCTTTTCTAAAGTATAGTCAAGAACAGTGGATTTTATTAAGATTTCTATGTTAGTCAAATAGTTTTGTTAGTTAGAACACCTTACATGTAAGAATTTAAGTATTTATAAAATAGAAATTATGCTACCAGAACATTCTGAATGATCACTGATTGAGTTCCATGGAAATGACAAAAGCAAATATACCTATCTGTTCAATTTAAAAAATGTATGAGTAATGCCCTCTTAATTTCATGCCTTCTATAAAGGTTCATTGTTTACTCTGTAAAGTTTAGCAGTGCTTTATGAATCTAGTTTTAATAGGATTTAATATTAGAAAAATGATTGCTTAAACATCTCATTTTATTATTAAGGGATTAGAAGCAAAGATCTTCAGATATAATTTTAGAAAGTATTATTTTTCTATAGATGCAAAAAGTAATCTTAAATGGTGAAAATGAGTAAGGTCTATTGTCTGGGTAAGAGTAATGCACCAATCTCAATTCCCTGGTCTTGACAGTATACTACAGACATGTAAGATTTCACCAGTGAGAGAAGCTGGGTGAAGAGTACACAAATTTCTTTAGTTTTTGTTAATTTAAAAAACTTTTTTGGCTAGGCGCGATGGCTCATGCCTATAAATCCCAGCACTTTGGGAGGCCGAGGCAGGTGGATCACTTGAGGTCAGGAGTTCAAGACCAGCCTGGCCAATATGGTGAAACCCTGTTTCTACTAAAAATAAAAAAAACTTTTTTGAGTCAGGGTGTCACTCTGTCACTCAGGCTGGAGTGCAGTGGTGTGATAATGGTGGCAGCCTTGACCTCCTGGACTCAAGGGATCCTCCTACCTCAGTCTCCCCAGTAGGTGGGACTACAGGTATGCACAACCACACCCAGCTAATTTTTTGATTCTTTGTAATATTTTTGCAAACTCATGTGAATCTATAATTATTTCAAAATAAAAAGTTAAAAGAAGACAACTCTAATACTTGGATATAGGTATTATAGATGACTAGATAACACTTAAAATGTCTTCCTGAACACTTGAACATGTCATTCTTTATTTAAATGAGGCCTGTTAAAAATACAACTTTCTCTTTTCAACCCATAACCCAAAATATTCAATAGTAAAAATAAAGTCAAAGAATTAGAAGTTGAAGGGATTTTGTACATTATATTTCTTTAAGTCAAAGCCTCAATTTTGTTATGAAATGAAATAAATCCTTGTGAATGATCTTAATGCTATGTCAACAGAATTTATTTTGGAAATGGCTACCTCCATTTGTGAGGTGAAATGAAGATACCTTCTTGAATGATGATATTGAAAATTACATTGAAACTTAATTTCTATATTTTTGACAAATCAATATTGTACAGAATGAGAATAGCAGATAAATATCCTTGTAATACCCAATTTTACTGAAATTCATTAAAAAGTTGAGAAAATGTATTTCACCATGTAGGCTTTTTTCAACTTACCATAATATTTAATGAATACAGTGTGGGAAGTATTTGAGTAGTCTTCATCAGTTATTAGCTGATCATCAGAACATACCATGAATAAAATAGTAAAGTCTACTTTCTGGGATCTCCGGGGAGAAAAAAGATTGCTTCTGCATGTACAGTGTTGAAGAGGTTCTGAAGGTTATTCATGGGTGATTCCAATCCTAAAGTCAACTATCCAGGCAGCTTCTAAATTCATTTTTTTCTTCAGCTTTAAAAATCCTTCACAGATACTCCAATGTTTTAAAGAGTGCTTTAAAATTTATATCTATTCTGCCACACTTTAGATAAATTATTATTTAAAAACAATGATTCTGTCTTATACATATTTGGAGGGTCCAGTTAGCTTTAAAAAAAAAAACAAAAATCAAAAAAAAAACCTTTCTCCTAGTTTATCTTGGAATAGTGCAGAGGGAAAAAGATTACACTGGATGTTTTGGTTCCAGAGTCTACACAAGGTCAGTAATTTGCTTTGCTTTCATTTGTAAACCCAGAACCAGATCTCTAATCATCTCACTGGCAAAAGAAACAGAACAGAAACAAGTGTGTCCTCATATCATGACAATATCAGTTACCTGTGTGTAAGATCTTATTTAATAGCACATGAGTAATTACTATCACTTTTAATTAAAACAGAACAGCTCCTGTGAAACAATGAGTAAGGCACATTCTTGCATATAACTCCTTTTCATTTCTTAAATTGGCAGCTCTTTCCCATCAGTTTCAGCTATCATCAACATTTCATCCACTCCCAATGAATCAGGAGGAAAAATTATATGGTAACTTTGGATTATGTGATCTAAAAGATGGAAACTTGGTTTCTCCTAGTCAATAGCAGCTTTTTGATTAATCTAGTTTGTTCCTGCACTCACCTGAGAAGCAGATCAATCTAACTCTTTTAGAGCATTAAAAGGGAATATTTTATATATTCACCTTTTGCAAATTATTTTATTTTAAGGTTGCAGTCTTACCCTTTGTGGAGAGCACAGATAAGATTTGGAAATGAAGAAGTTTTATGAAATAAAGTAGTTTTGAATTGCAAAGACAACTGCTTGCTTCCATTACATGATCTAAGTTCTCATAATACCTTGATATTGGAAGCTTCATCCTTATGCTGAGAATTTCCATGGCTGTGCGTTTCAGTCACAATTTTAAACCTTTCAAAATGTAGTTGCTCTCTTTGATATGAATGTACCATGTTCTCTGATGTAGGCTCATAGGTCCAACTAACTGAAAGCCTCAATTTGTGGGAAGAAGAGAAGCGAGGCTGGGGACACAGCACAAACGGTGTTTACGCCACTGAAGTTCTTTTGAAATGGAAAGGCTCTGCATGAAGAAGCGAGCAGTTATGCCACTGCCTCGCCAATTCCAGTGAGGAGCTCATCTTCAATGTAGTGTTCAACGTAGGTGGCAAAACTGTAATTTTTCCCTTTTTTGAAACTATTTTTTCTTCTTTTATTTTTGAAATTCTCATCTAAGCGACAGTTTCTTGTACTATAGTGACTCCTGCTGGGAGAGGTAAGTTGAAGTAGCTGAAGGTCTCTTACAGATATATCAACTCCCGGCCAGTAAAAAAGATGTCCTAAACGCAGGAGATGGAGTTAAACTGTTCCCCTACCTTGGACGCAATGGCTTCTTTCATCACTAAGAACAAACCCCTAGGTTTTACAATTGAGACTGAGAAACTAGTACAGTACTTGTACAATTTTTGATCTACAGCATCACGACGTGAAGCTGCAACAATTAGATGTAAAGGGTCCATTCATGAGGAATAACATCACTTTGACCCTTTGTGTTAGCTCCTACTGCTAATCTTTCCATAAGCGTGAACTTACTTTCAATTTGAAGAAGATGAAAAAGTCTTTTGCAAAACCCCAATACTGTTTTCTGATCTATGTACCTGAATGGAGAAACGTAGTCTTACCTCGTTTTTTTCCACTACAAGCCAAGCTACTTGTAATCCTTCCAAACCTTTAAAGGGGACCTCCCTTGTTAGCATCTCCCAGAGAACCTGGAACAAAAGAAAATGGAATTTTATTCTTGTACTTTATATTTTTTGGTACATATTACTGAAACTTTATCTAACATGTAATTGTATCTAATTACCAGACACAACCAACCCCATCTGTAGAAACTTGGGCAAAACAATTATGCTCATGCACACAACTTCTTCCATATATTAAATACTTTTTATGTTCTTTTTTATAAAGAAAAAACCTGGTTTAGAAATTAGGACATCTAGAGCCAGACTTAAAATTTTATGAAACCAATGGGCCTGACTGATTTAATGTCATCTCATAAATTATTAGAATTTTTATGTTCTCACAAATTAGATTTTGTATTTTGTTAGTTAAAACTCTTTCTACCTTCAATTTCTGATACATTTGTCTAGGAAATAATAACTGGGAATTCAACAATATTTTAAAAGGTTCAATAATGGTCTCATCAAAAATAACTGAGCCCCAAATCCAAATCACTGGCTAACCTACCTACCCCACATTGGTAGACACTTGCAAAATTGTCATATTTAGATTTTACATGTTACCTTTTAGATTTTGGAGAAATCTCCCTCAAAATGAGTTGGTCTAAGGGATCTATTTTCATCTACCTACAATATAATATATTATACCATACTCTAAGATGTAATAAACTCTTTCTATACATATAAGCTGACTGTGAATGTGAGCTGATATGTGTGTTCATCTTTGTGCAGTTCTTGAGATCAGTATGATTATTAAATCTGAGTGGAATGCCCAAGGAAAGCAAACTGATGCTAGGAATACTGCTGAATTGGGTTATCTTGAAACACTGAGTAATGGAGATTTGTATACTACGTTACTTTTCCCTGTTGATACAAATGGAGTTCAAAAATGTGAGTCTACCAATACTCTGTAAAGTGCAAAAACAATTCTAATTTTATCAGTAATAGTCCTAATAATAAAAACCACTACAAGTTATTGAGTACTTATTATATTCCAGATGCCCTTTTCACATATTACCATGATTAACAGCAATCCTATTGGATACATATTACCTTCATTTTATAGGTGAGGAAACTATTTAAAAAGTTAAAATAAAACCTTACCCAAAGACACTCAGTTATCCAGTGACAGAGCCAGAATATGAACCTGCTGGCTCGCCCTGAAGGTCAGGCTCTTGACCTCTTTTAATTTGAGTGAAAGGCAAGTGGCAGTACTAGAGAGAATGCGACAGGCCCTGTCTTACGTATGGCACCCTGGCAGAAACAGGAAGAGAACCAGTGGCTTCGACTCGTATTTCCCTTGTTCTAAAAACAAAAGCTCATTTCTAATAGGAACGTAGATGGAGCACACATACCTAGTCAAGCAAATCATAGAAACCTTTCACTCCATATCCACTATTTCCTCAGCCAGGGCTCAGTCTCATTCGAACCATAACATAGTAAATGAATTCTGGCTAATACGAAGATAATTAGCAGGAAAATCAGGGAAATTGGCAGATGCTGCTCAAGCAGGAGAAAAAAAATTCACTGAAGCCTCTTTGGGCTTTTAATCAAGTGTGAAAGGTACTCCTTTAGAGGAGCTACTGAATAATTCTATTTGAGTCACATAAGTGATTAGGAAAAGGTAAGGGGCATCCCACAAGGGGACAATTCTAGTGAACACCACACGTAAAGGAAGGGTGAGAGCCAGAACAGGTATGCAAACACCCTGACCTACACAGGGAGGGAGGCCGGGCAGCAAGAGGGCTGAGCAGGAAATGGAGCCCCTCAATTGGCTGCAATTACCACTCCACAGGGGGCTAGGGTTGGGGAGGGGAAAGGATATGAAGGGCAAGTAAATTAATGGATGTGGCATTCCTAAGGAGAATGGGAACAGGGAGTCAGCCTCCAATAAATCAAACGCTCCAGACCCCCAAACACGCAGATGAGCGGTGCTTCTTTCCTTCTGAGTTTGGCCTGCAGGTATGATGCACGTGTGTACACATGTGCACACATGCACAGACTGAATTTTGTGAAGTGAATTGCAAAACCTAGAGTTTTGGGGATAACACCAGAAAACATTTACGTCATTCTTGATTCCAAAATATTCTGCTGGAAAATGTCCAAAACCTAATAAAATTTAAGTTATATTTCTCTGAGAGTTCTAACTGTGAAAAATAAAGAAAAAAATAAGCCAGTTTCATTTGACTCCCTGTGTCTCTGAAGAGCTACAACAGCTGAGGGAGTTAGTAAGTGTCTGAGGTGGCGTCATTAGCCACTATGTCCTGAAGCCCAAATGAGGTCTTTAGCTTTATTCCAGTATCAGCACATCTCATGATTTCCTTTTATTAATTCCCTGGATTCGGGAATGTATCAAAAACTAGGTGGTATAAGATAAGACACCAGCTTTTTTTTTTACACTAAACAAAATGACATTTGGCATACAAAAGTAACTTTATTGAGGAAGTCACTTGAAGGTTTAAAAATATATTAAATGATGCCTAAAATACCAGTTATGAGGATTCAGGCCAAATATTATTGTGATCTTTCACCTTAAAATATTTTCCGACTCATTTTATATTGAGACGTCCTCACATTTAAACTATGCTCACAAGGAAAATTTCTATTTTCAGTTTACAGAATAGAAACTTGGAAAAGACTAGGTACTTTTTCTGCCCTTTCTTTTCCAAACAATAGAAAGCCATTACCTGAGCCCAGCTTGTTCTGGAACAGTGCTCACAGACAACCCAGGCAGCCATGCTGTCTCTTAAGCCACTCTGTTTTCAAGGCTGGTTTTGGCTGAGAAGCTTCTGAGAAGGTAATCCTTTCTGCATTGTCATTAGAATAGCTTTTTTTTTTTTTTTTTTTTTTTTAAAAGAAACCATAGCCTTTGCTCCGGGAAAGGTTTTTTTTTTAGATGTTTTTTTGTTTTCTTTTTTTGTGGATAACATACTAAACACTCTTCCTGGTTCAGTCCTCCAAGAGAAGTTCTCATAAGAGGGTAGAAAAATCTCATTTCTTATAAAATGGAGGGAAACAATTGCCTGCCTAGCAAAGTTTACCAGCGTAAGAGCAAGGATCATAAAATCCACTTCTGGCATTCACAGCACATTTATTTTAAGACAGTACAAGGTTAGTGAGTCTTGCAATTTGTTAAGAAGCAACAAAGGTTTATCAACCTGGGGAGGGCTGGTAGTTTTGGAAGTAGTAGGGGCTAAATTCTTACAGCAGTCTAAAAAATTAGAAAAACAAAAGGTAAAAATGTATTGCAGTTTTTTGGGTGGATTTCAAAAAAACAACTTTTTTTTAAATGGTCTTATTCATCTGTGTGTGACTGCTGTGTGTAGAGGGGGTTTCAATGAACAGAACAGACTCCCAGTGAACAATGGGATATTTAATGCAAACAAATGTTCCTACTGACAAAGGAGTCTTGGCTACTCACCTATTTTTGAAAAGACATAAAAAATTCAAAATAACCACATTTTGAATTAAAATAGGTATCATTTTCCAAGTTTATGGACCACAAACTTCTAAAACTAAAATGGTCCCAACCTTAACAACTATCCTCACCTGCTCTTTTCTATAACATCTACTTTGAACACATAATGCTTTCTTCATTAAAAAAAAAAAAA
>NW_016818380.1:1940685-1989898 GCF_001698545.2 Rhinopithecus bieti
TCTGTGATTGTTTAAATAAAAGTCGCTGGTGTTTATTTAAAACAAACAGAATGAGAAGAGGTCAGAATTAAATACTAGGTTGGTGCAAAAGTAATTGCAGTTTTTGCCATTACTTTTAAATGGCAAAACTTCAATTGCTTTGCACCAACATATACAGTCCTGAGTTCTTGTTTATAATTAAATTAGCATCTGTATACTTTTCTGAATGGAATTTTACTGACACAACTATCTGAGAGGCAAACCAACATTCCAAGCAAACCTTTCTCTTCAAGATAGTCACACAGCAGAAACTGTTTTAAAACAGACTCGCTGAAGTAGCATTTCTGTTTCCACCAGGTAAGGGAAGGCTGTAGCATGAATGCAGAACTGATATTCCACATCACATGATGGGGCGGACAGGTTCTGCAGAGCAACATCCAGTGTGTAAATACAGAGCAACACTGGAAACGCTCAGCGGCTGGTGGTCGAGTTTATTTCAGTAAGTGAAATTACTCGATAGGATGGTTTGTTAAGCATTTGTTAAATCCCTCCAAAACCAAACCAAGCAAAGGTAGGGTCAGCACACAAGCAGAGAGAAAAGCTAATCCACAAAGAGACGTGTTCAAGCCCTTCTACTGAAATGTGGTACATAGTTTCTTAAGTGAAAAGATTTTTAATAAAAAACACTGAAAATGTGCAGCTCCAGAAAGGTTTAATAGACTCAAACTATGTTTAAGAAATGGGGTCAATGTGGAATGTATGAAGAGATTTTAAAATGATACAGGAAAAAAATCCTAAGCTCTGCAAACAGAAGTCACCTCTTAACATCTTTTACAGTTTGTGTGTGAAAAGGAATTTGTGCTTGACTACTGGTACTAAGATTGTACTTCATCTCAGGAAAAGCAGAGGGGTGCATTTCACACCAAAGCCCTGGCAACCGTAAGGCTTTGAAAGAAGGCAGCATAAAGTTTGTTTTCATACATGAAATAATATTGAGACCAAAAGTTCACTCTATGTATAGTTGTGTCTTAAGGTCAAAAATTTTTGAGATAAGGAAATTCAAAGACTTGGGGGAGAATTTTAAAAGTAAAAGCACTGTATGTGTGTGGACTCATAAGTGCAAAAATGAACCTCAAAAGTCTTCTAGTTCATATAAATGTGCTGAACAATTTAAAAACTATAACCATCTACAGTAACTATAACCAACATACCTATATATATAACACCAACATACATGTTTATATACATTTATACACACATGCACATGAAAGGAGTGGGAGTGCTGGGCTCCTACTAAGCCACTCTGAAAGGTCAGCTGGAACACTGACTAAATAAGCCATGTTCTTAAGCCATGCTGCTCATCTTCCCAAGCCGTCTTGCTCCATAGAGGTTCCTGCAATGATGGCCTGCTGCAGAATATAGAGTGGCTTTTTCATGTCTGATGGGTTGTAAGAAATAAAAAACCAACTATGGCATCTATGAAGACTATGCAACAGAGTCTGTAAGTGGCCCGCAAAGCCAAAAAAATATATTATCCAGTCCTTTCTAGAAAAAGTTTGCTTGTTCCTATTTCTACAGGACAAAATGAGACGCCATTCCCAACAAGTAGGATAAGAAAAACTTAAATTACCCTCAGATGGTGTGTGACTCAAATAAATGTTTGGTTATAAATGAAGGAATGAATGTACTTTCACAAGAGAAAACAATCTTACAGAGTCTTCAATTGCTACAAATACCCCATTTTCAGAATATCCCACAGATGAATGTCTGGTGGTTAGAAATGTAGTAACATTTGACATAGGAGACTAGTTTTAGAAGCTAGTCTCCTCTGAAACTTATATTTTGTTTTTTCTTTTTTTCAATGAGAAATATTTGATCACTGTCTGTAACAGCTTATAGTCTTCATTCTTAAGAAACATCCAGAATCAAGGGATATCAGGTATTGATTCTTTTTCTGTTTTTGGATATCAGGTATTAAGCCTGATGTTACTGTTGCCTTCTGACCTTTAAAATTCTAGCCTTCAGCCAAAAACATATATTTCATTCTTGAAGTGATTTTTGTCAATAGCTAACAAAATTAATCTTTATTAACTTGGTATACATAGGATGTGTTATGATTTAGAAAGAGCTAGTCACTGAAACAAGTCCAAAACCTGTGAAGCCAGCATTAAATACCTAGAGACTGAATAAAGAAAAAAAAACAGGTCTGACAACGTGAATCTCCTCTTGTGTCATTGGCTACCACCTGCAGTAAGAAAACACAAAGTTCAGGATGAAGAGGCATGCTGATTTGGACCCAAAACAGACTGCTTCTTTACCCATTACTATGAAAATGCCTTTTTAGGAAGTAATAGTATAAATAGCAGGGCAGTATGAGATGTAAAGATAGGGAATTCCAAAACTATTTTGGACTTTTTTTTTTTTTGAGACAGAGTTTCACTCTTGTTGCCCAGGCTGGAGTGCAATGGCACGATCTCGGCTCACCGCAACCTCTGCCTCCCAGGTTCAAGCAATTCTCCTGCTTCAGCCTCCGTAGTAGCTGGGATTATGGGCATGTGCCACCATGCCCGGCTAATTTTGTATTTTTAGTAGAGACGAGGTTTCTCCATGTTGGTCAGGCTGGTCTCGAACTCCTGACCTCAGGTGATGCACCCGCCTCGGCCTCCCAAAATGCTGGGATTACAGGCGTGAGCCACTGCGCCCGGCCTATTTTGGACTTTTTAAAGAATACATAACATTTTAGGGAAAAGTTTATCCTCAACAAAAGGCAACAAATGAATTCCTTCCTCCAGCAAAGAACTCTCCCACTCCTCACTTCCTTCTCTCTGATAATGCAGGTATAACCTGTTCCTCAGGAAATGGCCCATCTCCAAATTCCTCCTCCAGGAGCTTCTGCTCCTTAACTGATTCATTCCTGTGGTCTCCATTCCTTGAGCACTCCACCCCCACATTAGTCTATTCTCTATGTGGCTCTGCTGTGATTCTTATGTAATGCCTTAGAGTCATGCTTCAGATTGTCACTGCTACTCTGAGACTGGCAGCAGACATGGACAAGGTCATCTGGCAAGTGCTAAGTACATTTTCTTTTGGACTTTTAGAAATTGATGAATCAGTTTAATAGTTGAGACTCAAAAGTTTCCTGGTAATTAACTCGCTTGGCAGATCTATTGGTGATTTTATACTGTTTAAGTAATCCATTACAATGAAGTCCTGTTCCAAATGATCCACATTTCCATTGAAATTACAGAGATAGTCTACAGTCACATTACCACCCTGCAAAAAGTAATTCTCAGGCAAAGTGGAGCCCAACACTATCTCGGGTTCCATTTAATTTGTTGCTTGTAAGTGGTGTTGGTTTCTTCTCAACACAGGACAAAATAACTCCGATGATTAAAAATGATTAAACATTTTGACAACTAGGAAGAGTTCTCCAGCGGTGCTGCTTCAGGCATTCCACCAGCAGTACAGTCTCAAATAAAAATAAAACCATGTTAAACTGTATCTCTCCTCTTCTCTAGAGTGTTTGCTTTTTGTATTTCCTTTAGTAAACAAGAAATGAGAAATGAACTCACCACACCATAGGAATATGTGTCACAAGTTTCTGACACAGGGAGACTTTGGATAACTTCTGGAGCCATCCATGGGAAAGTTCCAACCAACGACATGTGTGTTGTATGGTTATGGAACCGAGAGGCACCAAAGTCACAGATCTGAGAAAAAAGGGATCAGTATCAACCTTCTACTTATTGGCTAATTAAGGAATTATTAGTTATAAAAATCTACATCTGAAATTAACAATTTTTAAAGTAAAAGAAATAGTCCTACCTTCAATACTCCATCAGCAGCTATAACAACTAAAAAAGAAAAAAGGATAAATTATGACAATCATCTAATCGGTTTGAGCTGTCTTCTACTGAAAAAACCATAAACTTCTATTTCTGTCTTCAATATGGGATTACAAAAGGTGAAATCAATGTATTTACAGCATTGAGGATTTTGCAAAAGGGGGCTGACATTAAAACAAAAACTTAATTCCATCAGGTACTGATTTAAAAGGCTTCTGAGACATTTATTTTATCTAAATGCAGTACTGTCCAGTAAAAAAGGCACAAATTAGTAGTAGTTAGGAGAACCAAATTTTTACCTGGGTTCTGCCCGCATACTGCCAATGTGACACTGAGGTAGTCATTAGCTTTACTACTTCGTATTATATATAGGGTTTCCTCCCAACTGAGTGATAGATTCCATGATGAGAGAAACAAACCAACTATAGAGCCA
This sequence comes from Rhinopithecus bieti, assembly GCF_001698545.2. NCBI lineage: Eukaryota > Metazoa > Chordata > Mammalia > Primates > Cercopithecidae > Rhinopithecus > Rhinopithecus bieti. The sequence goes on from NW_016818380.1 coordinate 1,944,943, forward strand.
AAGAACAATGATATCTATGTCAAGGGAGGTCAGATGAAGCTTCCTGTAAGAAATGATGTTTATGCTAAAACCTGAAAAACACAGGAGTTAACCAGAAAGAGGAGAGCTGAGGGAGGAAAGCAGTTTCCTAGGCAGAAGAGAGAGTCTATGCAAAAACTCAGGAGTAGACAAAAAAGGCATGGCAATTTTGGAAGGTAGGGGCTAGGTCAAGAAAAGCCCTTGTGAGAAAGAGAAAGCCAATGAACAATTTTATGTGGAGGGATGAAATGAGTAAAGGTGCAGAGGGGAGACTATGTCAGAGAAGAATAGACCTGGAGGCAAGGGGATCACTTTGCACTCAAGGTTTTGTGGTCCAGGAGACAGATGAGGACGCCTGTACTAAGGCAGTGGCAAAGGACAGGAGAAAAGTTGACCGAGTCAAAAAATATTTAGGATGTAGGATCACCTAGGCTTGATGAATGGCTGGTTATTGGGGGAGAAGGAAGAGAACTCAAGGATAAAATCAGATAAAGAAGCAACATAGATTAATGGTTAGAATAGGAGCTCTGGATTTAAATGGTAACTACTATTTATCTCATTTCTGGCTTGGGCAAACAGTACTGCCACTTGGTAAAGGAAATGCAGGGATGATTTTTCGGGGGTAGCGAGAAAATGAAAAGATTAATTGGGACATAATATATTTTAGGGTCTTAACAAATATCTATGTGGATGTGTCTAATCAGCAGACAGATATATAGTTTTGAAGTTGAGATCTGTTTTCGAGTGTTAACATGTAAATATGGCTTTTATGGAAGTGCAGGGATCAGAGCATAACAGGAGATGAGTCCAAGGATAAAGTTCTGAAGAACTGTTTCAGATGTTTCTTTTGTAAACCGTGCAGTGCCTTGAACATGATAGATGATCAATATTTATGAGTTACCGATGATTTTACCAAGGAGAGAAAATGAGCTTTGTATGATATAACATTTGACAATTGCCTCAGGGTAAACCTGATACTTTAAGTATTAAGCTATAAACTTTTATAAATAGAAATGTAAATATTATTAATTTTATATTCAGCTTTCTCATTATAAGATTAACAAGTGCTCATTAGAAAACTGCCACTATAAAATACATAACACAGAAAGTGAAACACTGGTTACCTTTCCAAGGGAAAAGAATTGCTATAAGTTAGTTCTGTATTCTTTCAATATGAGTGTATGTGTTTTTCTATTTAGTAACTATAACACATATAACTGTAACTTTTTAAAATGGGTACATTCTCCATTGTTATATAGTCTTCATAATGAAAGCATGGATAAATCCATAATTTAGTTAGTCATTCCTCTTTTGTAGAAGATTTAAGATATACTGAAGTCCAACAATATAGTTAAATTGAAATTCTGAGCATGAACTGAAAATTTACAAATTCATAAAACTGATATTTTCTACTACAGTCTAGATTATTTCCTAATGACTTCCTGTTAGCTGACCATATATCAGAAGTGCTTAGTTCCAGGAAGCTTATGTCTAAGAAGAACCAAAGAACGTGTGATAGCCTAGAAGAGGAAAGGACCATCAGACAGGGTTAAATTGGTGGGCCAACCTGGACTACTGATGAGTGGCAGGTGCCAATAACTTCCCTCCCCGCCCCCATCTCTTCACTCCCTGCTAAACACACACACACTCACACACACAAACCTCACAGTCCTGGGGCATGTGCAAGGGTACCTGATCGATTCATTCCCTGGTCCTCTTGCACTACTTGTCATCACTACCTGTTCTAAGGATCACACTATTAGCATAAACTCATTTTAATTAAAGATCTCCTAAAAATAGAGAGTTCTCTTCCTCCTTGCTGAGAAGGAGCATTTAGAAAGCATGTAAATAATTAACTGATATGAGGGTATTCAAAACAGTAGCAAACTCTGGTGTTTACTTTAGGTAGTTCTATAACCCTAATGCCTTTTTCAGATAACTCTGAAGTGACATAACAGAAGAAGCATTCTGTTACCACTCCTACTTGAAGGTAATGTCTAATCCTGCAAGTTATTTTAAAATGCTCACCCTCCAAATTATAAAATACAGGGCCATAAATAAACTTTAGAAAGTACAGAAGAAGAGAAAGAAGAAAAAGAGAGCCTTTACTTTCCAAACTTCCAATCATGTGGCTCATTTCGCGACCTACTCCAGGTAATACAGGCAGGACTGGCACAAACAATTCACACCATGCAATTCAGATGCAACAAGAACAAAATTCAAAATTGATAGTGCACAAAGCCACCTAAAAATAGAAGACTAAAAATATATGACTGCACACTTTGACACAGCAGTATCTCTTTTAGAAAATGATTCTAGGGAAATAATTAGGGATGCCTTGAAAAATTTGGCTGAAATAGTAAGCCCAACATTTCTTATCAGAGAAAAAATGTAAATAATTCAAATGTCCACATTCTGGGCTGTATTTATACAGTGAAATACTGTGCAGCTTCCTCAAATAATATCAAGGATTTTGTTATTTACTGACAGTAGAAAGGCTTCCATGGTATCAGCAGTGAGTCCAATAGTAGGTTACAAAAGATATGTAAAAGCATGATGCTCATTTCTACATGCAAGTGTATATAATTTGTAATAAAATAGGTAAAATAAAAACATAACTACATTACCATTTCTTGACTTGAGGTCTCTGTGAATCACCTTGACAGGAGCCTCCATATGTAAATAGTGCATTCCTTTTCACACAAGAAGAAAGAAAGTCCTATTAATATTTTTCAACATTACATTAGTATTACCTTTCATATTTTTTCAAAGAACTCAAGAGCAGAAACTAATTCACGTCTTATTCTTCCATGACTGATAAAATGAGAACAGAATATGTCTACATTAGTAACATGTATATGTGAAGTCAAATTTATAAGCTTTAATCTCTTAGAGATTAGGAATTTGACTGTGGGTAAAGCTAACTACTCAAAATACCTAATAAGGACACCTTAATTTTCTGCAGTCTGCATGAAAATAGTACAGTAACCACTGAAAGGCGTGCTCCACGACTAAGGTATTCCACTACCAACTATCTTCTAAATCTGCCAAAGTTCTGAGCAAAATTTGCGGTTTTCATCTGGTTGTCTGTGGTTACCCAGCTGCAGATTCTGATGTCCAGTTACCAAAGTTCTGGATGTCTATGGTTACCCAGCTGCAGCTTGGCTTATTTTCTCAGTACCCATTCCAACAAGACCTGAGAGTGGATGTGGAGTAGCAGTGGGGAGAACTGGGAGGATTAGTTATGGTTAGCGAACAATTTTATGATCTTCAGATAAAAAAAGTATATAGTAGTTACAAAATATTTCATTCCTTTCACAAGGATAAATCTTTGAGATAATCTGTATTTCAACATACTCCAAAATTCTTTCCATCATATTTAGGATGTAAATCAAATTACTTCAGTATATTGGGTATATATAAACTTTTCAGAGTTTTATTATTTTGAGTCAAAAATTATACTTTAAAGACAAATTTTATGGTTACCACCTTAGTAGTTTTTGACCCTTTCTGTATTTATGTACTGTCTACCCCTTTAGAATAAAAAAAGGATGATTTTCTACTAAAATATATCTTCTTTATTTCTCAAGTTGTCTTTTCTAAATAATGGCAGAAATAGCCTCCCCCCACCTCCAAATCAAACAGGTTTCTTTTTAAAATGAACAATACATTGAAAATGATTTAATAAGAGGCTTTGGCTTTTTAAAGTGTATAGAACATTTTAATTTTATAGAGGTTAATTTTAAAATCTCTTCTTCTTCTACTATTTTAATTATTGTATATTGAAGAATTGTGAAAGGACAAAGAAAATAAAAAAATTTAAACTCTTGCCTTTTAACGATATCACTGAATGATATTACTGAAAAGAGTCAAGTTAACACAAGTATTAGTAATTATGTGATCTTAGATAAGATGTAACTGGGATAAAGGAAATTTCTCTTCTGATACGAAGTTCCACATCCCTCAAACTGCAAAAATTCAATAGCTACAACTTGGGTAGCATTTAATAATCTATCAAATTCCTTAATAATTTTTCAGGTAGGAACTGTATAATTACTATTACTGGTAGAGATAGTTTCTACACTTGCTGACACGTAAGGATTTCAAAAAACAAGACTCATATACAAAAGCTTTAAATATAGGCACTTTTCTTCCTCATGGCAGATTATCATAAGCAAAAAGTACCATAAAGTATTTGTGTACAGTGCATAGTACACATTTAAATAATATTTCATATAAACAATAATCACACTCACATAAAATTCTATTTAATGTTTTTGTAGATCCATCTATAATTCTGCCTTATTTTTATTGCAAACAATTAAGAAGGCTAATACTTTCATCAGGTGTACATTCAGGGTTTCCTAAAAAAAGAGTTGACAGGTATAACTGAGGAGACTTTTGGGGAGAATTGGAATGAGTGGTGACCATTTTGAGACTGGATTGGAGTTTATCTGCTTTAATTGTTCCTTTTAAGCATTGCTGATTGACTTGCAGCACTTTCAGATATACTTGCTGGTCCACCCTCCATTTATCCTCACATCTAGAAAGAAGAGACCCTTTTTTGCTTTGAGGAGATATTGTCTCAACAGCAACGATGCTGAGCAATGCCTATTTCAAAATGCATGAATCAACCTTTACTTAAAATAAACTATTCATTTTTTGATTTCTCAACATATCTTTGCTCCAGTGGATTCAACCATAGGTCAACCCAAAAGGTACACAGCTGAATTTGAAACAGAATCAACAAAAATCAAGCCTTCCTACTTAATCTCTTAAATTCTTAAGTTCTACACACAGCTTTATCAGAGAAAGCTGAAGTCATTCCTAAAGCCCTGATTTGTTTTCTTATGGGCCATCTTTAAAGGATTTTTTAAATGTTAAGTATTACTTGTGTCCATAAACATACAAGCCTCTTCTCTGCCTCACTCTTCTCACCGGAGGTGAAACACATTAGCCAGACAGGCAAAAGGGATTTTATTAATCTGCAGTTTTGGATACCATCGGGGACCCAAACCCATTCTCTCCTTCCCTATTTTTTTTTTGAGACAGAGTCTCGCTCTGTCACCCAGGCTGGAGTGCAATGGACCAATCTTGGCTCACCACAACATCTGCCTCCCAGGTTCAAGTGATTGTTCTGCCTTAGCCTCCCGAGTAGCTGAGATTACAGGCATGCGCCACCACCATGCCCGGCTAATTTTGTATGTTTAGTAGAAATGGGGTTTCTCCATGATAGTCAGGCTGGTCTCAAACTCCTGACCTCAGGTGATCCGCCTTCCTTGGCTTCCCAAAGTGCTGGGATTACAGGCGTGAGCCACTGCGCCTGGCCTCTCCTTCCTTATTTTTAACTCTGGTGCCAGTTTGCTATCTAATTCTTTTTTTTTTTTTTTTCTAGACTGAGTCTCACTCTGGCTGGAGTGCAGTGGCTTGATGTTGGCTCACTGCAAACCTCTGGGGCTTGAGCGATTCTCGTGCCTCAGCCTCCCAAGTAGTTGACTACAGGCGAGTAGTGCACCACTACGCCCAGCTAATTTTTTGTATTTTTAGTAGAGACAGAGTTTCGCCTTGTTGGCCAGGCTGACCTCAAACTCCTGGCCTCCTCAAGCGACCCACCCACCTCGGCCTCCCAAAGTGCTGAGATTATAGGCGTGAGCCACTGCACCAGGTCCGGTTTGCTACCTAATTAATTCTATTCCTTCTCTTCCTTGCCCTTCTGATGCAGAGCACTAGCACTCTCCAGAAAACACCAAGAATGACTCAGTTGATGTGGAGCCAAGAGACTTACCCCTCACTCGGGATGATGTGGCACGTGCTTAAGGGGGTGCAGGGAGAAGAGGTTCTTAGACTGGGAACCAGGTATGCTTAAGTAGAGCACAGCAGGAAGCAGAGTGACTGACGTTAGCTGATTTGTTTGCTGTCTATCTATTCTAAGTGCCAATAAGTAATGACACGGTTGTAACTGGCTGAGCACCCTAAATGCAAATGTGTGTAAGGCGATATGCTGTTAAGTTAAGGACTACCTATATATGCATTTACATTATTGAAGGGTATTTCCACAATGTTGCAGGCAGCTCCTAATCAAGGCACATCACCTTGCTTACACAGAGCTGGTCCTTGTGTTCTACTGACAAGAAGAGAAGTCTCTATGATGTTACATGAAAATATCTTTAAGAATATGAAGTTTCAGTATGATTTGAGATGCCCGATGCATCAATACACAGTTAAGCAAATTAACATAGCTAAAGTCTCAGGCACACTACCCTAAACACAGAGCTTATTATTTTTATAATGTAATGAGGCATCATTCAGCAGCAGCATCTAGCATGAAACTCAAAAAAAATTTTTTTTCACTTTTCCTATTTGAAGAATTTGGTAGGTGTCGATGAAACTTAAAATAGACAATTCCCCAAAGGAAGTACTACTACTTTTGGAAGTCACACAGTGAAATCAACGCATGAGTTGCTTCCCTTACTGAGTGCTAAATCACATTATATTTGCTTTGTAAAGAGATGCTTGTAGAGAATGGAGTAGTAAAATGTAAAGGAGTTAATTGCCCCAGGAAAATTCAGACACAATTTGTAGGGGTTGCTAGAATACAAATATAACTATCAGTGTTCATTATTTAGATGAAGTTGTTTCCAAAGCAACTCTGACAGTTATAAATAAAGCCCAGAAATGTTCAGTTAGGAAAATGGAAAAAAAAAAAAAGATAAAAATAAATGAAGTTTGAATTGCTTTAGAAAGCATTCATCTATGCAGGAATGTATGAGAAAAAAGACCTTGTTTAGGGGTTTGGTGCATTAAAAATATTTAATTTCCAACAGCAATGCCTAAGTAAGTTTACATTAAATGTAAAATAAAATCTGAATTGCTTTTACGTGGCAGGACAAATAAAAATTATTTTTTGCAAGTGGTTTCTATTTTTTAGCATATTATATATACAAAATGAGTAGAACTAATTCTACAATAAATCATGTTTTCTGGATACTGAGTCCAAGTAGAGACTTTCAGAACAACAGAATTATGATTTTTCCATTTAATGTGTCAAGCAAGCTAGTCAATTATAATATCACAAAACATGACAAACATGTCTGCCTTGAAGCTACAACTAGATTTCATGGATAGAAATAAAGTAGAGAAAAGAGAAAGTGAAAAGGAATTCAGGAGTGGAAAGACAATGACCTAAAATGTTATCTGTACAATCAGCTTTGGAATTCTTACTACTTTTGCTCTGAAAAAAGAACATCTAAAGACAGAATAAAACATTTTCTGATGGTAAGTCCCCATTTCAGGAGGGGAAAATGCATCCTACCAATTCTGTAAGAATATACCAAATATTATTACCTTTGGCTACATCAGTGGCCCAGGTCATAATGTGATCCATATCCATCTCCTCACTTCTATTACTGTTAATGTAATCATAGAGTGATCCCAAAGAAGCATATTCTATTTTAAAAGGAAAGATAAGCATATAATTAAAATCAAGGTACATTTCAGAAATAAGACTTTATATTTTCATTGAGAAAATACATTAAAGAATTTAACAAAAGACATCAAAAGTATATAAAAAATTATTCCATGTTGTGGTTTCTAAAAGTTAATGTCATCCTGAAAAATATCTGTCAAACACAAGACCAGTAACATACAATGAATAGTAAACTTCAGTTGAGAATCAAAAGCCATTTAGCTGGAACTGAGAAACACGAAGAGGTGTTGGAAGAATAAATTTGAAACAAAGGTATGTATGCAAATAGATATTTCTTTAAAAATTGTTATTCTTATGAGATAGATATTAAATGCATAAATCAGACAGCTTATATGACAATGCAAACAAATCAATCATTGCCGCATAAGGACTTGGAAGAGTTCTCAAAATTTAAGCATAAAAGGTCAAAAAAGTGAGAAAAATCCTTTAAAAATGAAGTATAAATTACATACCATAAACTCACCAGCAATAAGTATATTATTGGATGATTTTTAGCAAGTTCATAAAGTTGGGCAACCACCACCACAATCCAGTCTTAGAACCTTTCCATCATTACAAACAGTTCTCTTGTGCCGGTTTGCAGTTAATCATCACTCTCACCCCAGCCCTACAATCTGCTTCTTCTCTCTACCAATGTGTCTTTTCTGGATAGTTCATATAAACAGAATCATACAAATTGTTCCTTGTGTTTGACATCATTCCCTCAGCATAATGTCTTTTTTCTTTCTATTTTTTTTGGAGTCAGGGTCTCGTTCTGTTGCCCGGGTTGGACTGCAGTGGTGTGATCACAGCTTATTGCAGCCTTGATCTTGGCTCACTGTGGCCTCCACCTCCCAGGCTCAAGCAATCCTCCCACCTCAGCCTCCCAAGTAGCTGGGACTACAGGCACACACCACCATGCTGAGGCTGATTTTTTTTTTTTTTTCCAGTAGAGATGAGGTCTTGCTTTGTAGTCTAGGCTAATCTCAAACTCCTGAGCTCAAGCAATCCTACCTGTCTCAGCCTCCCAAAGTGCTGGGATCATAGGCTTAAGCCACTGCGCCTGGCCGCATAATGTTTTCAAAGTTCACTCAAGTGGTAAGTGTACAAGAAGACTTCATTCCGTTTTATTGCTGAATACTATTCTGTTGTACAGATATACTACATTTGATTTATTCAGTCCCCAGTTGATAGATATTTGGATTGTTCCCAGTTTTTGGCTATTACGAATAATGCTCCTATGAACATTTGTGTACATGTCTATGTGTGTAAATATGTTAATTTTTCTTGGGTAGATTTCAGGACTGATATTGCAGGGCCATATGGTAAGTTTATGCCTAACTTTTAAAGAAACTATCAATCTGTTTTCCAAAGAGGCTGTACTATTTTATATTCCTGCCAGCAATGTATGAGGGTTTCAGTTTCTCCACATCCTCACCAATATTTGATATTGTCTTTTTTTTTTTTGAGAAAGAGGTCTTGCTATGGTGCCCAGGCTAGCCTCAAACTTCAAACTCCTGTTGTCAAGCAGTCCTTCCCTGCCACCCTCTGCCTCACAAGTAGCTGGGATTACAGGTGCATGTGACTGTGCCCAGCAGTACTGTCTGTTGTTTTGATTATGGCCATTGTAGTGGGTATAACACTAGTGGTATCTCACGGTGCTTTTAATTTGCATTTCCCTAGTGACTGACGAAGTTGGGCATATTTTATGTGCCCATTAGTCCCTTTTATATATTTTTAAGCAAAATGTCTATTAAAATCTTTTGTCCATTTTTACACTGGGTTGTTTTATTGAGTTCTAATTTTTTTTTTAGTTTTAGATACAAGTCCTCTGTCATATATATGATTTGCAAATATTTTTTCCCAGTTTGTCATTTGTCTTTTCATTCTCTTAAGATCATCTTTCAAAGAGCAGAAATTGTTAGTTTTTATAAATTCCAATTTATCAACTTTTCTTTTATGGCTGTGCTTTTGGTATCATTTGTAAGAACTCTTCTGCCTAACCCCAAAGCATGAAGATTTTCTCCTATTTTTCTTTTAGGAGTTTATAGTTTAACCCTTACACTTAGGCTTATGATCCATTTTGTGTTCATTTTGAGGTATGGTCCGAGGTTTGACTCTAATTTTTTTTGGCATATGAATTTATTTTTGAGACAAGGTCTCACTCTGTTGCCCAGGCTTGAATGCAGTGGCACACTCTTGGCTCACTGCAAGCCTCAACCTCCTGGGCTCAAGCAATCCTCCCACCTCAGCCTCTCTAGTAGCTGGGGCTACACGTGCACATCACCATGCTGGCTAATTTTTTTTGTATTTTTTGTACAGACGGGATTTTGCCATGTTGCTCAGGCTGGTCTTGAACTCCTGGGCTCTAGTGATCCTCTCGCCTCAGCCTTCCACAGTGCTGGAATTACAGGCGTAAGCCACCGCACCTGGCCCTGGCATACGAATTTCTAATTGTCTCAGCAATCAAAGACTGTCTTTTACCTAATTGTCTTGGCATCTTTGATGAAAATCAATTGCCAATCAATGTAAGGCTTTTTCCCTAGACTTTTAACTGTGTTCCTTTGGTCTATATCCCTGTAGATATTGTGCCAATATTATATTATGTCGATTACTACAGATTTGTAAGTTTTAATGGATGTAAAGAGGTTAGCGAGACATAGTGTTTATTTTCAGTATATTTAATGAGTAATATTTTATCTCCTTTAAAGAAAATAATGTTTATTGGTTAAAGGTAAGAAATGGTAGTTAAGACATCCATTAACACTCTGTAGTAAAATAACATTGGTTTTGCTGTGGCTTTGTATTTCTTTAAAATATTAACTAAAATAGATTTCTGATTTGGGAAATATGATAACCAGCGCCATTTGGTTTTAAAAAGAATTGTATCTTAATCACCAAGTAAAGACAGCAAGAAAACAATGACGTGGTCACTTGAAGATTCTCTCAGTCTACTGTTCACCATCTAGTCAGACACCCTTAAACTGATTCCAGCAAAATGTCTAAGAAATTCATCGATCAGCCTCCAAAGCACATCAGAGAAAGTGCTAATATAGTGAACAGTAAAAACAACAATGGCAGCAGAACATCTTATTTAAACTTTTGAGATGATAAAACAGTACAGAAGTGGGAACCGTTTGGAATTTTTTTTCTTGTTTTGGTTAAGAAGATCGTTAATACTTTATAAACTTCATACATATGGCCCACTGTAAGGTTTAAAGAATAAAAGGTTTAATAGAATAAGCAAGAGAATGCCATAAAACCCCTGAAATAAGAAACACTGCTAAATTTTACAAACACAAAGTTCCTCACGTTTCAATCAAGTTTAGTCAGCCCTCATTATTCATAAGGACAAGTAGGCCAGTTTACAGACAAGCGGCACCCTACGAATGGCTCTTAGGCACGACACAGTTCTTAAGACAAATATGTTTACACTTGGAACAGTCATGTGGATGTTACAAAGATGGCAACTGTAGTCCTGTAAAATTATACCTAAGAAAAGAATGAGTCAACTTATATTCAGGAACTTCTAAAATCCCTCATATTTTAAGATGCTCTCTCCATTACTTTATTTGAACAACAAAACACTGTTTGGGGAAAAATATATAAGTCTGAGATGACCTCAATCAAAGCCAGTTTTTCAAAGCTTATAAAGGTCACCTATAAGAATAAGACAAACGGGAGGGAGGGAAGCAGGGAAGGGTAACAAAATTTAACACAGAGCATTTATTCCTGGAACCATGAGCTCGCAATCCCAACTGCAGGATGTCACTGAAAACAAGTCTTCTAAAGATCACTTTGAAAAGCAGTCAGTTATGATTACAAATACACCATATGGGACTAAAATATTCAACAATCCTAATGTTATGCCATTGGGTACTTGTAGCTTGAGATAAATATCCAGAGATAGTATTATACAGAGATTCCCCAAACCATGATATTTCAAACATCTTACACTATAGTTAAGACACTACTCCAAAAACCATGTTAACTTTAAAAAGTCATTCTAATGATGATGAAGACATAGAATACCATTTGACCCAGCAATCCCATTACTGGGTATATACCCAAAGGATTATAAATCATTCTACTATAAAGACATACACACACGTATGTTTATTGCAGCGCTATTCACAATAACAATGACTTGGAATCAACCCAAATGCCCATCAATGACAGACTGGATAAAGAAAATGTGGCACATATACACCATGGAATACTATGCAGCCACAAAAAGGATGAGTTAATGTCCTTTGCAGGGACATGGATGAAACTGGAAACCATCATTCTCAGCAAACTAACACAGGAACAGAAAACCAAACACCACATGCTCTCACTCATAAGTGGGAGTTGAACAATGAGAACACATGGACACAGGGAGGGGAATATCATACCTCGGGGCTTGTGGGGGGGTTTTATTTAATGCTAGGGGAGGGATAGCATTAGGACAAATACCTAATGTAGATAATGGGTTGATGGGTGCAGCAAACCACCATGGCATGTGTATACCTATGTAACAAACCTGCACGTTCTGCACATGTATCCCAGAATTTAAAGTATAATAAAAAAGATACATGATTAAATAAAATGGTTTCATGACTGAAGCTGCAAGAAAGGCAATATTATTACCTTTATTTCATATAAAATATCATCTTTAGGTATGTGGATAGCTAAACTAACATTTTAACTATTTTAAATAAGCATTCAATTCTTTCATCCTTTTGGTTTTCCCATTAGAAATTGTGGACTCACTATATACACATATGGTTACATGCTTTTCAAACCACTTCTCCGAAGAAAGTAGTTTACTGGATTTTAGTATAAAGCATTTGTTTCATTTTTTTTTTTAAGTCATTAAGAACCACATTAAGCAAACATTTCCTTTTCATTTATAAGATGATTCTTCCCTTTGAGTTTTACGGTGACAACAGCTGGCGTCAAAAAAGGTAAACATAATATCAGTTTTGTTGGAACAAAACCATTACTATGAAATCTCTTTGTAATGTCACCAAGACCAAGCTTAATTTAGATTACAACTAATAGAATAAATAAATTTACGCAAATGTCTGAAACGTGTTATAACAAAATGTGACACTTGTCTCTAATTGGCTAATAAAAAAAGACCAGCACAATATCAAAACATGCAAATTAGATGTATCTGTGCTTAAAATAAATCAAGATCAAGTTAAGGGAAATGAGATTGGGCACTTAAAAATTAGTATGTTTTCCTTGGCTGGGTTTAATGAGAATTTGGGCCTGCTGAGAAATGATGCAGAACTAGTCTCCTCTCTTAGAGGAGTAATAGAGGCTAACGCAAAACAGGTAACTTAAGAGGTGAGATCAGCCCCTGAGAACAAAGAGCAATTTCCAGGCATCTGGGATCCTAAATCACTTCTCTCTGGAACCCTGGGACCCAGTCTGCCACCCTTTTTTTACTCTTAGATTACCAGATCCTCTCCAATCCGGCTTGCTACAAAAGAGCTACATGGTCTGGTACCTAACAACTCCTTCCTTCATCTCCCAGGAACTCCCCCTGCCCTCATGTATTTATGTTTTACACACACACACACACAGAGAAATAAAATAATGGGAGTAGTAGTACAGAATGAAGAGGTTTCCAAAGATAAAAGAAAAGATGATCCAGGCCGGGCGTGGTGGCTCACACCTGTAATCCCAGCACTTTGGGAGGCTGAGGTAGGCAGATCATGAGGTCAAGAGATCGAGACCATCCTGGCCAACATGGTGAAGGCCCGTCTCTGCTAAGAACACAAAAATTAGCTGGGCGTGATGGCGCACACCTGTAGTCCCAACTACTCAGGAGGCTGAGGCAGGAGAATTGCTTGAACCCAGGAGGTGGAGGTTGCAGTGAGCCCAGGTCGTACCACTGCTGCCTGGCAACAGAGCAAGACTCCGTCTCAAAAAAAAAAAAAAGAAAAGAAAAGAAAGAAAGAAAGAAAAAGAAAAAAAGAAAAGATGATCCATTATTGTTTCTTTTGGCTTTGGAGTCTGAGTTTCTTGTCACCCCATTTCTTTGTAGATCTGGGAGAAAGATGTTCATCTCCCTTCGATGGGAAATAAATTGAAAGCTGCCTCTTAGTCTCTTCCCCAGGTCCCCTGATTAGCAGGTTTTATATGTCTGTGATAAAAAGTTTCAGCGAACACACATGCACAACTATACACATACAGACATACTCTCACCCAGAGATCATGTATTCTAGTCCCTTCATTCACATGAGAAAACTGAGACAGAGAGAGATCATCAGTGACCCAACTATGAAGCTCTGGCAGAATCAAGACAAGATCTCACATCTCACAATTCCCATTCCATTGCTCATTCCATTCCACCACTCTGATAAATAATTCTTTCAAGCCCTCAGCATGAATGACAACAGCTGCCTGCTGCAACAATCTTTTCTGTTAAAAAAAAAAAAAAAAAAACTACCTCAAATTGAATGGATTCAAGCCATCCAAGCTTCCTCCTTCAGAGCCTCCACCATTTGATAAATACGATGAGGTTCACAGAGGGGTATCTGGCTGGGGCTGGGTGATCAAGGTGAGTTTTCCTGCCTATCTTTGTTTCTCTCTTAACCGCCTCATATTAAGACTTATTTGTGCTCATTTCCAGTGGCAGAGTAAGTGTCATCATCACTAATCCATGTGATCTCTTCACTCCCAAACTGGGCTCAGTTGTCATATTTTCTACTACCCACGCACAGAGCATAGCTGTAGAAGGTAGGTTGAAAGGCTCACATAAATAAGCACTTAGTTAATTAAAACTAACATCTCTAGGAACAAAGATAATCATATCAAATCAATACATTCAAAACACTAAAACTCATCTAACAGGTCTCTTTAATAATCAATCTCACAGGTCAATAAGAGCTATAAATTCACAATCTACTACTGCCTCATAATCTAAAACTTGTTTTAATTCTTATGTTTAATGTTAACAGTTGCTTACTTACTGGCTCTACAGAGAAAGAGATATGGATCCATAAAAAAACAATCAATTTAACTAAATAATTTGGTAGTTGCAAGTATGAGTAGAGAATGCTAAAGGGACGAATGAAATAAAGGACTGGTTAGTGTGATACAAATACTGAATGAAAGCAAACTTCTTGGATTATTTCTCCCTCTTTCAGATGAGGTGACCTAGGGGAAATATGCCGGCTAAGAATGTTTCATATCTTCCTACTGACAGTAAACTCTTGGAAAAATAATTTCATATCACCACTCAGGTCCCCTTTTCTTCCCTTCACCCTCACCTCAAGAAACTAGAACACTTCATGAATAGCTCATTAGTTGGCCAAAATATTTTCAAAAGCATTAAACATCAAGAGTATATAACAAGAAACAGAATTTCTCATCTCTTGGGAGTATCACACTTTTTTTTTTTTTTTTTTTTTTTTTGTTGTTGTTGTTGAGACGGAGTCTTGCTCTGTCGCCTGGGCTGGAGTGCAGTGGCCGGATCTCAGCTCACTGCAAGCTCCGCCTCCCGGGTTTACGCCATTCTCCTGCCTCAGCCTCCAGAGTAGCTGGGACTACAGGCGCCCGCCACCTCGCCCGGCTAGTTTTTTGTATTTTTAGTAGAGATGGGGTTTCACCGTGTTAGCCAGGATGGTCTCGATCTCCTGACCTCGTGATCCACCCGTCTCAGCCTCCCAAAGTGCTGGGATTACAGGCTTGAGCCACCGCGCCCGGCTGGGAGTATCACACTTTCTTAGGGAGGAATAATATCAGCCACAAACGAGGATCAGAACACTGGATTCAGATTTAAAAAGTAAATATAACTAGTTTAAAAAAAAGTAGATACAATGGACACGGAATAAAGGAGCCACATGGTATACGGGTTGACAAAGAAAGGTTTAACTTTGAATCAGAAATCTGACTTAAAACATGAGGTATGGTTACCTCCCCCCAACCAACAATATACTCCATTCTTGGGTATTCACGTTTGTAGGAAATATAGACTCAAGATAAAAATTGCTGCATGCCCCATTTCAGTCACAGATCTAAAGGCAGTGAATTGGGGATAAAAGTCCCTCGACTTAAGAACTTAGGTTAAAATGCTACTAAGAGTAAAAGCATGTTAAACTACCTCCTGCCAGAAGATGGAATAACAGCAACCATGTCTCTCTGAGTTTAAGAACCAGTCAGCTCACAGCTTTCCAGAACCTAGCTTGCATAGAAGAGGAGCTTCTGTTGAGAATCAGCTTGAGGAATTTATAGCGCTTTGGTTCTACCACTAGCTAGGTGACCATGGGAAAGTTCCTTAAGTTAGAGATGTAGTTTCTTACTAGTAAAATAGGAATTATTTTATCTATGTCATAGGATTACTGTAAGTATTAGATGAGATAATTTATAGAAAGTACTTAATACAATCCTTTTTGTTGAGGGGTGTTTTGTTGTTATTTTCTATAAAGACAATCCAGGTTCTCACGTCTATCGTGGGAGAAGATATGGCTAATATTTTAAGGTTTTCTTGTTTGACTTTGTTTTAATCAAAGAATTGCCAAGATAAAGATCAAAGTTATTTGTTGTAAAACCGAGTTATTGTAGACCTACAAGCTATTCAGTGGATTATACAAATATGAGCATAAAGTATTAAAGATATGTGTCTTTCTGTATTTTCATGTGGCAAAACTTTCTATGTGCTCCTTTTTAGAAAGGGTATGTCTGTCAGTTATAAACTGCTGCTCCAAATTATATGATAATTTAGATCAAGGTCATTACCAACTTAGTTGACCAAACCTGAAAAATATTGTTCTCATGTCACAGACCTTGAAGAAAGAATGCTCTAATGGCATTAAAATGCCTTGCAAAGAATTACAACATGAATAGCTCAAGAAATCTTAATTTATAAAAGGTCACAGAGTTACAAAAAACATCTCTCATTTCAGCTAATTAAATGAAATTTTAGTTAAACGGCACCTTGAAATATTGGTATTGCAGCTGCAAGAGCATTTAAATAGCATTTACGCAGATATAATTAGCACAATTAAACATGGGTAGAAGTGGAAACACTATTCTTAATTATATTGATATAATCAGTTTTATTAATGCTTTATAGCAACAAAAGTGACATCTCACGGTAACACACAATTCATGATTGAACCTAATATTAAGCATTTTAGCATATTAAGGAATCTAAAGCTAGGCAATTGGAAAAAGAAAGAAGTCAAATGCTGAGTTCTTACCTGTGACAATGCCATAGTTGGGAGGTTCAAGAATTACTCCATAAAACTGGATGATGTTTCTGTGACTGAGGACACTAAGTATTTCTGCCTGTACGAAAAATAGAATGCAAAGTTGCATAAAATTTCACATTTATAATAGTAGAATAAAACAGGCTTCCTATTTATTTTTTATTTTTTGAGCTAGGGTCTTGCTCTGTTGCCCAGGCTAGAGTGCAATGGTGTGATCTTGGCTCACTGCAGCCTTGGCCTCCTGGGCTCAAGTAATTCTCCTGCCTCAGTCTCCCAAGTAGCTAGGACTACAGGCACATACCACTACATTCAGCTAATTAAATTTATTATTATTTTTTTAGAGATGGCGTCTATGTTGTCCAGGCTGATCTTGAACTCTTGGGCTCAAGCAATCCTCCCACCTTGGCCTGCCAAAGTGCTGGGATTACAGGTGTGAGCTACCACGCCCGGTCTTAGTTTTCTTTTACGTACATTTACAAAGATATATATGTGCCCAACCAGTATGTGATTCTGCTAAAGTTGTCTTTCTTGAAAGTTTAAACATTTCTACTGAAGCTTTCTGAAAATTTAAAAAGAAAATGGGGTTGAAGAAGCGATAAAAGAGGTGTTTACTCCAAGCCCACCTGACTGATAATGGCGGAGAATGACTGAAGAGATACCCCATTTATTTACAGTGAAGGTCCTCTTCCTAATAGTCAAATATATATATTTTGCAAAATGTCTGTTCTGAGAGGCTACAGCCAGACTGAACTTCTGTTGGTTAGATGAGTCAAAATTAAGGTAGGGATTTTTAAATGTTAATAGAATCGATTCAGGTAATACCCACTTATTTATCTAATCATTTATTCAAAATATATTATTGTTCTCCTTCTGTATGCAAGGTACTATAAACATATAAAGGTAGATTCTTGACCTTCAGTGGTGATTTGATAGGAGGCCATATTTATACATTTTGAAACATGTTAAATACTACAAAGTGGTACTGAAGAATGACATGGTAAAAATAAGTTGTATTTATTAAACTTAATTTTTAAAACAAAAAAACCAGATACTATAGTGTATATCCGCTAATGTCAATAGAAAGATGATCACTACATAAATCATATATTCATCAACATTTTATGACTTTTGTGGAGATAAAATATGGCTAATCAAGAATTATAAATATAATGAGGTATAAAATCACGTAAGTTAAATATAGAAAAGATTTAGTATTTTTCAATGAAAGGCATAATATTGGCAATAAATAGACAGGAGATTTGTAAGTCCCCACCCCAGAAAGAGGATCATCAAGAAGAATGTCAGCAGTTAATGAAAATGGAGACACTTTGGTCAGAAAGGGACTCCCCTTTGGGAATGTGTACACTATGAGTAGTGTTATTTGCTGTGAATTTTTTTCGTAGGATAAGAGTTGGGGTTTCATTAAAAACAGCCGTGAAACTGGTTTTGAAGATGGTGTAACTAGGTGGAAAACAGAAGTTTGAGGGTTGGCATAGAGTCAATATGAAATTGAGATAAAGAATATCACTGATTGTGAGAGACACTTATCAAGCTTGATTTGACAGTGTTTTAGTAATACGTGTGTGGAAGGGGGCTATCACTGCTTAATCAAACAATTCCTTAACACTTATTGAGCGGCTAGTGTGTATAGAGGGGTCTGTGTTCATCAAGCAACCTTCTTCTCATAGTTTCGTTTCTCAAGCAGGAAGAAGATATATTATTTGTGCAACACAACTATTCATCCACATGGCAACTCTACTTCTTATGAAGAAATAATAAATAAGGTTTATTGTAAAAATAGAATGTATGTGCAGTTTGGAAATCACAAGGCCCCATCTTTAAGTGGTAAACCAACTGTTTGTGAATAAAGCATTAGAGTTCAATGTGAGTAAAGCAATAGAGTTAATGTTTGAACCAGTCTTTGTCAAACTGAGGCAGTGTTATCCTTTGGAATATTCTTTGGGGCACCTGAATTTTGTCATCATTGAACATTTTTGTATCAATAAAGAATAAATACAAGAATATTCTGAATCCTTGGATGACCACTTCACAATGCAGCATGATGGGATTTTCAGTGTTCCAGCTAGTTTCCATGTTTATATCTAAGATATTGCCAAGCGATATCTTGAAGAGATAGCATTGATCATTTCAGGTTCCAGTAAGCATGTCTAACAGCTGTTAGGCTGGCAAATGCTAATGTTAAAATAACAATCATTATCCTATATCCCCCTGTTGTGCTCATATTTTTTGCAAAAAAATTTGCACTATAATTTCCAAGTAAATAATATTTTCATGAAATAAGATTTTAGGTTCTTATATAATAAACTAAGAATCTGATTTAACATCATAAAAACAACATGTTCCTTTAGAGTGCTGTACTGATTTAATGGAAATGGGCCAACAGTAAACAGAGGCAGACTGAATAAGTAAGTGATATGTTTGTAATAAATGAAGGTCAAATGACATCATGATGCTAGCAATTCAAATAAGCTCCAATAAAAACAAGTGTGAGGTTAACCAAATTATTAAAACCTGTGTTGTTGCAATCACCCTCTGACAGCAAGCAGATATACTCTCTGGATTTTGCCTTTACAGGCACCTGCTCGCAAGAGTTCATGAAAAAAAACTGTTGCAATAAATGTGTAGTAAATAATTTCTCACTGAATTGCTGTTTTTCCTTTGTTTTCCAGATTTATATTCTGCGATAATCTAGCAAATGAGCTGCCCATCAAAATAATAGATTAGTGGTTTAAAAATGCATTCACTGTTAAAAAGAAAACATGATAATGAGGAAAGCTAAAATAATGGCCCATCATACAAAAGTATATCTTTTGACACTATTAAAACCAACATAAGCCATTTATTTTCAGTAAATATAATTGGATAACAATTGTTAATTTAAGCTGTATTGATTTTATTTTGTTTAATTGAAAAATTGATTTTGAATTTACCTGTATATGAGAGTTATAAGGAGTTATTAATTCTTAGTTTTATGTTTATGTTTATTTAAGTTACACAGAAATAATTTCAGTCAACATGTGAAATCTGGAAGACTAAAATGTTCTATATAACAGAACTACACATTTCTCAGTGTGCAAAATGCTATTCTAAGGAGTCAAACAGATACTCGGACCCAATGTCCAAAGCAGCATTATTCACAATAAACAAAAGGTAAAAACAACCAACGTGTTTATCAACTGATAAATAAAATGTGAGGTTGTATATAAACACAATGAAACACTATTTCAGCTGTAAACACAAATTAAGTTTGGATATGCGCTGCAAAATGAATGGGCCTTGAAAATATCGTGCTAAGTAAAATACACCAGGCACAAAAGGGCAGATACTGTATGATTCTACTTACATGAACTATCTTGAATGGACACATTCAGCAATAAAGAAAGCAGATTAGAGGTTGTAACCAGGGGCTGATGGGAGGAGAGAATGAGGGGTTATTGCTTAATGGGTATAGCATTTCTGTTTGGGGTGACGAAAATTTTTGTAAACAGTGGTGATGGTGCACAACACTGTGACTACAATAAATGCCACTGGCCAGGCACAGGGGCTCATGCCTGCAATCCCAGCATTTTGGGAGGCTGAGGCAGGAGAAGAGAAGCACTTGAACTCAGGAGTTTGAGATCAGTTTGGGCAACATAGTGAGACCCTGTCTCTACTAAAAATAAAAAATTAGCCCGGTGTGGTGGCACATGCCTGTGGTCCCAGCTACTCAGGAGGCTGAGGCAGTAGGATGGCTTGAGCCCAGGAGGTCAAAGCTGCAGTGAGCTGTGACTGTGCCACTGCAATCCAGCCTGGGCAACAAAGTAAGACCCTGTCTAAATAAACAAATAAATGCCACTGAATTATACACTTAAATAGGTTGAAATTGCAAATTTTATGCTATGTATATTTTACCACAATAAAAAAGTTTAAAAAATGGTATTCTAAACTTTTGCAGAAATGAATGATCAGAGTCTACATATTCAATAATCACCTTAAAGTATACAAACTATGGTCTAAATATTCTTAAGATAAATATGTAATTTTCCAAACTAGGACTTGGAGGATCTAAGAAAAGACTGGGACAGACTGCAACAATATATATTTATATTTAGACACAGTCTCACTCTGTCACCCAAGCTGGAGTGCAGTGGCACAATCTCTGCTCACTGCAACAGCTGCATCCCAGGTTCAAGCGGTTCTCCTGCCTCAGCCTCCTGAGTACCTGGAATTACAGGCACATACCACCATGCCCAGCTAATTTTTGTACTTTTTTTTTTTTTTTAGTAAACACAGGGTTTCACCACATTGGCCAGGCTGGTCTCAAACTCCTGACCTCAAATGATCCGCCTGCCTCGGCCTCCCAAAGTGCCAATTTTAACTGAGGCTCTAAGATTCTCTATAAAATAAAGGGCCCCAATCTGACACATAAACGGAGGAATCAAGGTGTATTCATAAAAATGTCTAATAGTCATGTCCTTATTAGGGTACCAGAATGTCTCTACAGATTATTGCTTGCCTGCTCTTACTGTTTCCAGCTGGGGCCAGTTCCTTTCTCCCTTCCTCTTTCCTTTATTGGAAAAATTACAGAAGTTTTAGTTTGTTAATTAACCTGGGAGGTCACGAGTATTTTGTTGTTAGTTTTATCAGCATTTCTATAAGTTTACAGGGGAAAACGAGCCATTAGCTCAGTTTGCCATGTTTCTAGACATCGACTAACACACAGGTTCCAAACGACTGATTCAGAGATATTAAAAGAAGTTAAATATCATAGTTTTAATTATCTTCTTTAAAGTATTTCCAACAGTTTAAAAATATCTCCATCTTCAGAAGGACTCTTTTCCTTCGATTCAAAACTTTTTTTCAACCTAATCCCAAATTTTATTTTGTTTATTTAATTTTGGAGAGCTGCCATAGACTCCTTAAAGATTCTGTGTCTTTAAAGCTTGTTTTGCAAACATCGACAAATGGGACTAATTAAACTGAAGAGCTTGTGCACAGCAAAAGAAACTATCAACAGAGTAAACAGACAGTCTACAGAATGGGAGAAAATATTTGCAAACTATGCATCTCACAATCACACAGGTCTAATGTCCAGAATCTATAAGGAACTTAAAAAAGTTTACAAGCAAAAAACCACCCCGTTAAAAAGTAGGCAAAGGACATGCACACTTTTCAAAAGAAGACATACATGCAGCCAACAAGCATATGGAAAAATGCCCAACATCTCTAATTATTAGAGAAATGCAAATCAAAACCACAATGAGATACCATCTCACACCAGTTAGAATGGCTATTACTAAAAAATCCCAGCACTTTGGGAGGCCGAGGTGGGCAGATCATGAGGGCAGGAGTTCAAGACCAGCCTGGACAACATGGTGAAAGCCTGTCTTTACTAAAAACACAAAAATTAGCTGGACATGGTGGTGGGCACCTGTAATCCCAGCTACTCCAGAGGCTGAGGCAGGAGAATCGTTTAAACCCAGGAGGCGGAGGTTGCAATGAGCCGAGATTGCGCCACTGCACTCCAGCTTTGCGACAGAGCTAGACTCCGCCTCAGAAAAAAAAAAAAAGTCAAGAAATAACAGGTGCTGGTAAAGCTGTACAGAAAAGGGAATGCTCATACACTGCTGGTGGGAATGCAAATTAGTTTAGCAATTATGAAAGGCAGTTTGGCGATTTCTCAAAGAACTTAAAACAGAACTACCATTCAAGCTAGCAATTCCATTACTTACATTCCATTACTGGGTAATGGAATACAATGGGGGAAACCCAAGGGAATATAAATCATTCTACCATAAAGACACATGTTTGTCACAGCACTATTCACAATAGCAAAGACATGGAATCAACCTAAATGCCCATGAAAGGAAGACTGGATAAAGAAAATGTGGTACACATATACCATGGAATACTATGCAGCCATAAAAAAAGAACAATATCATGTCCTTTGCAGAAACATGGATAGAGCTAGGAATACTATGCAGCCATAAAAAAGAACAAGATTGTGTCCTTTGCAGTGACATGGATGGAGCTAGGAATACTACGCAGTCATAAAAAAGAACAAGATCATGTCCTTTGCAGAAACATGGATGGAGCTGGAGGCCATTATCCTAAGTAAGCAAAGGCAGGAAACAGAAAACCAAATAAATACAACATGTTCTCACTTAAGAGTAGGAGCTAAACACTGAGTACACATGGACACAAAGTAGGAAACAATAGACACAGGTGTCTACTTGAAGGTGGAGGGTGGGAGGAGGGTGAGGATTGAAAAACTACCTATAGGCTACTAAGCTTATTACCTGGGTAATAAAATAATCTGTACACCAGTCTGCCCGTGACAGACAATTTACCCATGTAACACACCTGCATGTGTAACCCTAAACCTAAAAGTTAAAAAACTTGTTTTATACCTTTTGTATTTCATTAATACACTCTATATGTATTTATTTGATAAATATTGTAAAAATAAAACTCAGTTCACTTTTTGTGAAAGAAAGCAAAGATACCAACAACAACTTGTTGATGGGTATAGAATGAAAGCAATCGTTTATGAAGCCCTACATCATAAGGCTGGCAGGCTCTATTTACATCTTATACTCAGAACAGGCCTTTCTCTCTGATTGTCAACAGCTACTTCCCTCCATCTAGCAGCAGGATTGTGTGCCAGTGGAGTCCATCCATGCTTCTGCGTGTGATGTGGCACTGACACAAGGTATACACTTCTTTTGCCCACGAATGTCAACTACTCATTCAAGTCCTCTAGTGGGTGTGTGGTATTTAAGCACATAACTGCACAGACCCTGATCTCCAGGTCCTCATCTTTTTTTTTTTTGGAGATGGAGTTTTATTCTTGTTGCCCAGGCTGGAGTGCAATGGCACGATCTCAGCTCACTGCAACCTCCGCCTCCTGGGTTCAAGCAATTCTCCTACCTCAGCCTCCTGAGTAGCCAGGATTACAGGTGCCCACCACCATGCCTGGCTAATTTTTGTATTTTTAGTGGAGACGGTGTTTTGCCATGTTGGTCAGGCTGTTCTCAAACTTCTGACCTCAGGTGAGCTGCCTGCCTCGGCCTCTCAAAGCGCTGGGATTACAGGTGTGAGCCACCATGCCTGGCCGGTCCTCACCAACTGTAAGAGTCTATCATTTTATCAGAGTGTGGTAGTAAGAGAAAGAAAAGTAGTTCATCTAATCACTCAGCTGAAGCCATCTCCTCACTGCACTCTACATCCAAGGTCCAAGGCTCTCTCCAAAAACTGTATCTCCAAAATACCAATATGATCCAGAGTCACTATATTTCCCCAAAGTTCAAGAATATAGGAGATGATCCTACATTTTTTAAAATAAAATTATGTGTATAGAAAAAAGGCAAGGAAGAAAGAAAACATTATTGTGGTCATCTATTTCTAAGTGGCAGAAAGAATAGGGATCATAATTTTTTTTCTATTTCCCAAATTCTTTACAATAAGTCTATGTAATTTTATAATGAGAAAAGCAGTACAGGCATGTTATATGTAATACATATAAGAACATATGAATATGAAATTTAAAATATTTATTTGCATGGAAAGATTCTCCCAAGGATTGGGTCAGGAAGAAGTGAAGCTCTTTCCTTACCTTCCCAGGACTATGGTAGGCATATAAAAACTTGTTTAGTTAACCACTGACCTGTGATTTTCTCCTGATACGGCTCTGGAACAAACTAGGGTTCACTCGGGTTACTCTTACAGAAGGCCATAGATGAGACCAAAGACGTGGATACTGGAAATCGCGTGGGCTCTAGATGGACTTCAACCTACTTGGTATGCGTGTGGTTCAGCATTTTATTACATAATGCTCCTCTCCCTTCTCATGTCTGCTCCTATGGTCTGCTACCCTTTAGAAGAGTCTTTGCTACTTTGCTCCTCTTGTAAAATGTCTAGTATAATATCACATGAGTGAGAAAAGTCAGATACCTTATATACAGGAAGCACTCAGTAACATTTAAAGGATGAATGAACAGTATTTGATGATACTGATATTCAGTGTGTTTAAATAATTATGGAGAGCCTATGTCAGCAAATGTTAACCCTGAACTGTACAGTAAGAAGAGTAAAATGCCGGAAGCTATGAATTTGCTTCAGTATTCATTCTGTTCTTTTACATGCTTAAGGGTTACTTAGGGTACATTTCATAAGAATAACAGTCAATCAATTATATAATTGCAGTAGGAAGCACAGTTGAGAGTTATGTTCACTAGTTCATTGAGGATTTAAACTTCAAGAATGAGGATTTGGACAGCTGCACTTTGCCTCTTTGTAGGCTCTGTTGTCCAAGGCAATTACATGAGCTCGATTTCTTGAGAATCCTTTGCTGCTTTGCATTCTTCAAGCATGCCCTTGCCTTTGCATTGTATTTTTTCTTTGCCTTGTACTTAAATGTAGGATTTAAGATTAAGCAAGGATGAAAAGCTTGCTTAACATCAAACCCTCTATTTCCAATTTTCTACCCAATACATTTTGCCATGTATTTCCAAAATCACCTCTACAGATGAGCCAGCCTTTTGCCAAGTCCACATTCTATACCCATTATTCAGCCTGAAAGCTATGGTAGGCGCTCCTTTGCTGTGTGCTGACAGATGGACCCCTGGTTCTCAGTAGTGAGGCCATATTGCACACAAGCTCCATTCCTAGGCCAGGGCCAGTATCATAAATATCCACAACAAATGAACCAGGGTCCCCTCAGTGAAGCATACCTCTTATCTTTCTCACTACAGAGTACAGAACTATGCAGCAGAAGGTGAACGCAAGGAGAAATTACTGATTTAGAAACTCCTAAAACAGTATTTACAAAGGTCAAAACAGCCAGCTATTTCAGGAAAGATGTAGGGAGAGCTTCTCTTGCCTGCTAATAGTTTCAGGTTCCGATTATAAAGAAAACAAAGGAAAGTTTTCAATCTCAGTTATCAAAAGTATAAAAGTTTCAGGATCCCAGGATCTTGACGGAGTCAAAAACAAAACAAAACAAAATGCTGCTTAATTCAGTGCATGTTTACCCCAAGAGTATCATAACCAGGGGCTTTTTTTTTAATAAAAAGAAAAAACTTCATTCTTACATGTATGACAAGATGGAAAACCAGCCTTTCTACATCCAAAACTGCTGTGCTACAAGAACAACTTTAAAAGTAAGCTTGGAGGATTTTCAATCCTGTATATAATCACCAGAGAGTCATACACAGGTCATGCCCTTCGAGTCAGTTTGGGCTTAACAAGACCCATTCAGTCACAGTCACATAAAAAGCAGCAAACTTCACAATTCCACAGGTTCTTTTTCAAATGATGCTCTTTAGGTATTCAGGGCAATAAAGAAGGATAAATGGACTGAATTCAGATCCATAATAGAATACCTATATTCTGAATGATGTTTGACATCATGAAGACTTTTCTTTGGAAGAGAAACAGTTAAGACTGCTATGAAAAAAAAAAAAATACACCAGTCATTTCCCCACTCTTCTTAAACAACTGAGATGGAGTCATGGGAGATATTTATTACAAACATCACCAGTGCTGGGAAGTCTCCTATTGCTCAATGGTTTTCCTGGTGTGATGCAGCCGACTCACTGCGTGCAGTCACTTGGGAGGAGCCTGGGCTTCCCTCCAGGGATCTAGAGCTGCTCTCTAGTTAAGTACATACCCAACTAAGGGCAGACTCACCTGGCAGGATAGGAGGGTGGCAAAAACTGAATGAAACAGAGTGAAGATTTAAGAACAGGGATTCAAGAGCTATTTCCAAATCACAAAAAGGCAAAGAGATTTCACATTCTTTGTGCTCACACCAGAATGTCACTGATAACATGAAAAAGTAAGGTCAGGTGTGGTAGCTCACCCCTCTAGTCCCAGCACTGTGGGAGGCCAAGGCAGGCAGATAACTTGAGCTCAAGAGTTTGAGACCAGTCTGGGCAACATAGTGAGACCCTATCTCCACAAAAAATGCAGAAATTAGCCAAGCGTAGTGGCATGCGCCTGTAGTCCCAGCTACTCAGGAGACTGAGGTGGGAGGATCACTTGCACCTAGGAGGTCAAGGCTTCAGTGAGCTGAGACCGTGCCACTGCACTCCAGCCTGGGCAACAAAGGTCCAGTCTCAATTAAAATAAAAAAAGAAAGAAAGAAAGAAAAAGTAAAATATATTGAAACAACTTGTACTCAGTTTGGGTGACAAAAGCACAAACAAGAATTCAGTCGGCTTTCCATCAAACAACTTATGTAACTTGGTCAAAGCAATTACACGGAAATTATCCAGAAAGAAAATCCCCAAATGAGGCTTCAGATTGGAACTAATGAAGGATTAGGCATCTAAGGAATTGAACAGCAATATAACTTAATCAAATATTGGACTAGGTGAGTAAAAATTTAATTCTGTTCCAAAATGGATGGCCCTAAAGCGACCTGGTCACTCTGGGCCTTTTTTCCTTCCTACAAAATGACTTGGTTGCACAAAATTATCATTCAGATCCCTTCGTGCTTTCCATTTCTATCCATCTTTGTGAAAAAATCAATGTACTATTAACACCACACAGAGTAGGTGCTCAATAAATATGTGACAAATAGATTGGAGGTAATTAACCATGTTGTATTATGACATCCTCTGGAGTCACGCAGGCTTCGTTATAATGTCAGCTCTGCCACTTATCAGTGAGGTGACTTTGAGGAAGTAATTTAACCTGAGACTCAGTTTTCTCATCTGTGAAAGGCAGACAGTAATCCTACTCCAGTGCCCAGCAAATGCCAGGTTGCTCCACCAATGCTAAGTCCTTTCTCTGACATCTTTCCCCTTCCTTTATAATCAACGATCATTCAAAGGCAAGTCAAGCTTATACATAAATTTCCTATGTCTTCTGTCAATGGATTCCATTTACATATTTTGCTTGTTTTAATTAGCTTCATGTATTTATTATATTCAACTGTCCTTGTTTACTTATGTTTTTACCTAAAAACATATATTTTAGGTAAAATATACAGCACTTTGACATTTCCAAAGTATTTATCTTACCTGACTCTCACAAATGAGATATTATATTGTATTTAAGTGTTGAGAAAATTGGGTCTTTGATTTGATTTTCTCAAGCTTACTTGCCTAGTAAATGTCAGTAATAAAGTCTGATGCCAGGTCGCCTAACTCTGTCTCTTTTTGTATATTTTCTTCCCCCTTTCTCCCTCCAAAAAAGTCCAGTAAAATCATAGGTCCTTCTAAACATTTTTTATTAAAACTTTCCCCTGCTCAAAGAGATTTCAACTTGAAGACCCCTCTATAATACTAGCTAACGTGTACTGAGTACCTACTATGAGCTAGACCAAAAACTTCATGTAGATTGAACCCTTAAATTCTCACAGCAAACCATGAGTTAGGGCTTACTATTAATCACCCTTTCACAGGGGAAGAAACCTAAGTAAGGAGAAACTTTAAAACTTGCCCAAGGGTACAAGAAATGGCAAAGCCAGGTTTTTAATACAGGTAGTATGATCTCAAAGCTCTGCTTATAATCAGTAAACCATACCACTCCACTTCACAAACCCAATTTGAATACAGAATAAAATGAACAAGGCAAAATTAACGGGTCTAGAAAATTCCAAAGCTCTCTTTACTTACAGAAGCATGAGAAACAACTCATCAGCTTCTCTTAGGGCCTCAGCTGCTGTCCCCACTATAAGATTTCCAAGCCTTCCTGACACTCAGCTGTGCAGGATCAGGTCAAGAACCAGCATCAACCAAATTTATAGCTAATAAAACCAGTTAATTGCACAGCAGGAGGCACTCTCTCTCTCTATGCAAAAATTACACGGTTAGAAATTTTGAGCGACTCTCACAATCTGATTAGATAAGTGCTTTATACTCTCCAGTGAAACAGAGTTTGATTATTTACATCCCATAAGAGAAATGTTTGCCACATTTATTATGGAAATCTACAAAATCATTTAAAAGAATTTAGCAAATTTAATTTTAAAATAGTCTGAAAGTCCTTTAACATCTTTTAGACTCCAATTAGACCGTGTCTTGAACACTTGGATTCTTCAGCTACATTAATGATTTTACTATTTTGGGGTTCTGTCAGCATGAACAATAACTAAAGGCATATGTGTGATAGCTGGCAGACATTTTTAGTTGTATTAATTGCAAAAAAAAAAAAAAAAAAAAAAAGAAAAGGTACCAAACCCTAACTAATACATAGTAAAGATAATCTGGAATGATAGAATATTAAGAATGGAAGGGATTTGAAGTCTTCCAGTCTTTTCCTTTCTAGTCCTAACTACAATCCTACTTTAAGGCAGCTCCACTCTTAAAGGCAAAAGATCACTTCTCCCCTAATGGCTTGATGAACAGATCGCCTCCATTTGAATGAATTATCTCATACTTAATAACCATCACTCCAGCCATCATCTTTCCTTTCACTAACAAAGGATTCAAAAGGGACACCCAAATTTTCAACTGCACAGGGGTTGGTGCCCCTAACCCCTGCATTGTTCAAGGGTTGACTATATTTTTATAGTATATCTCAAATTGCAGTCTTTAAAAGAAGATTCCAGGGGTTCACAGATTCATAGATCCTTGATGGTCCATGAAATAAAAACTCAAAGAAACACTGGCCTAATCGAAAGGTTACCTCTTGGTTTCCCATCTGTACATACAAATACTATTTCCTTGACTTTGTCTACTCCAGGAACTTTCACCAGCATTCTACTTTAGCTCCTTATGACCATCTCTTAGGTATTGGTACCAACAGTGGCCTGTTAGGAACCAGGTCGCACAGCAGGAGGTGAGCAGCTGGCAAGCATTGCCGCCTGAGCTCCGCCTCCTGTCAGATCAGAGGCAGCATGAGATTCTTAGAGGAGCACAAACCCTATTGTAAACTGCACATGCAAGCGATCTAGGTTGCACGGTCTTTATGAGAAACTAATGCCTGATGATCTGAGGTGAAACAGTTTTATCCTGAAACCATCCCCCACCACCTGCCCCATCTGTGGAAAAATTGTCTTCCACAAAACCAGTCCCTGATGCCAAAAAGGTTGAGGACTGCTGTCTTAGATCCTTTCATTACCCAGCCACCTCATTTAGAAACCCTTCTCCGACCTCGATCTCTTATGCTTACTCCCATGAAACCAGCTCTTCGGTTGACCGGGTTGAGGCTTCTAGTCCCTCAATTCCTTTCTAATAAATGGGGTTCTACTAAAAGAAACAGAGATCCAAAATAACAGTACTTTAAACAAGATAGTTTTACAACAAATCAGTCTTGAAATAACAAAATGTCTCAAAATACAAAGGCTGCAAGAATCCCAATACGGCAGCTCAACAATTTATTATTCCACCATCCTTAGCACTGGCGTACATCCTCGAGGTTGTGTGGTGGGCCCAGTGTAACCCCTGAAGTTCCAAACCGTTAAATTTACATTCCAGGCAGCAAGGAGGAAAGTACAACAGGGTGTCCTCTTAGGTCAGCTTCTTTTAGAGAGCTTTCTCAGCAATCTCATCCAGAAAGTTCTGCCTATATCTCATAAATGAGTTATATTTTCAGGAAAGGCTGGGAAATGTAGTTTTAAGCTGGGTATAGTGGTACATCTAACAACACAGGAATCCTAAGGAAGACCAGGAGAATATTATTGGGTAGGCAGCTAATAATTAATGCCATATCTATCAAGCTATCAGAGATCAAGCTTCCATTTAATGGAAGAGTCATTAGGGTAACACAAAACATTTTGCACTCCTTGGTCAAATATTCCCAAAACATTCTTGCCGAAATGCTCCAGTCCCCATCCTACCAATCTCTAAGCATGGAAAAAAATCCAACAATTACTTTTCTATGCCCTTCAGTACTTTCAGGTAAGCTTTTCTGACAGATCTGTACTGAGATAATTAACATGGTGTAGTTATAATCTGTACATGTACTGAAAGCTAAAGGATGAAAGCAATAATTTTGAGTCTCTCCAGTTAGTTTCCTCTTTCATTCTCCATTCAACATTCACCCAACAAATATTTCTGAAGTATATATGATGTGCCAGGCACTATTTTTTGGCACTAAGGACAGTGGTGAACGAGATAGCAACACCTTTGTCCTCATGGAGCCTACTATCTAGTGGAGAAGACAGACAATAATGATGTCAAGAAATACACAAGATGATTTTCATGAGTAAGCTACATCACACCTACCTCTTCTCATGTCTTCTAGTACTCTTGTTTTCATCCTCAATAGATTACTATGAATACTCTCACATTAGGGAAACAGGCAGAACGTCCCTCAGCACTCCTACCTTACACCTACGCCTTTCTCTCTGTCTCAGAGAAAAATGTACCCCTTCTCTTCCCCAGATTTTACTCTGACAGGTCTTCTTCATACCTCCCCGTCTTCTCTCAGGACATCGCTCTCCATCAACAGTCTTTCTGAAATCTCCCATCTCTTTCTAGTTCCATCCTCTAGGCCTAAGAAAATGCTTTTCGTCTCCCCAAAAAACAACTTTTATTGACCCCTGCTTTTCAAACTACTTTCCTGAACACCAAAACTTCTTGAAATAATACTTTACACCAAGTTCCATTTCTTTACTTTCTATTGGCACCCTAATCCTGTTATACTTGGTTGGATTTTTATACTATTGCTAAAGTTTCCCTAAGTAACTTGGAATTCTGATCTTTTCTTTCAAATATCCTATATAGGTTATAGTTTGAGTTTTAAAATTAAATGTAACCATGCCTCTCTTTAACATTCTCATATTGTCCTTAGTAACTACATTATTTTATATACTGATATGAATTAAAACAAGGATGGCAGAGTACATCCAGAGTGCTGGAAGTCAAATAAAAAGAAATAAACTCCTACTCTCAAGGGCTTGCCCACCATCATGGGAAAAATAAAAGTACATATTAACAAGATGCCACATAACCATCAGAAATACAAAACACGTGAAGGATCTGTATAAAAATTAGGGAAGTTGGGAGATAATGGACAGTGTCAATTAGACCATGAAGAATGGATTAGGCTGGGTGCTGTGGCTCACACCTGTAATCCCAGCACTTTTGGAGGCCGAGGCAGACGGATCACCTGAGGTCAGGAGTTAGAGACCAGCCTGGCCAACATGGTGAAACCCTCTCTCTACTAAAAATACAAAAATTAGCCAGGCATGGTGGTGCACGCCTATAGTCTAAGCTACTCGGGAGGCTGAGGCAGGAGAATTGCTTGAATCTGAGAGGCGGAGGTTGCAGTGAGTGGAGATCACACCACTGCACTTCAGCCTGGGCAATAGAGAAAGACTCCGTCTCAAAAAAAAGAGAATGGATTCCATTTAGGTTCACAGCTGGGATAGGCTGCATGCCTGAGAAGCAGCAGCACTTTAGTTTGGCTGGAATGTTGTGTAGCGATAGGGTAACAGGCAGGTAATGGAATTGCTAATACATAGCAGTGTGACTGCTAACTTATGCCAAGCTGATCTTTATGTCAAATTTCAGTGAGAGTGACTCCTAAAAAGCAAGAACAAAATCGACTCTCTGTATCTGTGGGTTCCATATCTGTGGATTCAACCGATCACAGATCTAAAATATTAGAAAAAATTTAAAAATAACAATACAACAACAAAAAATAATACAAGTACAAATATGTGATAAGAATTATTTACAGAGCATTTACATTGTAATAGGTATTATGAGTAATCTAGAGATGATTTATACAGGAGGATAAATGTAGGTTATGTGCAAATAGTACATAATTTTATACAAAGGACTTAGGCATCCACAGATTTTGGTATCTATACGAAGTCCTAGGACAAATCTTCTGCAGATACCGTGAAATGACTAATTCTCAGGTTTACTTCAAAGAAATCTTCCAGGATCAGCAAGGCCTACAGAGGTAAAAGAATCACTACTTTCCCATAAGTTAGAACTTAAAGGTCATCTGCTCCAATTGTCTAATGAAGTAACCCTCTTAGGAATATTCTAAGAAACAGGCATCCTACTGACTGAACACTTCCAGAGACAGATGAACACCAGGGAAACAGTGATGCATTGTTGGAAATTTAGAAATGATCAACCTAAAGCGGTGTCAGCAGAGATATGTCAAGTCATCCTAAACTGAAAGACCCTTCCAGGCCAGGAGGATGAAGAATAACTTGATAGAAAGTTTTAACGTATTTAATAAAATTGTATGAGTATTCAGAGGTAGTCACAGACGGTCAGTTACAAAGATTTAGAGCAAAGTTAAAGAGATGATAAGCCCTAACGGGGGAGGGGTGAAAATGGGCGGTGTAACAACTTCTCCAGTAAGGCGGGCCTCCTGTTGAAGGGTAGGTAAATCGATTATCAGCTGAGTGTGGTATCAGAACATATTCAAATCCTATTACCAATGCTCTTGCTCTGAATTCACATTCATAAAGCAATCTTTTATAAGTTTGTTTCCCATACACCTTACCTAAAAATAGAAAATTTAGAGATTAGCAAGATGGTTTAATTAGTCTCAATCAAATTATGTGTGATTTAGCATCCTTGAGAGTCCATTCAACTCTGAACTCTTAAGATTAAATTTCCAAATGCATAAATCAGAAGCTACTTCAACAGGGACCTATTTGGGCAGCTACCAGCATTCCCTAGAGTGTGCCTTCACTATATTCTTGGGACCCTCAGGTCTCCTACAGTAGAAAACTATTTTTCAAGATAGCCTATTCCACTTCTACTATGTCAAATTACTAGAGTTGACCTATGGAACTTGTGGTGTGAGTGTTGATCTTGCTTGCTGTATCTGTTTCAGCTCCGATTTTTATCTCCTGATTTCTAAATAGCATCTCACCCCAAATTCTGATTCTTCTCTTTGCTTGAAGATTCAGCGGGGTGTCCTTAATCTGACTGTCACTCTACCTGACACCTTACTATCTTTGAGCAGAAAGATTTTGTTCAAAGGACCCCTTTAAGAGCATTTGATAAGTGGTACTTAACAACGCTGTAACTGGTCCATTCTTCCATGCTTGTTGAATGAAGCAGTGTTTGTGTAACAGATACCATTTATTTCATGCAACAAAGCTTAGGACCTAAGGGAGATCAGAGACAACAGGCTTCAATCTGTATTTTGAGTTCTCTAGGTAGAACTCTTCCCATGTAACAGCCTGTAATCATCACTAAAAGTCCCAGACAAAATAACTCAAGATTTTCTGCATAATACTGCTTACCAACTACACATGACCTTCAAGAGACAAGAATCGCTCTGCATGTAAACAAATATAAACCTAGTGATGACTGATGCAATATACCAATCTACATCAGAGCAACATTCTGGCAGCCTGAGACATTTATTAACAAAATACACAGAAGGCCACTGCTGAATTAAGCTGAGATGTCATGGTCCAAAAGTGAGCCCAGAGATGAAGAAAATAAATTAGAACATCAACATGTTTTCCAGGAGATAAAAAATCATGGGCTATGAAGCATGAGAGTATAGACCCTGTTAAGAGCCTATAGAAAGGTATATAAAATTTGAAACAGATGAGGCAGACCACATAGTTTATTATAATTCTTTTGCAATGAATGAATGCAATAACTATGGAGTTTCAGAAGTTGTGAGTACACTCTGACTCATACATTACAATAGCTAACACCTGTGGAGCACTTCCTGTGTATCAACACTGGCTCATCACTTTACATACATTAACTCATTTAATCCATAGGAGGTATACCACTATTATTCCAGTTCGTCACTAAGAAAGTAAGGAATAGAGAGGTTAAGTAACTTGGTCAGATAGCTGAGAAGCAGTGAAGCCAAAATTCAAACTAGGCAATCTGGCTGCAAAGCCTATGAATTCAATCATGACATATGAATATAAATTCTCAGAATCACATAGATGTACATGCCTGCACATTTCTATAATATTACACATAAATAGACAAGTTCACCTATTACTAGACATATTTCTAGGCCTTTGTATACAGTAAATGTTCTAACATATTTAGTAATAGTTGATCTGAGTATGGGAGCAACTCTAAGATCATAATCAAGACACCTATATCCTAGGCTTGCTTCTGATACGGAATGGCTGTGTGACTTGAGGCGTCAGCTTATCTACTGATAAAATGTCAAAATGTGGAAGTAAAAGGGACAGATGGAATGATCTAGTCTCTTCAAGTCTAACATTCTGACTTAAATCTAATTTAACTGGTATAGGGTGGGGCTCAGGCATGGGTGCTTCTTAGAAGCTTTCCAGCTTCCAAGGTGAGTCTAATATGTAGCCAGGATTTAGGCCTACAGCCTAGAGAGTAGTTCTGTGGCAAGCAAAACTGTAGTCTAGTTGCCTTGGAGTCTGAAAACCCTGGAATTTCAGCTCTATCATGTATGAGCTGTGTGGTCCTCCAAGTCTCTCAACTAAGTGTGTTCTTTATGTGTAAAACAAAACCGGTATCCACTTAACACAGTTACAAGGACCAAACTCCCATGTAAACTACATGCTAGGCACATGGTTTTCCTCAATAAATGTTAGCTGCTAGAAATTGTACCTACATTAAAACAATATTTTTGGCTAGGTGTGGTGGCTCATGCCTGTAATCCCAGCACTTTGGGAAGCCAAGGCGGGCGGATCACAAGGTCAGGAGCTCAAGACCAGCCTGACCAACATGGTGAAATCCCGTCTCTGCTAAAAATACGAAAATTAGCCAGGTGCGGTGGTATGTGCCTGTAATCCCAGCTACCCAGGAGGCTGAAGCAGGAGAATTACTTGAACCTGGGAGGCAGAGGTTGCAGTGAGCCAAGATCACCCATTGCACTCCAGCCTGGGTAACAGAGCAAGATTTTGTCTCAAAGAAAAAAAAATTTTCTTAAGGGTATGCAGAACTGAACTCGGATACACAGAACATCAGTCAGAACACTCAATTGCTGGAAAACAGATCCACAGACTGACAGCAATAGCACTCTCTATTTTATGAGAGACCAAAACGACTCTGTGTAGGACACTGACCACAAACCAAAGAGAATCTAGAGAATAGAGCATTGGAAAAGTGTTAGAACACATGTCATCCTGCATAGTCACGTCAGGCCACAACTGGTGGAAGAATCTAAATTCAAAGACCAAAATACACTGAGATGACCACAAGTTGTTAGTAAGCCTTGTTCTGCAAGCTTCCAAATAAATCTCTTAAGTCACCCTGCTATTTTTAAAAATAAATTGCCATGTTGACAGAAATTGAACATCACTTCTCTTTTCCACTTACAGGATATGGAATCTGGCATACCATCTTTAGATTCACAATTACCGCATTTGCAGAACAAATCTGAATTTGATGGGGGCAATTCTTGTGTTTCTATTTTCTGTCCATTCACAGATTTCTGTGTCAGAGATCACAGAAGACACCACTACGCTACTCTTCTTTTTCAAAACTACTGCCTGTGGGCGTTAGCCATCATTCATCATATCTTCTCTATATACTCCCTAAATGAGATTTCTGTTGTACTGGTTTAATCAAATGGGCCCCAAAATATGTACTGTATTCTCCATTCAAATAGGGAAGTCAATAGTCACTTGAAGTCAACAGGAAGCATATTTTTGAGTTATTTTTCCAGTAGTGAACATGGATGGCAGTGATCTCTGAACTGTAAAATGAAAGTATCATCTCCCAACCCTCAAAAGGCTGTTGGGAGGATGCGCGGAGATGATGTAGGCAGAAGGCAGTGGATTATTCCTAAGGCAGTACTCCTCAGTACTCAGCACTCAGGTAGGAATGCAAGGACTCGAGTTTAGGTCCTGGTCTTTTACCACCTCCCATGCTATTGAGCAAGGTTCTTAGCCTTTCTAAACAGTACCAATCGGGGAATGAGGATAATGAGACTTGCATTGGCTAGATCATAAAGGT
The DNA here is from genome assembly GCF_001698545.2 of Rhinopithecus bieti. NCBI lineage: Eukaryota > Metazoa > Chordata > Mammalia > Primates > Cercopithecidae > Rhinopithecus > Rhinopithecus bieti. The sequence goes on from NW_016818380.1 coordinate 1,981,473, forward strand.
TTTTTAAAAATAAACTTTTTTATTTTGGAGCAATTTCAGATTCAGAGAAAAATATAGTAGTGTTCCCATATACCTCTCACCCATTGTTAACATATTATGTTACCATATATAGTACATTACTATTAACTAAGCTCCAGACTTTCGACTTCACCAGTTTCTCCACTAATGCCCTCTCTGCATTTCAGGATCCAATCCAAGGTGCCACACTGCATTTAGTTGTCATGTTTCTTTAGTCTCCTCTGGTCTCATATTCACAGAGTTTTTATAAGAATCAAATAAATATAAGAACACTTTGTACAGTGAAAAGTACCATGAGAATACATTTTACTATTCTTATGCATTAAATGAGTACATTCATGTAAAGCACCAGGAAAACAGCCTGTCACATATTAAGCTCCAAATATTGATTTCAGCACTATCATTATAAATATTTCTACCTATCCTACACTGTGATCAATTCTATATGTCTACAACAGATGTCTGGGGGTCAAAATTCCTTCTATGACCACAGATTTTACTTTCAGTGTAAGAAGTTAGCTTTATAGAATTAGCCCTTGACCAGATTTTCGTAAACACCTGGCTCAGTCTGGGAGAGCAGGAAACAGAAGAAGAGGCAGAGTGAAGGCAGAGGTATTAACGGAACCTCAGGACCCACTTAGGTTTCCCTTCATCATCGAACATCAATCTCACACAGTCAAAGAAGAGAAGAACTCTGCCAAATTTGGCAAACCACGAAATTCAAGAAGGGACATTCCACAGAGATCAGCAAAGTAACAAATACCCACACGTTTCCTGTTAAACAATCTGCACACCACTTCCAGGCACTGTCAGGAGGCTGGAGCGACCTGGGGTGGAAGGAGGCAGGGAAGGGATGCTTTTCTTTATCCCACAGTGGATCAGCTGGTTAACTCTGCCCCTTCTGGTCTTTCCTGCTGTCCTAGACTGAGCAAGGTGTTTATGAAGGTCTGCTCAAGGGCCAATTCTACAAAGTGTGACCAGGACCCACTCTACTCACACCACTCATCCTAAGGATATCAGGAGATAGTGGAATAAATTCCAAGTCCCTTTAGAATAGTAAAATAAAGAACATGTTCTGGCACTTAACCTAGACTGAAAGCCATGAAACAGCCTACGTCTCATAGCACAAAATTTTACCAGAAAGTGGTAAGAAGAAGGTTTTCTAACCCAAGAGCAAGGGAGAATGCTAAGAGATTTCAGTAGAGAGGCCAAAAACATGTCCACTTAAGGGTATGTTTGTTAAACCCGTTAAAATTATGTAATGTTAGCCAACAAAGACAGACAAGAACCTGTGTGAGGGGGAACAGGGGAGGATAAGGGGGCAGAGAGCTGGGTAGAGGCATAAGAAACAGTGAATCCCTTCCAGCTTGCAGGATTAGCTTCACAAAACCATACTAACAAAATCAAGAAAATTTATTTTGAGTCTTTTGTGAGGCCATTTATGGATAATGCTTCTTGATCAAAGTCAGATTTTCAGAGAGGTCAGGATACAAGCATATTAACAAATAAAATCAGACAACTTTTTGACAACGCTTCTTGGCCAAATTCATATTTTAAAAAGGCTGGAGTGGCTAGGCGTGGTGGCTCACGCCTGTAATCCTAGCACTTTGGGAGGCTGAGGTGGGTGGATCACGAGGTCAGGAGATCGAGACTATCTTGGCCAACATGGTGAAACGCCGTCTCTACTAAAAATAGAAAAATTAGCTGGGTGTGGTGGCACACACCTGTAGTCCCAGCTACTCGGGAGGCTAAGGCAGGAGAATCACTTGAACCCAGGAGGCAGAGGTTGCAGTGAGCTGAGATTGTGCCACTGCACTCCAGCCTGGCAAAAGAGTGAAATTCCATCTCAAAAAAAAAAAAGGCTGGAGTTTGTTGGTACACTATTTTGAGTCAAAATTAAAAACAGTATACACTGTGGCAGATGCTGCTGGTTGCATTCCATTTTGTTTAGAATAGCAATATGCACCCCCAAAATTTCATTTCCCAACTCCATTTGAAGCTAAATGTGGCCATATGACATATCCTGGCTAATAAGATGTAAGAAGTTATTATCTACATAAAAAAAAATAAAGTTAGATCCCTTCCTCGAAACAGACAAAAATTAAAATGAATCACACACATGAATGTATGAGCTAAAACTATAAAACTCTTCAAAGAAATTTAGAAGTAAATCTTCATGACCTTAGGCAAAGCCTTCTTAGATATGACAACAAAAGCACAAGCAACAAAAGTTAAACTGAATGTCACCAAAATGACGAACATTTGTACTTCAATAGATATCAAGAAAGTGAAAAGACAACCCACAGAATAGGGCGATAAATATTCATAAATCATATACCTGATAAGGGACTGGTATGCGGAATATACACAAATTCTTACAACTCAATAATAAAAAGATAAATAACTGAATTAAAAACAGGCCAAGAATCCTAAAAGGTATCCAAAGAAGATATATACAAATGGCTAATAAGTATAAGAAACGATGCTGACCATCATTATTCATTAGGGAAATGCAAATCAAAACCAGAACTAGAAACCACTTCACACCCACTAGGATGGTTATAATTAAAAAGATAGAGAATAACAAGTGTTGGCAAGGGTGTAGAGAAGTTAGAACCCACATACCCTTCTGGAGGGAATGTAAAATGAAACAGCTTGGAGAACCCTCTGACAGTTACTCAAAGAATTAAAGAGTTACCATGTAACTCATCAATTCTACTCTTAGGTATATATACTCAAGCGAATTGAGCATACACGTCTGCAAAAAAACTTGTATACAAAGGCCGGATTATGTATAAAAAAATTCTATTTATATGAAATGCCCAGAATGGGCAAATCTCTGGAGACAGAAAGTAGACTAGTGGGTGTCTTGGGTTGGGGACTTGAGGGGAACTGGGAAATGATGCTTAATGATTAAAATACGGGTTTCTTTTGGAGGTGATAAAAATATTCTAAAAGTGATTGTGGTGATGATTTCATAACCGTGAATATACTACAAAACACTTAACTGTACATGTTACATGAATTATATGGTAAGTGAATTATACTTCAGTTCACATTCAGTATTACATATATGAATAAAATAGCTTGTATGTACACTGTATATGTGCATGTATGCATGTATACAAACACACACATTTGGTTATTGATTGGTGCTTCCGGAGAATCCCTCTAAAAGGCAACAGACTAGACTGGCTTGTTCCTTTGCCTTAAAAAACAATAACAAAGGCCGGGCGCGGCGGCTCAAGCCTGTATTCCCAGCACTTTGGGAGGTCGAGACGGGCGGATCACGAGGTCAGGAGATCGAGACCATCCTGGCTAACGCGGTGAAACCCCGTCTCTACTAAAAAAATACAAAAAACTAGCCAGGCGAGGTGCCGGGCGCTATCTATAGTCCCAGCTACTCGGGAGGCTGAGGCAGGAGAATGGCATAAACCCATAGTCCCAGCTACTCGGGAGGCTGAGGCAGGAGAATGGCGTAAACCCGGGAAGCGGAGCTTGCAGTGAGCTGAGATCCGGCTACTGCACTCCAGCCTGGGCGACAGAGCAAGACTCCATCTCAAAATAAATAAATAAATAAAAACAACAACAATGACAACAAACCTGAAACTTTGTTTCTTCTAACTGAGGTAAAATTTATGTATAATAAAATACACAGACCTTAAGTGAATAAGGTANACTGGCTTGTTCCTTTGCCTTAAAAAACAATAACAAAGGCCGGGCGCGGCGGCTCAAGCCTGTATTCCCAGCACTTTGGGAGGTCGAGACGGGCGGATCACGAGGTCAGGAGATCGAGACCATCCTGGCTAACGCGGTGAAACCCCGTCTCTACTAAAAAAATACAAAAAACTAGCCAGGCGAGGTGCCGGGCGCTATCTATAGTCCCAGCTACTCGGGAGGCTGAGGCAGGAGAATGGCATAAACCCATAGTCCCAGCTACTCGGGAGGCTGAGGCAGGAGAATGGCGTAAACCCGGGAAGCGGAGCTTGCAGTGAGCTGAGATCCGGCTACTGCACTCCAGCCTGGGCGACAGAGCAAGACTCCATCTCAAAATAAATAAATAAATAAAACAACAACAATGACAACAAACCTGAAACTTTGTTTCTTCTAACTGAGGTAAAATTTATGTATAATAAAATACACAGACCTTAAGTGAATAAGGTAGAGTCTTGAAAACGTATGCACCTATGTATGACCTTGATCAAGATACAGAATATTTCCTTCTTTCCATATGTCTACCCTTCAGTACCCAATCCTCATGGTCTCTGTTCTGCTTTCACCATCATAGATAATTTTGCCTTTTATTAAACTTCACATAAGTGGAATCATGATGTAGTCTTTTTTGCCTTCTGTGTTCAACATTTTGTTTTTGAGATTCATCTCTGAGGTTATATGTATCAGTAGTTCATTATTTTTATTGCTAATTAGTATTCCATTTCATCAATAGTCTCTATCTATTTTCCTGTTAATATTTGAGTTGTTCTCAATTGCTGGCTATTATAAACAGTTGCTACAAATATTCTTACACTAGTCTTTTTTGGATATATGTTTTCATTCCACTTGGGTAAACCATAAGTTGAATTGCTGACTCACGATAAGTTGAATTGCTGACTCACAGGGTAGGTGTTTAATTTTTGAAGAAACAGCAAAGAGCATCCCAAAGAGGTGATACCATTTCACACTCCTCCCAAAGACATATGAGAATGTGCTGACTCACATTCTCAGCAACACTGGGTGTTTTGGATTTTTAAAATTTTAGCCATTCTAGTCTGGGTGTAATGGGTCTCACTGTGGTTTTCATTTGATATCCTTAACCACTGTCATTGAACACTTTCACACATGCTTATTGATTATTCACATAACGTTTTGTTAGATGACTATTCCAATCCTCTACCTATTTTTGAAAATTGTCATATTTGTAATATTGACTTGCAGAAGTTCTTTAAATATTCTGGAAGCAAGTGCTTTGACAGATAAATCTCATTATAAATATATTCTCACAGTCTGTGGATTGCATCTTTATTTTTCAAACAATTTCTTTGCATAAGCACAAAATTTGGATTTGATAAAGCTCTGGTCACCATTTTTTGGTTTCTTTTTTTTGAGACGGAGTCTTGCTCTGTTACCCAGGCTGGAGTTTTATTTTTAGCACCTGTTATGGTTTGTCTAAGGAATATCTGGCAAACAAAGGTTATAAGAGATTATCTTTGCTTTCTCATAGAAGCACTATAGTTTTAGCTTTTACATTTAGATTTACCCTGGATCTTGAATTAATTTTTGCACCTCATATAAAGAAGTCAAGTTTCACTTTTTTTCATATGCATATCCTACTGCTCCAGAACTATTTATTAATAAGATTTTTCTTTTCTGCATTTAATTACATTGGCATGTTTGTTAAAACTCAATGGATTATAATATGTCTGGGGCAAACCTGAAATTCTGTTGCATCTATATTTTTGTCTTTATATCAATACTATACTGTTTTGATTGCCAGAGCTTTGGATTAAGTCTTGAAATCAGGTAATGTGAATCCTCCAACTTGGTTTTTCTACAAATCAATTTTTGGAGGAGAGTAACATTTTAATACTGAGTCTTACAATTGGACTTATGGAAAACGCATGTCTCTCCATTTATTTAGGTCTTTTTTGTTTGAGATAGGGTCTTGCTCTGTCACCCAGGCCAGAGTGCAGTGGCAAGATCAGGGCTCACTGTAGCTTTGAACTCCCAGGCCCAATGAATCCTCCCACCTCAGCCTCCCCAGTAGCTGTGATCACAGGTACATGCCCCCACTCCCAGCTAATGTTTGTATTTCTTTTCTTTCTTTTCTTTTTCATTCCTTTTTTTTTTTTTTTTTTGTAGAGACAGGGTTTCAGCATGTTGCACAGGCTGGTCTTGAATACCTGAGCTCGTGTGATCTGCCTGCCTTGGCCTCCCAAAATGGTGGGATTATAAGCATGATTATACATGCCTATCATTTAGGTTTTTCAAAGTTTCTCTCAGAAATGTCTTGTAGTTTTCAGTATAGAGGTTTTGTATGTCTTTTGTTGAATTTATTTCAATGTATTTTTTGTGCTTAATGCTAATGTAAATAAAATTGTTTTTTACATTTTGACTTTAAAATTTTGCTGCTAGTATATAGAAATATAATAAACTTATTTCCTGTAACTTTGTTAAATAAATTGATCAGTCCTAGTATTTGTTTTGTAGATTTTTAAAGATTTTTAATGTAAACAATCATTTAGTCTGCAAATAAAGACAGTTTTACTTCTTCCTCTCCAATCTTAACGCCTTTTGTTTCTTTCTCTTGTCTTGCTGCACTGACCAGGATCTCTACAAAACAGTGAACAGAAATCATGAGAGCAGATATCCTTGTCTTACTCCTAATCTTCGGGAGAAAAGCATTCAATATTTCACCGTTGAGTTAAAATGTTAGGTGTAGGCTTTTTGGCAGATCCCTTTAAAAGGCTGACAATTATAAAAACTTATTTTATGATCTATCTTGGAGAACACTCCATGTGCACCTGAAGATAACGTATATTTTGTAGTTATTAAGTATAATGTCTCAGTTGCTTAGGGGGGGATATTTAAAATTTACAAATGTTTAATTGTGAATTTGTCTGTTTCTTTTTCTAGTTCTATCAGTTTTGCTTCATGTATTTTGAAGCTCTGTTATTAGGATAAATATTCATTTATGATTGTTATATCTTTTAAGAAACTGACTTTTTAAAAATCATCATTATTAAATCATTTTCTTTATCTTTGGTAATACTTTTGGTTCATGAAGTCCATACTTTGTCTGATATTAAGAGACCCATTATACCTTTATTATGCTATTTGCATACCTCTTTTTCCATTTCATGTTTTCACTTTCTACAGATCTGTGTCTTATATTTAAAATACACCTCTTGTAGATAGTATATAGTTGGGTCTTGTTTTATTTTTTTGTTTTTTGTTTGTTTTTGAGACAGGTTCTGGCTCTGTTGTCCAGGCTGGAGTGCAATGGTGTGATCACAGCTCACTGCCGCCTCGAACTCCTGGGCTCAAGTGATCCTCCTGCCCTGCTCCCAAATTGCTGGGATTATAGGTGTGAGCCAATGTGCCTGGCTGGATCTTGCTTTTTCATCCAGCCTAGCAATCTCTGCCATTTAATTGGAGTGCTTAATTCATTTATATTTAATGTAGCTATGTATATTATTGGGCTTAAGTTTACTATCTTGATTTTTAAAAATTCATTCCCTCTGTTTTTTGTTCCTCTGTTTCTCCTTTCCTGTCTTTGTTTTAACAGTTTTTTTCTTAGTATATCATTTTCATTCATTCATTGACTTTGTAGCTATACCTCTTTTGTTTTGTTTTGTTTTCTGTGGGGGCAGTTAGTGGTTGCTCTAAGAATTCAACATATATCTTTGTCACAGTCTACTTAGATTTAATGCTGTGCTACACATAAAAAGTAAGATGTTTGCTCACTTCCCCATCCTTTGTGTCATTGTGTTATATATTTTAATGTACATACATTATACAACCCATAATATAACATTGCAACTTTCGTTTTAGCTGTTGGTTGTTGTTTGAAGAAATGAACAGAATTTTTTAAATGATCATTTGTATTTACCCTCATATTAACATAACTTTATCATTTCTTGTAGTGAAAATCTGCTGGCAATAAATTATCTCAGCTTTCATTTGCCTAAAAATGTCTCTATTTCATCTTCGGTTTTGAAGAGTATTTTAAGCAGGTATTGATCTCTAAATTGGCAGTTATCTTTTTTCTTTTGGCATTTTACAGGCGTCATTCCACTGCCATTTGGCCTCCCTTGTTTCTGGTGAGAAGTAACTGGTATTGCTTCCTTTACGTAATATGCCTTTTTTTTTTTCTGGCTCTTTTTGACATTTCTCTTTTCATCATTGATTTTTAGCAGTTTAACTCTGATGTGACTGAGTGTGGTGTTTTTGGTTTTCATTTTTAATTTATCCTGCTTGGGATTTTCTGAGCTTGTTGGAACTGTAAGTGTATGGTTTTCATCAAAGTTGGGGAACTTGAAGTCATCATTTCTTCACATATTTTTCTATCCATCCCCCTACTTTCTCCTTTCTTTCTGTGATTCATTTAATGTATATTAGATTGATATTGCCTCATGTGTAACTGAGTGTTCAATTAAAAAATTTTTTTGTGTGGTCTTCAGATTTGGTAAGTTATATTAATCTGTCTTCACATATACTGACCTTTTATTTTGCCTTTCTCAATCTGCTGTTAAGCCCCATGTAGTACAATTTACATTTAAAGAGACTGTAGTTTTACAGTTCTAGAATTTTCAGTTTCCATCTTCCTGCTGAATTACTGATTCTGCTCTCTCATTCTTTTTTTTTTTTTTTTTTGAGACGGAGTCTCCCTTTTTTCCGGCGGCTGGGGG